>NW_026110762.1:0-346504 GCF_024679095.1 Eriocheir sinensis
CAAATCTTCGTAATCTTATAAAAAATATATATACCAAAAATACACATAAAATATTGAAATTTGCATTAAAATAAATATACAAAATGCACATACAATAAGGTAAATTTGTATTGAAAGAGATATGCAAAAATAAAAAAAAACAATGTAAATTTGTTTCAAAATATATATACGAATATAAATAAAAAAACGTATATTTCTATAAAAATATATATACAAAATACACATAAAATTAAGTAAATACGTATAAAAAAATTTATAAAAAATAAAAATAAAATAATTTAAATTATAATTAAAATAAATAAAAAAAATAAAAATAAAATAATTTTTATTTTTATAAATATAAATATAAAAAATAAAAATAAAAAATAAACATAAAATAAGGTAGATTTGTAATAAAATATATGTACAAAATACACATAAAATAATGTAAATTTATATGAAAATATATATACAAATACACATAAAATACCATGAATTTGTATAAAAATATATATTCAAAATAAATATTAAATAATATAAAAAGGTATAAAATATATATACAAAGTACATATATAAATAATGTAAATTGCATCAATATAAATCAACAAAACACCAATAAAATAATAAATATATGAATGAAAATAAATTTACAAAATACACATAACATAACTAATATTTGTATTAAAATATATACAAAAATACATAGAAATAATTTGAGTTTGTATGAAAATAGATATACAAAAAAACACATAAAACTAGGTAAATTTCTTTACCCATAAAATATTGTAAATATGTGTCAAGATATATAAACAAATACATATAAAATAACGTAAATTTGTATGAAAAATATATACAAAATACACCTAGAATAATGTTCAATTGCATCAAATGAATGAGCAGAATATCAATAAAATAATGTAAATTTTTATGAAAATAAAGATGCAAAACACCCAAAAAATAAAGCATATGTTTATAAAAATACAGATACAAAAATACACATCGAATAATTAAATTTGTATTAAAATTAATATACAAAATGCGTATATAATAAGGTAAATTTGTATTGAAAAAATATGCAACATACACGTTTACTCATACAAATTTGTATTATTTTATTGGTATTTTGTTTATTTATTTTGATACGAATTACATGATTATATGTGTATTTTGTACATATTTTTAAACATAAAGTAACGTAGATTTGTATGAAAAATATATACAAAATACACATAGAATAATGTCAATTCGTATCAAAATGAATGAGCAGAATATCAATAAAATAATGTAAATTTGTATGAAAATAAAGATGCAAAATACCCAAAAAATAAAGCATATGTTTATAAAAATACAGATACAAAAATACACATCGAATAATTAAATTTGTATTAAAAATAATATACAAAATGCGTATATAATAAGGTAAATTTGTATTGAAAAAATATGCAACATACACGTTTACTCATACAAATTTATATTATTTATTGGTATTTTGTTTATTTATTTTGATACGAATTACATGATTATATGTGTATTTTGTACATATTTTTTATACGTATTTACATTATTTAATGTGTATTTTGTTTATATATTTTCATACAAATTTACGTTATTATATGTGTATTTGTATAAATATTTTGATACAAATTTACTTTATTTCATGTATTTTGTATATATATTTCAATTCAAATTTAGCTTATTTCGTGTGTATTTTGAATATATTTTCATACAAATTTAATTACTTCTGTGTATTTTTGTATATAGTTTTATATAAATTTACGTTATTTTATGTGTATTTTGTATATTTATATTCATACAAATACACATTCTATTATTGGTATTTTGTTTATTTATTTTGATACGAATTTACATTATTTTATGTGTATTTTGTATACATTTTTTTATACGTATTTTTTTTCATTTTATGTGTATTTTGTATATATATTTTTATAGAAATCTACGTTATTTTATGTGTATTCGTATATATATTTTGAAACAAATTTACATTGTTTTATATGTATTTTGCATATATATTTCAATACAAATTTACCTTATTGTATGTGTTTTTTGTATATTTATTTTAATACAAATTTAATTTTTTGATGTGTATTTTGGTATATATATTTTTATAAATAAAAAAAATGCGTTATTTTGTGGGAATTTTCGTGCTTTATTTACAAACAAATTTACATTTTTTTATTAATATTCTGTATTTATTTTGATACGATTTTCCATTATTCTATTTGTGTTTTGTAGATATTTTTTTTATACAAATTTACTTTATTTTTAGTGTTTATTTATTTTCATTCTAATTTACATTATTTTCTGTGTATTTTGTGTATGTATTTCAACACAAATTTACCTAATTTTATGTGTATTTTGTATATTTATTTTCACACAAATTTAAAATATTTTTGTGTTTTTGTACATAGTTTGATACAAATTTAGGTTATTTTATGTGTATTTGTATATCTATTTTCATACAAATACACATCCTTTACTGATATTTTGTTTATTTATTTTGACGAATTTACATTATTTAATGTGCATTTATATATTTTTATACGTATTTACATCATTTTATGTGTATTTTGTATAGTTTTAAACAAATTTATATTATTTAATGTGTATTTTATATATATATATATATATATATATATATATATATATATATATATATATATATATATATATATATATATCTATATATATATATATATATATATATATATATATTTTATACAACACACATTCTTTATTGGTATTTTGTTTATTTATTTTGATACTAATTTACATTTATGTGTATTTTGTATACATTTTTATACGTATTTAATTTTATGTATTTTGTATATATATTTATAGAAATCTACCTTATTTCATGTGTATTCGTATATATTTTGAAACAAATTTACATTGTTTATATGTATTTTGCATATCTATTTTTGTGTATTCTGTATTTATTTTTGTTATACATAGAATAATGTAAAATCGTATCAAAATAAGTACACAGAATATCAATAAAATAATTTAAATTTGTATGAAAATAAAGATGCAAAATACCTATAAGATAAAGCATTTTTTTTAAAAACACATACAAAAATACATAGAATAATTAAATTTGTATTAAAATTAATATACAAAATGCACACATACAATAAGGTAAATTTGTATTGAAAAAAAACGCAAAATACAAATAAAACAGTGTAAATTTGTTTCAAAATATATATACGAATACATATAAAATAACGTAGATTTCTATAGAAATATATATACAAAATACACATGAAATTATGTAAATACGTATAAAAAATATATATATAAAATAAATATTAAGTAATGTAAATTCGTGACAAAATAAATAAACAAAATATCATGAAAAGAATGTGTATTTGTATGAAAATAAATAATAGATAATAAATTTGTATGTAATATATATGCAAGATACATTTAAATAATGTAAATATGTATAAAAAAAATATATACAAAAAACAAATAGAATAATGTAAAATCGTATCAAAATAAATACACCGAATATTAATAAAATAATGTAAATTTGTATGAAAATAAAGATGCAAAACTCCCATCAAATAGCGCATTTCTTATAAAAATATATATACCAAAATACACATAAAATATTTAAATTTGTATTGAAATAAATATACAAAATGCACATACAATAAGGTAAACTTCTATTGAAAGAGATATGCAAAAATACATATAAAACAATGTAAATTTGTTTCAAAATATATATACGAATACACATAAAATAACGTAGATTTCTATAAAAATATATATACAAAATACACAAAATTAAGTAAATACGTATAAAAAAATGTAAACAAAATACACATAAAATAATGTAAATTCGAAACAAAATAAATAAACAAAACACCAATAAAAGAATGTGTATTTGTATAAATATAAATGTACAAAAATATACAAAATAAACATAAAATAAGGTAAATCTGTAATGAAATATATGGACAAAATACACATAAAATAATGTAAATTTATATGAAAATATATATACAAATACACATAAAATACCATGAATTTGTATAAGATTATATATTCAAAATAAATATTAAATAATGTAAATGCGTATAAAAATATATATACAAAGTACATATAAAATAATGTAAATTCGTATCAATATAAATCAACAAAATACCAATAAAATAATATATATTTGAATGAAAATAGATTTACAAAATACACATAACATAACTAAAATTTGTATTGAAATATATACAAAAATACATAAAAATTATTTGAGTTTGTATGAAAATAGATATTCAAAATACATATAAAACTAGGTAAATTTCTTTTGAAATATATTTACAAAATACCCATGAAATATTGTAAATTTGTGTCAAAATATATAAACAAATACACATAAAATAACTTAAAATAACGTAAATATGTATCAAATATATATACAAAAAACACATTAAATAATGTAAATATGTATAAAAAAATATATACAAAACATAAATAAAATAATGTAAAATCGTATCAAAATAAATACAGAAAATATTAATAAAATAATGTAAATTTGTATGAAAATTAAGATGCAAAATACCGATAAAATAACACATTTTTTTTATAAAAATATATATACGAAAAAACACAAAATATTATATTTTGTAATAAAATAAATAGATATACATTCTTTTATTGGTATTTTGTTTATTTATTTTGTTTCGAATTTACATTATTTTATGTGTATTTTGTTTACATTTTTTTATACGTATTTACTTAATTTTATGTGTATTTTGTATATATATTTTTATTTAAATATACGTTATTTTATGTGTATTCGTTTATATATTTTTAAAAAAATTTAGATTGTTTTTTATTTATTTTTGCATATATCTTTTATTAGAATTTTATATTATTGTATGTTCAGGTTGTATATTTATTTCAATACAAATTTAAATATTTTATGTGTATACATGTACAAAAAATACATAAAATAATGTAGATTTGTATGAAATGAAAACAAATACATTTTATATAAAATATATATACAAAATACACATAGAATAATGTAAAATCATATTAAAATAAATACACAGAATATCAATAAAATAATGTAAATTTGTATGAAAATAAAGATGCAAAATACCCATAAAATAAAGCATATTTTTATAAAAATACATATACAAAAATACACATAGATTAATCAAATTTGTATTAAAATTAATATACAAAATGCACATACAATAAGGTAAATTTGTTTTGAAAAAAAAACAATGTAAATTTGTTTCAAAATATATATACGAATACACATAAAATAACGCAGATTTCTATAGAAATATATATACAAAATACACTTGAAATAATGTAAATACGTATAAAAATATATATACAAAATACACATTAAATAATGTTAATTCGTGTCAAAATAAATAAACAAAATATCATGAAAAGAATGTGTATTTGTATAAAAATAGATATACAAAATACACATAAAATAACCTAAATTTTTATAAAACTATAAACAAAAATACACAAAAATAATTTAAACTTGTATGAAAATAAATGTACAAAAAACATATAAAATTAGGTAAATTTGTATTGAAATACATATACAAAATTCACATAAAATAATGTAAATTTGAATGAAAATATATAAACATATAGACTTAAAATAACGTAAATTTGTATCAAATATATATACAAAAAACACATTAAATAATGTAAATATGTATAAAAAAATATATACAAAACACAAATAAAATAATGTAAAATCGTATGAAAATAAACACTGAAAATATTAATAAAATAATGTAAATTTGTATGAAAATTAAGATGCAAAATACCCATAAAATAACGCATTTTTTATAAAAATATATAAATACACATAAAATAAGCTAAATTAAATGAAAAATATATACAAAATACACATAGAATAATGTAAAAAAAAAATTTATTTATAAAAATATATATACCAAAATACACATCAAAAAATTAAATTTGTATTAAAATAAATATACAAAAAACACATACAATAAGGTAAATCTGTATTGAAATAGATATGCAAAATACATATAAAACAATGTAAATTTGTTTCAAAATATATATACGAATACACATAAAATAACGTAGATTTCTATAAAAATATATATACAAAATACACATAAAATGAAGTAAATACGTATAAAAAAATGTATACAAAATACACATAAAATAATGTAAATTCGTATCAAAATAAATAAACAAAATACCAATAAAAGAATGTGTATTTGTATAAATATAAATATACAAAATACACATAAAATAACGTAAATTTATAAAACTATATACAAAAATACACAGAAGTAATTAATTTGTATGAAAATATATACAAAATACACAAAATAAGCTAAATTTGAATTGAAATATATATACAAAATACACATATTTTGCATATCTATTTTCAAACAAATTTAAACTATTTTGTGTATTTTGTATATTTATTTTTGTTATACATAGAATAATGTAAAATCGTATCAAAATAAGTACACAGAATATCAATAAAATAGTTTAAATTTGTATGAAAATAAAGATGCAAAATACCCATAAGATAGAGCATTTTTTTTTTAAATACATATACAAAAATACACATAGAATAATTAAATTTGTAGTAAAATTATTATACATAATGAACACATAAAAAAAGGTAAATTTGTATTGAAAAAAAAAACGCAAAATACAAATAAAACAGTGTAAATTTGTTTCAAAATATATATACGAATACACATAAAATAACGTGTATATTGTATATCTATTTTCATACAAATACACATTCTTTTATTGATATTTTGTTTATTTATTTTGACGCGAATTTACATTATTTAATGTGTATTATATATCTATATATATCTATCTAGATATAGATATATATATATATATATATATATATATATATATATATTTATATATATATATATATATATATATATATATATATATATATATATATATATATATATATATATATATATATATATATATATATATATATATATATATATATTTTTATACGTGTTTACATCATTTGATGTGTATTTTGTATATTTATTTTTATAGAAATCTACGTTGATTTATGAGTATTCGTATATAGATTTTGAAATAAATTTACACTGTTTTCAATGTATTTTGCATATTTTTCAATACAAATTTACCTTATTGTATATGCATTTTGTATATTAATTTTAATACAAATTTAATTATGCTATGTGTATTTTTGTATATGTATTTTATAAAATATTCTTTATTTTATGGGTATTTTGCATTTTTATTTTCATTCAAATTTACATTATTTTATTTATATTCTGTTTTTTTTTTTTTAACAATTTTACATTATTCTATGTGTATTTTGTATATCTATATTTATACGTATTTACTTAATTTTATGTGTATTTTGTATATATATTTTTATAGAAATCTACGTTATTTTATGTGTATTCGTATATATATTTTGAAACAAATTTACATTGTTTTATATGTATTTTTGCATATCTCTTTCAATACAAGCTTACCTTATTGAATGCATTTTGTATATTTATTTCAATACAAATTTAAATATTTTATGTGTATTTTGGTATATATATTTTTATAAGAAATGCGCTTTTTGATGGGAATTTTGCATCTTTATTTTCATTATTTTATTAATATTCTGTGTATTTATTTTGTTACGATTTCACATTATTTTATTTGTTTTTTGTATATATTTTTTTTTTACATATTTACATTATTTAAAGTGTATCTTGCATATATATTTCATACAAATTTATTATCTATTATTTATTTTCATGCAAATACACATTCTTTTCATGATATTTTGTTTATTTATTTTGACACGAATTTACCTAGATATGTATTTTGTATATATATTTTAGACGTATTTACATAATTTCATGTGTATTTTGTATATATATTTCTATAGAAATCTACGTTATTTTATGTGTATTGTATATATATTTTGAAACAAATTAACTTTGTTTTATATGTATTTTGAATATCTCTTTCAATACATATTTACCTTACTGTATATGCATTTTGTATTTTATTTCAATACAAATTTAAATATATTATGTGTATTTTGGTATATATATTTTATAAAAATGCGCTATTTTATGAATTTTGCATCTTTCTTTTCATACAAATTTACATTATTTTATTGATATTCTGTGTATTTATATTGATAGGATTTACATTATTCTATTTCTTTTTTGTATATATTTTTTATACATTTACATTATTTAATGTATCTCGCATATATATTTTATACAAATTTACGTTATTTTAAGTGTATTTGTTTATATATTTTCATTCAAATTTACATTATTTTATGTGTATTTTGTATATGTATTTCAATACAAATTTACCTAATTTTATGTGTATTTTGTATATTTCTTTTCATAATTTAAAAAATTTTTGTGTATTTTGTATATAGTTTTATACAAATTTAGTTTATTTTATGTACGCATTTACATTATTTAATGTGTGTTTTGTATATATATTTTATGCAAATTTACTTTATTTTATGTGCATTTTGTACATATATTTTTTAGAAATTTGCGTTATTTTATGTATTTGTTTATGGTATATCATAAAAATTTACATTATTTTATTGCTATTTTGTTTATTTATTTTGATACGAATGAAAATAGATATACAAAATATACATAAAATAAACTAAATTTGTATTAAAATATATATACAAAATACATAAAATAATGTAAATTTGTATCAAAATATTTTAACAGATGCGCATAAAATAACGTAAATTTGTTTTAAAATATACAAAATACACATTAAATAATGTTAATATGTATAAAAAAATATATACAAAACACAAATAGAATAATGTAAAATCGTATCAAAATAAATACATTGAATATTAATAAAACAATGTAAATTTGTATGAAAATAAAGATGCAAAATACCCATTAAATAACGCATTTTTTTATAAAATATATATGACAAAATACACATGAAAAAATTAATTTGTATTAAAATAAATATACAAAATACACATACAATAAGGTAAATCTGTATTGAAATAGATATGCAAAATACATATAAAACAATGTAAATTTGTTTGAAAAATATATATACGAATACATAAAATAACGTAGATTTGTATAAAAATATATATACAAAATACACATAAAATGAAGTAAATACGTATAAGAAAATGTATACAAAATACACATAAAATAATGTAAATTCGTATCAAAATAAATAAACAAAATACCAATAAAAGAATGTGTATTTGTATAAATATAAATATACAAAATACACATAAAATAACGTAAATTTTTATAAAACTATATACAAAAATACACAGAAGTTATTAAATTCGTATGAAAATAGATATACAAAATACAGATAAAATAAGCTAAATTTGAATTGAAATGTATATACTACGTTATTTTAGGTGTATTCCTTTATATATTTTGAAACAAATTTACATTGTTTTATATGTATTTTGCGTATCTATTTCAATATAAATTTACCTTATTGTGTGTGCATTTTGTATACTTATTTTAATACAAAATCAGATATTTTATGTGTTTTCGTATATATATTTTTATAAAAAATGCGTTATTTTATGGGTATTTTGCAACTTAATTTTCATACAAATTTACATTATTTTATTAATATTTACATTATTCTATTTGTGTTTTGTAAATATGTATAAAAAATATATATACAAAACACAAATAGAATAATGTAAAATCGTATCATAATAAATACATAGAATGTAAATAAAATAATGTAAATTTGTATGAAAATAAAGATGCAAAATACCCATAAAATAACGCATTTTTTATAAATATACAAAATACACATGAAAGGATGTAAATACGTATAAATATATATATACAAAATACACATTAAATATTGTAAATTCGTGTCAAAATAAATAAACAAAATATCAATAAAAGAATGTGTATTTGTATGAAAATATATATTCAAAATACACATAAGATAACATAAATTTGTATAAAACTATATACAAAAATACACAAAAATAATTTATATTTGTATGAAAATAAATATACAAAATACACATAAAATTAGGTAAATTTGTATTGAAATACATATACAAAATACATATAAAATAATGTAAATTTGAATGAAAATACATAAACAAATACACTTAAAATAACGTAAATTTGAATAAAAAAATATATACAAAACACAAATAGAATAATGTAAAATCATATCAAAATAAATACACAGAATATTAATAAAATAATGTAAATTTGTATGAAAATAAAGATGCAAAATACCCATAAAATAACGCATTTTTTTAAAAATATATTTATACAAAAATATACATAAAAAATTTATTTGTATTAAAATAAATATACAAAATACACATACAATAAGGTAAATCTGTATTGAAATAGATATGCAAAATACACATCAATAATGTAAATTTGTATCAAAATATATATACGAATACTCATAAAATAGAGTAAATTTCTATGAAAATAAAATAATGTAAGTTTGTATGTAAATAAAGATGCAAAATTCCCATAAAATAGCGCATTTCTTATAAAAATATATATACCAAAATACACATAAAATATTTAAATTTGTATTGAAATAAATATACAAAATGCACATACAATAAGGTAAATTTATATTGAATTTTCATTTTTTAGGTGTATTTGATATATATATTTTATACTTATTTACATAATTTTATATGTATTTTCAATATATATTTTCATAGAAATTTACTCTATATGTATATGTATAGAAAATACACATGAAATAATCTAAATTCGTATCGAAAAAAATGAACAAAATACCGATAAAATAATGTAATTTTGAATGAAAATATATATAGAAAATAAACATAAAAGAACGTATATACAAATAAATATATACACATAAAATAATTTGAATTTCAATGAAAATAGATATAAAAATAAACATAAAATAAGGCAAATTTGTAATGAAATATATAAACAAAATACACATAAAATAATGAAGATTTGTTTCAAAATATATACGAATACACTTAAAATAACGTAGATTTCTATAGAAATATATATATAAAATACACATGAAATGATGTAAATACGTATAAAAATATATATACAAAATACACATTAAATAATGTAAATTCGTGACAAAATAAATAAAGAGAATATCAATAAGAGAATGTGTATTTGTATGAAAATACATGTATAAAATACACATAAAATAACGTAAATTTGTATAAAACTATATATAAAAATACTCAAAATAAATTAAATTTGTATGAAAATAAATATACAAAATACACATAAAATTAGGTAAATTTGTATTGAAATACATATACAAAATACACATAAAATAATGTAAATTTGAATGAAAATATATAAACAAATACACTTAAATTAACGTAAATTTGTATAAAATATATATACAAAATACTCATTAAATAATGTAAATATGTATAAAAAATATATATATACAAAACACAAATAGAATAATGTAAAATCGTATCAAAAAAATACACAGAATGTTAATAAAATAATGTAAATTTGTATGAAAATAAAGATGCAAAATACCCATAAAATAACGCATTTTTTTATAAAAATATATTTACAAAAATACACATAAAAAATTAATTTGTATTAAAATAAATATACAAAATACACATATAATAATGTAAATCTGTATTGAAATAGATATGCAAAATACATATAAAACAATGTAAATTTGTTTCAAAATATATATACGAATATACATAAAATAACGTAGATTTCTATAAAAATATATATACAAATAAATAAATGAATAAATGAAGTAAATACGTATAAAAAAATGTATACAAATTACACATAAAATAATGTAAATTCGTATCAAAATAAATAAACAAAATACCAAAAAAAGAATGTGTATTTGTATAAATATAAATATACAAAATACACATAAAATAACGTAAATTTGTATAAAACTATATACAAAAATACACAGAAGTAATTAAATTCGTATGAAAATAGATATACAAAATACATATAAAATAAGCTAAATTTGAATTGAAATATATATACAAAATACATGAAATAAAGTAAATTTGTATCAAAAAATTTATACAAATACACATATAATAAATTTGTTTCAAAATATATATACGAATACACATAAAATAACGTAGATTTGTATAAAAATATATATACAAAATACACATAAAAATGAACTAAATACGTATAAAAAAATGTATACAAATTACACATAAAATAATGTAAATTGGTATCAAAATAAATAAACAAAATACCAAAAAAAGAATGTGTATTTGTATAAATATAAATATACAAAATACACATAAAATAACGTAAATTTGTATAAAACTATATACAAAAATACACAAAAGTAATTAAATTTGTATGAAAATAGATATACAAAATACACACAAAATAAGCTAAATTTGAATTGAAATATATATATATACAAAATACATAAAATAAAGTAAATTTGTATCAAAATATTTATACAAATACACATATATTAAGGTAAATTTGTATGAAAATATATAAACAAAATACACATTAAATAATGTAAATACGTATAAAAATATGTACAAAGTACACATATAATTGTGTAATTCGTATCAAAATAAATAAACAAAATACCAATGAAATAATATAAATTTGTATGAAAAAACATATACAAATACACAAATAATCAAGTCATTCGTATCAAAATAAATAAACAAAAAACTAATTAAATAAAGTAAATTTGTATGAGAAAACATATACAAAATACACATAAAATATCGTTTTAAGTTTCTATAAAAATATATGTACAAAAATGCACATAAAATTAGTTTGCATAAAAAAATATATACAAAACACATTAGATAATGTAAATGAGTATAAAAATATGTATACAAAATACCTATGAAATAATCTAAATTCGTATCGAGTTAAATTAAGAAAATAACAATAAAATAATGTAATTTTGGATGAAAATATATATAGAAAACACACATAAAATAACCTAAATACAAATACAAATATACACATTAAATAATTTAAAATTGAATGAAATAAATATACAAAATAAACATAAAATAAGGTAAATTTGTAATAAAATATATGTAAGAATACACATAAAATAATATAAATTTGTATGAAAATATATATACAAATACACATAAAATAACATGAATTTGTATAAAATTTGTTTCAAAATATATACGAATACACACAATAAAATAACGTAAATTTTTATGAAAATGTATATAAAATACACATAAAATAGTTTAAATACGTAGAAAAATATATATACAAAATACACATAAAATAATGTAAATTAGTAAAAAATTAAATACACAAAATTCCAATAAAAGAATGTATATTTGTAGGAAAATATATATACAAAAAAACAAATAAAATAACTAAAATTTATATAAAAATATATACAAAAAAACACAAAAATAATTTAAATTTGTTTGAAAATAGATATGCAAAATACACATAAAGTTAGGCAAATTTGTATTGAAATACATATACAAAACTCACATAAAATAATGTAAATTTGTATGAAAATATATAAACAAATACATATAAAATCACGTAAATTTGGATAAAATATATATATACAAAATATACATTAAATATTTTAAATATGTATAAAAATATATTATATTATATATATTGTTATTGATATTTGCGTTATTTATGTGTATTTTGTATATGTTTTCTCATAGAAATTTACATTATTTTATTGGTATTTTGTCTATTTATTTTGATACGAATTACATGATTATTTGTGTATTTTTTACATCTTTTTTTTACGTATATACATTATTTAATGTGTATTTTGTTTATATATTTTTATAAATTTACGTTATTATATGTGTATTTGTATAGGTATTTTGATACAAATTTACATTATTTTATGTATTTTGTATATATATTTCAATTCAAATTTAGTTTATTTTATGTGTATTTTGTATATCTATTTATTTTAATACAAAATCAAATATTTTATGTTTTTTCGTATATATTTTTATAAAAAATGCGTTATTTTATGGGTATTTTGCATCTTAATTTTCATACAAATTTACATTATTTTATTAATATTTTCTGTATTTATTTTGATACGATTTTACATTATTTTATTTGTGTTTTGTATATATTTTTTATACATATTTACATTATTTAATGTTTTTTTGTATATATATTTGATACAAATTTACGTTATTTTAAGTCTATATGTTTATATATTTTCATTCAAATTTACATTATTTTATGTGTATTTTGTATATGTATTTCAATACAAATTTACCTATTTTTATATGTTTTTTGTATATTTATTTTCATACAAGTTTAAATTAATTTTGTGTATTTTTGTATATATTTTTATACAAATTTAGGTTATTTTATGTGTATTTTGTATATCTATTTTCATATAAATACACATTTTTTTCATGATATTTTGTTTATTTATTTTGACACGAATTAACATTATTTAATGTGTATTTTGTATATATATTTTTATACGTATTTACATTATTTCAAGTGTATTTTGTATATATATTTTTATAGAAATCTGCGTTATTTTATGTATATTCGTATATATATTTTGAAACAAATTTACATTGTTTTATGTGTATTTTGCATATTTTTTCAATACAAATTTACCTTATTGTATGTGCATTTTGTATATTAATTTTAATACAAATTTGATTAATCTATGTGTATTTTTGTATATGTATTTTTATAAAAATATGCTTTATTTTATGGGTATTTTGCATCTTTATTTTCATACAAATTTACATTATTTTATTGATATTCTGTGTATTTATTTTGAAATGTTTTTACATTATTCTATGTGTATTTTGTATATATATTTTATATAAAATGTATTTGTTTTCATTTCATACAAATCTACATTATTTTATGTGTTTTTTGTACATGTATTTAAATACAAATCTATCTAGTTATATGTGTATTTTGTATATCTATTTTGTATGTATATTTTCATAGAAATTTACTCTATTTTATGAGTATTCGTATATATATTTTGATACAAATTTACATTATTAATGTGTATTTTGCATATCTATTTCAATACAAATTTACTTTATTGTACGTGCATTTTGTATATTTATTTTTATACAAATTTAATTATTTTATATGTATTTTTGTATATATATTTTTATGCAAATATGCGTTATTATATGGATATTTTGCATCTTTATTTTCATACAAATTTACATTATTTTATTGATATTCTCTTTATTTATTTTGATACGATTTAACATTATTCTTATTTGTATATATATATTTTTTTATACATATTTACATTATTTAATGTTCATTTTGTATATATATTTTATCCAAATTTACATTATTTTATGTGTATTTGTTTATATATTTTCATTCATATTTACATTATTTTATGTGTTTTTTGTATATATATTTTTCTACGTATTTAAATTATTTTATATGTATTTTGTATATACATTTTCATAAAAAAATTACGTTATTTTATTGTGTGTATAAGTATATTTTGATACAAATTTTATACAAATTCATGTTATTTAATGTGTATTTGTATATATATTTTCATACAAATTTATATTATTTTATGTGTATTTTTTCATATATTTCATTACAAATTTACCTTATTTTATGTTTATTTTGTATATTTATTTCATTCAATTTTAAATTATTTTATGTGTATATTTGTATTTGTATTTAGGTTATTTTATGTGTATTTTGTATATATATTTTCATCCAAAATTACATTATTATATTGGTATTTTCTTAATTTAATTCATACGAATTTAGATTATTTCATAGGTATTTTGTATACATATTTTTATACTCATTTACATTATCTAATGTGTGTTTTGTATATATATTTTTATGCAAATTTATTTTATGTTCATTTTTGTACATATATTTTTATAGAAATTTGCGTTATTTTATGTATATAGTTTTATATAAATTTACGTTATTTTATGTGTATTTTGTATATTTATATTTACACAAATACACATTCTTTTATTGCTATATTGTTTATTTATATTTATACGAATTTACATTATTTTATGTGTATTTTGTATACATTTTTCATACGTATTTACTTAATTTTATGTGTATTTTGTATATGTATTTTTATAGAAATCTACGTTATTTTATGTGTATTCGCATATATATTTTGAAACAAATTTACATTATTTTATATGTATTTTGCATATCTATTTCAATACAAATTTACCTTATTGTATGTGCATTTTGTATATTTATTTTGATACAAATTCAAATATTTTATGTGTATTTTGGTATCAATAATTTTATAAAAAATGCGTTATTTTATAGGTATTTTGCATCTTAATTTTCATACAAATTTACATTATTTTATTAATAATCTGTGTATATATTTTGATACGATTTTACATTATTCTATTTGTGTTTTGTATATATTTTTTATACATATTTACATTATTTAATGTGTATTTTGTATATATATTTCATACAAATTTACGTTATTATATGTGTATTTGTTTATATATTTTATTTCAAATTTACATTATTTTATGTGTATTTTGTATATGTATTTCAATAGAAATTAACCTAATTTTATGTGTATTTTGTATATTTCTTTTCATACAAATTTAAATTATTTTTGTGTATTTTTGTATATAGTTTTATACAAATTTAGGTTATTTTATGTACGCATTTACATTATTTAATGTGTGTTTTGTATATATATTTTTATCCAAAGTTAATTTATTTTACGTTCATTTTTGGACATATATTTTTATAGAAATTAGCGTTATTTTATATGTATTTGTATATGTTTTCTAATACAAATTTACATTATTTTATTGCTATTTTGTTTATTTAGTTTGATACGAATTACATGAATATATGTGTATTTTTTACATATTTTTTATACGTATTTACATTTCTTAATGTGTATTTTGTTTATATTTTTAAACAAATTTACGTTATTATATGTATTTTTATAAATATTTTGATACAAATTTACATTATTTTATGTATTTTGTATATACATTTCAATTCAAATTTAGCTTATTTTATCTGTATTTTGTATATCTATTTTCATACGAATTTAATTACTTCTGTGTATTTTTGTATATAGTTTTATACAAATTTACGTTATTTTATGTGTATTTTGTATATTTATATTTATACAAATACACATTCTTTTATTGGTATTTTGTTTATTTATTTTGATACGAATTTACATTATTTTATGTGTATTTTGTATACATTTTTTTATACGTATTTACTTCATTTTACGTGTATTTTGTATATATATTTTTATACAAATCTACGTTATTTTATATGTATTCGTATATATATTTTGAAACAAATTTACATTGTTTTATATGTATTTTGCATATCTATTTCAATACAGATTTACCTTATTGTATGTGTATTTTGTATGTTTATTTTAATACAAATAAACTTTTTATGTGTATTTTTGTATATATATTTTTAAAAAATGTGTTATTTTATGGGTATTTTGCTTCTTTATTTTCATACAAATTTACATTATTTTAATAATATTCTGTGTATTTACTTTGATACGATTTTACATTATTCTATTTGTGTTTTGAATATATTTTTTTTATACAAATTTACGTTATTTTAAGTGTATTTGTTTATGTATTTTCATTCAAATTTACAGTATTTTATGTGTATTTTGTATATGTATTTCAATACAAATTTACCTAATTTTATGTGTATTTTGTATATTTATTTTCATACAAATTTAAATTATTTTTGTGTATTTTTGTATATAGTTTTATACAAATTTATGTTATCTTATGTGTGTTTTGTATATTTATTTTCATACAAATACACATTCTTTTATTGACATTTTGTTTATTTATTTTGACGCGAATTTACATTATTTAATGTGTATTTTGTATATATATTTTTATACGTATTTACATCCTTTCATGTGTATTTTGTATATTTATAAAAAATGCGTTATTTTATGGGTATTTTGCATCTTTATTTTCATACAAATTTACATTATTTTATTTACATTCTGTGTATTTATTTTAATACGATTTTACATTATTCTATTTGTGTTTTGTATATATATTTTTTATACATATTTACATTATTTAATGAGTATTTTTTATATATATTTTATACAAATTTATGTTAATTTAAGTGTATTTGTTTATATATTTTCATTCAAATTTACATTATTTTATGTGTATTTTGTATATGTATTTTTTTTACAAATTTACCTAATTTTATGTGTATTTTGTATATTTATTTTCATACAAATTTAACTTATTTTTGTGTATTTTATATATAGTTTTATACAAATTTACGTTATTTTATGTGTATTTTGTATATGTATTTTCATACAAATACTCATTCTTTTATTGATATTTTAATTATTTATTTTGACACGAATTTACATTATTTAATGTGTATTTTGTATATATATTTTTATACGTATTTACAACATTTCATGTGTATTTTGTATATATATTTCTATAGAAATCTACGTTATTTTATGTGTATTCGTATATATATTTTGAAACAAATCTACATTATTTTATGTGTATTTTGTATATATATTTCATTATAAATTTGCCTTATTTTAAGTTTATTTTATATCTATTTTCTTTGAAATTCAAATAATTTTATGTGTATATATTTATTTGTATTTACTTTATTTTATGTGTATTTTTTATATATATTTTCATTCAAAATTACATTATTTTATCGGTATTTTGTTCATTTATTTCGATACGAATTTAGATTATTTCATGTGTATTTTCTATACATATACATATAGAGTAAATTTCTATGAAAATATATATTCAAAATACATATAAAATTATGTAAATAAGTATAAAAATATATATCAAATACACCTAAAAAAATGAAAATTCGTATCAAAATAAATAAACAAAATTCCGATAAAAGAACGTAAATTCGAATTAAAATAAATAAACAAAATACCAATAAAAGAATGTGTATTTGGATAAATATAAATATACAAAATACACATACAAAATAAACATAAAATAAGGTAGATTTGTAATAAAATATATGTACAAAATACACATAAAATAATGTAAATTTATATGAAAATATATATACAAATACACATAAAATACCATGAATTTGTATAAAAATATATATTCAAAATAAATATTAAATAATGGAAAAGCGTATAAAATATATATACAAAGTACATATAAAATAATGTAAATTCGTATCAATATAAATCAACAAAACACCAATAAAATAATATATATTTGAATGAAAATAAATTTACAAAATACACATAACATAACTAAAATTTGTATTAAAATATATACAAAAATACATAGAAATAATTTGAGTTTGTATGAAAATAGATATACAAAATACACATAAAACTAGGTAAATTTCTTTTGAAATGTATATACAAAATACCCATAAAATATTGTAAATTTGTGTCAAAATATATAAACAAATACACATAAAATAACGTAAATTTGTATGAAAAATATATACAAAATACACATAGAATAATGTCAATTCCTATCAAAATGAATGAGCAGAATATCAATAAAATAATGTAAATTTGTATGAAAATAAAGAGACAAAATACCCAAAAAATAAAGAATATGTTTATAAAAATACAGATACAAAAATACACATCGAATAATTAAATTTGTATTAAAATTAATATACAAAATGCGTATATAATAAGGTAAATTTGTATTGAAAAAATATGCAACATACACGTTTACTCATACAAATTTATATTATTTTATTGGTATTTTGTTTATTTATTTTGATACGAATTACATGATTATATGTTTATTTTGTACATATTTTTTTATACGTATTTACATTATTTAAT
This sequence comes from Eriocheir sinensis, assembly GCF_024679095.1. Lineage (NCBI taxonomy): Eukaryota > Metazoa > Arthropoda > Malacostraca > Decapoda > Varunidae > Eriocheir > Eriocheir sinensis. The sequence goes on from NW_026110762.1 coordinate 19,840, forward strand.
GTGTATTTTGTTTATATATTTTCATACAAATTTACGTTATTATATGTGTATTTGTATAAATATTTTGATACAAATTTACTTTATTTCATGTATTTTGTATATATATTTCAATTCAAATTTAGCTTATTTTCCTTTGTATTTTGTATATATTTTCATACAAATTTAATTACTTCTGTGTATTTTTGTATATAGTTTTATATAAATTTACGTTATTTTATGTGTATTTTGTATATTTATATTCATACAAATACACATTCTTTTATTGGTATTTTGTTTATTTATTTTGATACGAATTTACATTATTTTATGATATATATTTTATCCAAATTTACATTATTTTATGTGTATTTGTTTATATATTTTCATGCATATTTACATTATTTTATGTGTTTTTTGGATATATATTTTTCTACGTATTTAAATTATTTTATGTGTATTTTGTATATACATTTATAAAAACACGTTATTTATTGTGTGTATAAGTATATATTTGTACAAAATTTATATAAATTCATGTTATTTAAGTGTATTTTGTATATATATACAAATTTATATTATTTTTATGTATTTCATATACTTCATTACAAATTTCCTTTATTTTATGTTTATTTTGTATATTTATTTTCATTCAATTTTAAATTATTTTATGTGTATATTTTTTATAGGTTATTTTATGTGTATTTTGTATATATATTTTCATCCAAAATTACATTATTTTATTAGTATTTCTTAATTTAATTGATACGAATTTAGATTATTTCATAGGTATTTTGTATACATATTTTTATACTATTTACATATCTAATGTGTATTTGTATATATATATTTTATGCAAATTTATTTAATGTTCATTTTTGTACATATATTTTATAGAAATTTGCGTTATTATGTATATAGTTTTATATAAAAATATATTTTATGTATTTATATTTATATTTATACAAATATTTTTATTAAATTTGTTTATTTACATTTATACGAATTTACATTATTTTATGTATTTTGTGTACATTTATTTATACATTTACTACACATAATTTTATGTAAATTTTGTATATGTATTTTATAGAAATCTACATAAAATAATGTACATTTGTATATATATTAAATACACTACATTATTTTATATGTATTTTGTATATGTATTTAAATACAAATTTATTTTATATAATTTGTAAATTTATTTTATAGAAATTGTAATTTTTTTGATGCAAATATTTATAAAATTTTTAAATATTTTTTTAAATATATACCAAAATACACATAATATATTTAAATTTGTATTGAAATAAATATACAAAATGCACATACAATAAGGTAAATTTGTATTGAAAGAGATATGCAAAAATACATATAAAACAATGTAAATTTGTTTCAAAATATATATGCGAATACAAATAAAAAAACGTAGATTTCTACAAAAATATATATACAAAATACACATAAAATTAAGGAAATACGTATAAAAAAAATGTATACAAAATACACATAAAATAATGTAAATTCGAATAAAAATAAATAAACAAAATACCAATAAAAGAATGTGTATTTGGATAAATATAAATATACTAAATACACATACAAAATAAACATAAAATAAGGAAGATTTGGTATAAAATATATGTACAAAATACACATAAAATAAAGTAAATTTATATGAAAATATATATACAAATACACATAAAATACCATGAATCTGTATAAAAATATATTTTCAAAATAAATATTAAATAATGTAAAAGCGTATAAAAATATATATACAAAGTACATCTAAAATTAAAATTAAGATGCAAAATACCTATAAAATAACGCATTTTTTATAAAATTATTGATACCAAAATACACAAAATATTTGAACTTGTATTAAAATAAATATACAAAATGCACATACTATAAGGTAAATTTGTATTGAAATAGATATGCAAAATACATATAAAATAATGTAAATTTGTTTCAAAATATATATACAAATACACATAAAATAACGTAGATTTCTATAAAAATACATATACAAAATACACATAAAATTAAGTAAATACGTATAAAAAAATGTATACAAAATACACATAAAATAATGTAAATTCGTATAAATGTAAATAAACAATATACCAATAAAAGAATGTGTATTTGTATAAATATAAATATACAAAATGCACATAAAATAACGTAAATTTATATAAAACTATATACATAAAATAACGCAAATTTCAATAAAAATATATGTACAAAAATGAACATTAAATAAATTTGCATAAAAATATATATACAAAACACACATTAGATAATGTAAATGAGTAAAAAAATATGTATACAAAATACCTATGAAATAATCTAAATTCGTATCGAATTAAATTAAGAAATACCAATAAAATAATGTAATTTTGGATGAAAATATATATACAAAATACACATAAAATAACCTAAATACAAATACAAATATACACATAAAATAATTTAAAATTGAATGAAATAAATATACAAAATAAACATAAAATAAGGTAAATTTGTAATGAAATATATGAAAAAATACACATAAAATAATATATATTTGTATGAAAATATATATACAAATACACATTAAATAACATGAATTTGTATAAAATTTGTATCAAAATATATACTTATACACACAATAAAATAACGTAGTTTTTTTTATGAAAATGTATATACAAAATACACATAAAGTTAGGCAAATTTGTATTGAAATACATATACAAATCTCACATAAAATAATGTAAATTTGTATGAAAATATATAAACAAATACATATAAAATCACGTAAATTTGGATAAAATATATATATACAAATATACATTAAATATTTTAAATATGTATAAAATATATTATATTATATATATTGTTATTGATATTTGCGTTATTTATGTGTATTTTGTATATGTTTTCATAGAAATTTACATTATTTTATTGGTATTTTGTCTATTTATTTTGATACAATTACATGATTATTTGTGTATTTTTACATTTTTTATACGTATATACATTATTTAATGTGTATTTTGTTTATATATTTTATAAATTTACGTTATTATGTGTATTTGTATAGGTATTTTGATACAAATTTACATTATTTTATGTATTTTGTATATATATTTCAATTCAAATTTAGCTTATTTTATGTGTTTTTTGTATATCTATTTATTTTAATACAAAACAAATATTTTATGTTTTTTCGTATATATATTTTTATAAAAAATGCGTTATTTTATGGGTATTTTGCATCTTAATTTTCATACAAATTTACATTATTTTATTAATATTTTCTGTATTTATTTTGATACGATTTTACATTATTTTATTTGTGTTTTGTATATATTTTGTATACATATTTACATTATTTAATGTTTTTTTTGTATATATATTTGATACAAATTTACGTTATTTTAAGTCTATATGTTTATATATTTTCATTCAAATTTACATTATTTTATGTGTATTTTGTATATGTATTTCAATACAAATTTACCTATTTTTATATGTTTTTTGTATATTTATTTTCATACAAGTTTAAATTATTTTTGTGTATTTTTGTATATAGTTTTATACAAATTTAGGTTATTTTATGTGTATTTTGTATATCTACTTTCATACAAATACACATTCTTTTCATGATATTTTGTTTATTTATTTTGACACGAATTAACATTATTTAATGTGTATTTTGTATATATATTTTTATACGTATTTACATTATTTCAAGTGTATTTTGTATATATATTTTTATAGAAATCTGCGTTATTTTATGTATATTCGTATATATATTTTGAAACAAATTTACATTGTTTTATGTGTATTTTGCATATTTTTTCAATACAAATTTACCTTATTGTATGTGCATTTTGTATATTAATTTTAATACAAATTTGATTAATCTATGTGTATTTTTGTATATGTATTTTTATAAAAATATGCTTTATTTTATGGGTATTTTGCATCTTTATTTTCATACAAATTTACATTATTTTATTGATATTCTGTGTATTTATTTTGAAATGTTTTTACATTATTCTATGTGAATTTTGTATATATATTTTATATAAAATGTATTTGTTTTCATTTCATACAAATCTACATTATTTTATGTGTTTTTTGTACTTGTATTTAAATACAAATCTATCTAGTTTTATGAAAATATATAAACAAATACACATAAAATAATGTAAATTTGGATAAAATATATATCATAAAATAATGTAAATTCGCATCAAAATAAATAAACAAAATACCAATAAAAGAATGTGTATTTGTATGAATATAAATATACAATATACACATAAAATAACGTAAATTTATATAAAACTATATACAAAAATACACAGAAGTAATTAAATTTGTATGAAAATATATACAAAATACACACGAAATAAGCTAAATTTGAATTGAAATATATATACAAAATACAAGAAATAAAGCAAATTTGTATCAAAATATTTATACAAATACACATATAATAACGTAAATTTGTATGAAAATATATAAACAAAATACACATTAAATAATGTAAATACGTATAAAAAAATATGTACAAAATAAACATATAATCATGTAATTCGTATCAAAATAAATAAACAAAATACCAATAAAATAATATAAATTTGTATGAGTAAACGTGTATGTTGCATATTTTTTCAATACAAATTTGCCTTATTATATACGCATTTTGTATATTAATTTTAATACAAATTTAATTATTCGATGTGTATTTTTGTATCTGTATTTTTATAAACATATTCTTTATTTTTTGGGTATTTTGTCTCTTTATTTTCATACAAATTTACATTATTTTATTGATATTCTGCTCATTCATTTTGATAGGAATTGACATTATTCTATGTGTATTTTGTATATATTTTTCATACAAATTTACGTTATTTTATGTGTATTTGTTTATATATTTTGACACAAATTTACAATATTTTATGGGTATTTTGTATATACATTTCAAAAGAAATTTACCTAGTTTTATGTGTATTTTGTATATCTATTTTCATACAAACTCAAATTATTTCTATGTATTTTTGTATATATTTTAATACAAATTTTAGTTATGTTATGTGTATTTTGTAAATTTATTTTCATTCAAATATATATTATTTTATTGGTGTTTTGTTGATTTATATTGATACGAATTTACATTATTTTATATGTACTTTGTATATATATTTTTATACGCTTTTCCATTATTTAATATTTATTTTGAATATATATTTTTATACAAATTCATGGTATTTTATGTGTATTTGTATATATTTTCATATAAATTTACATTATTTTATGTGTATTTTGTACATATATTTTATTACAAATCTACCTTATTTTATGTTTATTTTGTATGTGTATTTTGTATATTTATATTTATCCAAATACACATTCTTTTATTGGTATTTTGTTTATTTATTTTAATTCGAATTTACGTTCTTTTATCGGAATTTTGTTTATTTATTTTGATACGAATTTTCATTTTTTTAGGTGTATATGATATATATATTTTTATACTTATTTACATAATTTTATATGTATTTTGAATATATATTTTCATAGAAATTTACTCTATATGTATATGTATAGAAAATACACATGAAATAATCTAAATTCGTATCGAAATAAATGAACAAAATACCGATAAAATAATGTAATTTTGAATGAAAATATATATAGAAAATACACATAAAATAACGTAAATACAAATAAATATATACACATAAAATGATTTGAATTTGTATGAAAATAGATATAAAAATAAACTTAAAATAAGGCAAATTTATAATGAAATATATATACAAAATACACATAAAATAATGTAGATTTGTTTCAAAATATATATACGAATACACATAAAATAACGTAGATTTCTATAGAAATATATATATACAAAATACACATGAAATGTTGTAAATACGTATAAAAATATATATACAAAATACACATTAAATAATGTAAATTCGTGTCAAAATAAATAATTAAAATATCAATAAAAGAATGAGTATATGTATGAAAATACATATACAAAATACACATAAAATAACGTAAATTTGTATAAAACTATATATAAAAATACACAAAAATAAGTTAAATTTGTATGAAAATAAATATACAAAATACACATAAAATTAGGTAAATTTGTAAAGAAATACATATACAAAATACACATAAAATAATGTAAATTTGAATGAAAATATATAAACAAATACACTTAAATTAACATAAATTTGTATAAAATATATATAAAAAATACTCATTAAATAATGTAATGTATAAAAAATATATATACAAAACACAAATAGAATAATGTAAAATCGTATTAAAATAAATACACGGAATGTAAATAAAATAATGTAAATTTGTATGAAAATAAAGATGCAAAATACCCATAAAATAACGCATTTTTTATAAATATACAAAATACACATGAAAGGATGTAAATACGTATAAAAATATATATACAAAATACACATTAAATAATGTAAATTCGCGTCAAAATAAATAAACAAAATGTCAATAAAAGAATGTGTATTTGTATGAAAATAAATATACAAAACACACATAAGATAACATAAATTTGTATAAAACTATATACAAAAATACACAAAAATAATTTAAATTTGTATGAAAATAAATATACAAAATACACATAAAATTAGGTAAATTTGTATTGAAATACATATACAAAATACACATAAAATACTGTAAATTTGAATGAAAATACATAAACAAATACACTTAAAATAACGTAAATTTGTATAAAAAATATATACAAAACACAAATAGAATAATGTAAAATCGTATCAAAATAAATACACAGAATATTAATAAAATAATGTAAATTTGTATGAAAATAAAGAAGCAAAATACCCATAAAATAACACATTTTTTTAAAAAATATATATACAAAAATAAACATAATTTTTTTTATTTGTATTAAAATAGATATACAAAATACACATACAATAAGGTAAATCTGTATTGAAATAGATATGCAAAATACATATAAAACAATGTAAATTTGTTTCAAAATATATATACGAATACACATAAAATAACGTAGATTTGTATAAAAATATATATACAAAATACACGTAAAATGAAGTTAATACGTATAAAAAAATGTATACAAAATACACATAAAATAATGTAAATTCGTATCAAAATAAATAAACAAAATACCAATAAAAGAATGTGTATTTGTATAAATATAAATATACAAAATACACATAAAATAACGTAAATTTGTATAAAACTATATACAAAAATACACAGAAGTAATTAAATTCGTATGAAAATAGATATACAAAATACAGATAAAATAAGCTAAATTTGAATTGAAATGTATATAGAAATTACATAAAATAATGTAAATTTGTATCAAAATATTTATAAAGATACATATAATAACGTAAATTTGTTTAAAAATATATAAACAAAATACACATTAAGTAATGTAAATACGTATAAAAAATATGTACAAAATACACATATAATCATGTAATTCGTATCAAACTAAATAAACAAAATAGCAATAAAATAATGTAAATTTGTATGAGAAAACATATACAAATACATATAAAATAACGCTAATTTCTATAAAAATATATGTCCAAAAATGAACGTAAAATAAATTAACTTTGGATAAAAATATATATACAAAACACACATTAAATAATGTAAATGCGTACATAAAATAACCTAAATTTGTATAAAACTATATACAAAAATACACAAAAATAATTTAAATTTGTATGAAAAGAAATATACAAAATACACATAAAACTAGGTTAATTTCTATTGAAATACATATACAAAATACACATAAAATAATGTAAATTTGAAATAAAATATATAAACAAATACACATATAATAACGTAAATTTGTATGAAATATATATACAAAATACACATTAAATAATGTAAATATGTATAAAAAAATATATACAAAACACAAATAGAATAATGTAAAATCGTATCAAAATATATACACAGATTATTAATAAAATAATGTAAATTTGAATGAAAATTAAGATGCAAAATACCTATAAAATAACGCATTTTTTATAAAATTATTGATACCAAAATACACATAAAATATTTGAATTTGTATCAAAATAAATATACAAAATGCACATACAATAAGGTAAATTTGTATTGAAATAGATATGCAAAATACATATAAAATAATGTAAATTTGTTTCAAAATATATATGCGAATACACATAAAATAACGTAGATTTCTATAAAAATACATATACAAAATACACGTAAAATTAAGTAAATACGTATGAAAAATGTATCCAAAATACACATAAAATAATGTAAAATCGTATGAATATAAATAAACAATAAAGCAATAAAAGAATGTGTATTTGTTTAAATATATATATACAAAATACACATAAAATAACGTAAATTTATATAAAACTATATACATAAAATAACGCAAATTTCTATAAAAATATATGTACAAAAATGAACATAAAATAAATTTGCATAAAAATATATATACAAAACACACATTAGATAATGTAAATTAGTATAAAAATATGTATACAAAATACCTATGAAATAATCTAAATTCCTATCGAATTAAATTAAGAAAATACCAATATAATAATGTAATTTTGGATGAAAATATATATACAAAATACACATAAAATAACCTAAATACAAATACAAATATACACATAAAATAATTTAAAATTGAATGAAATAAATATACAAAAGAAACATAAAATAAGGTAAATTTGTAATGAAATATATGAAAAAATACACATAAAATAATATAAATTTGTATGAAAATATATATATAAATACACATTAAATAACATGAATTTGTATAAAATTTGTATCAAAATATATACTTATACACACAATAAAATAACGTAGTTTTTTTATGAAAATGTATATACAAAATACATATAAAATAATTTAAATACGTAGAAAAATATATATACAAAAAACACATAAAATAATGTAAATATGAATGAAAATATATAAACAAATACACATAAAATAATGTAAATTTGGAAAAAATATATATACAAAATGAACATTAAATAATGTAAATATGTATAAAAAAAATATAGAATAATATTAAATCGTATCAAAATAAATAAAGAGAATATCAATAAAATAATGTAAATTTGTATGAAAATAAAGATGCAAAATATCCATATAATAACGCATATTTGCATAAAAATATATATACAAAAATACATATAAAATAATTAAATTTGTATAAAAATAAATATACAAAATGCACGTACAATAAAGTAAATTTGTATTGAAATAGATATGCAAAATACACATTAATAATGTAAATTTGTATCAAAATATATATACGAATACTCATAAAATAGAGTAAATTTCTATGAAAATATACATACAAAATAGATATACAAAATACACATATAACTAGATAGATTTGTATTTAAATACATGTACAAAAAACACATAAAATAATGTAGATTTGTATGAAATGAAAACAAATACATTTTATATAAAATATATATACAAAATACACATAGAATAATGTAAAAACATTTCAAAATAAATACACAGAATATCAATAAAATAATGTAAATTTGTATGAAAATAAAGATGCAAAATACCCATAAAATAAAGCATATTTTTATAAAAATACATATACAAAAATACACATAGATTAATCAAATTTGTATTAAAATTAATATACAAAATGCACATACAATAAGGTAAATTTGTATTGAAAAAATATGCAAAATACACATAAAACAATGTAAATTTGTTTCAAAATATATATACGAATATACATAAAATAACGCAGATTTCTATAAAAATATATATACAAAATACACTTGAAATAATGTAAATACGTATAAAAATATATATACAAAATACACATTAAATAATGTTAATTCGTGTCAAAATAAATAAACAAAATATCATGAAAAAAATGTGTATTTATATGAAAATAGATATACAAAATACACATAAAATAACCTAAATTTGTATAAAACTATATACAAAAATACACAAAAATAATTTAAACTTGTATGAAAATAAATATACAAAAAACATATAAAAATAGGTAAATTTGTATTGAAATACATATACAAAATACACATAAAATAATGTAAATTTAAATGAAAATATATAAACATATAGACTTAAAATAACGTAAATTTGTATCAAATATATATACAAAAAAAACATTAAATAATGTATATATGTATAAAAAATATATATACAAAACACAAATAAAATAATGTAAAATCGTATCAAAATAAATACAGAAAATATTAATAAAATAATGTAAATTTGTATGAAAATTAAGATGCAAAATACCCATAAAATAACGCATTTTTTATAAAAATATATACGAAAAAACATAAAATATTTGATTTTGTATTAAAATAAATAGATATACAAAATACACATAAAATAAACTAAATTTGAATTGAAATATATATACAAAATACATAAAATAATGTAAATTTGTATCAAAATACCTATACAAATACACATATAATAACGTAAATTTATAAAAATATATAAACAAAATACACATTAAATAATGTATATACGTAAAAAAAAGATGTAAAAAATACACAAATAATCATGTAATTCGTATCAAAATAAATAGACAAAATACCAATAAAATAATGTAAATTTCTATGAGAAAACATATACAAAATACACATAAATAACGCAAATATCAATAACAATATATATAATATAATATATTTTTATACATATTTAAAATATTTAATGTATATTTTGTATATATATATTTTATCCAAATTTACGTGATTTTATATGTATTTGTTTATATATTTTCATACAAATTTACATTATTTTATGTGAGTTTTGTATATGTATTTCAATACAAATTTGCCTAACTTTATGTGTATTTTGCATATCTATTTTCAAACAAATTTAAATTATTTTTGTGTTTTTTTGTATATATTTTTATATAAATTTTAGTTATTTTATTTGTTTTTTTGTATATATATTTTCCTACAAATATACATTCTTTTATTGGAATTTTGTGTATTTAATTTTTTACTAATTTACATTATTTTATGTGTATTTTGTATATATATTTTTCTACGTATTTAAACTATTTTATGTGTATTTTATATATACATTTTCATAAAAATTTACGTTATTTTATTGTGTGTATTCGTATATATTTTGAAACAAATTTTATACAAATTCATGTTATTTTATGTGTATTTGTATATATTTTCATACAAATTTATATTATTTTATGTGTATTCTTACATATATTTTATTACAAATTTACCTTATTTTAAGTTTATTTTGTATATTTATTTCATTCAATTTAAATTATTTAATGTGTATATTTGTATTTGTATTTAGGTTATTTTATGTGTTTTCTATATATATTTTCATCCAAAATTACATTATTTTATTGTTATTTTCTTAATTTACCTCGATACGAATTTAGATTATTTCATAGGTATTTTGTATACATATTTTTATACTCATTTACATTATCTAATGTGTTTTGTATATATTTTTTTATGCAAACTAATTTTATGTGCATTTTTGTACATATATTTTTATAGAAACTTAAAACGATATTTTATGTGTATTTTGTATATGTTTTCTCATACAAATTTACTTTATTTAATTAGTTTTTTGTTTATTTATTTTGATACGAATGACTTGATTATTTGTGTATTTGTATATGTTTTTTCATACAAATTTATATTATTTCATTGGTATTTTGTTTATTTATTTTGATACGAATTACACAATTATATGTGTACTTTGTACATATTTTTTATACGTATTTACATTATTTAATGTGTATTTTGTTTATATATTTTCATACAAATTTACCTTAATATATGTGTATTTGTATAAATATTTTGATACAAATTTACTTTATTTTATGTATTTTGTATATATATATATATTTCAATTCAAATTTAGCTTATTTTGTGTGTATTTTGTATATCTATTTTCATACAAATTTAATTACTTTTGTGTATTTTTGTATATAGTTTTATACAAATTTACGTTATTTTATGTGTATTTTGTATATTTATATTTATACAAATACACATTCTTTTTTTGGTATTTTGTTTATTTATTTTGATACCAATTTACATTATTTTATGTGTAATTTGTATACATTTTTTTATACGTATTTAGTTCATTTTTATGTGTATTTTGTATATATATTTTTATACAGATCTACGTTATTTTATGTGTATTCGTATATATATTCTGAAACAAATTTATTATATGTGTATTTGTATAAATTTTTTGATACAAATTTACTTTATTTCATGTATTTTGAATATATATTTCAATTCAAATTTTGCTTATTTTATATGTATTTTGTATATCTATTTTCATACGAATTTAATTACTTCTGTGTATTTTTGTATATAGTTTTATACAAATTTACGTTATTTTATGTGTATTTTGTATATTTATATTTATACAAATACACATTCTTTTTTTGGTATTTTGTTTATTTATTTTGATACGAATTTACATTATTTTATGTGTAATTTGTATACATTTTTTTATACGTATTTACTTCATTTATTCATTTATTTATTTGTATATATATTTTTATAGAAATCTACGTTATTTTATGTGTATTCGTATATATATTTTGAAACAAATTTACATTGTTTTATATGTATTTTGCATATCTATTTCAATACAGATTTACATTATTATATGTGTATTTTGTATATTTATTTTAATACAAATTAATTTTTTTATGTGTATTTTTGTAAATATATTTTTATAAAAAAATGCGTTATTTTATGGGTATTTTGCATCTTTATTTTCATACAAATTTACATTATTTTATTAACATTCTGTGTATTTTTTTTGATACGATTTTACATTATTCTATTTGTGTTTTGTATATATATTTTTTATACATATTTACATTATTTAATGAGTATTTTGTATATATATTTTATACAAATTTACGTTAATTTAAGTGTATTTGTTTATATATTTTCATTCAAATTTACATTATTTTATGTGTATTTTGTATATGTATTTCAATACAAATTTACCTAATTTTATGTGTATTTTGTATATTTATTTTCATACAAATTTAATTTATTTTTGTGTATTTTTATATATAGTTTTATACAAATTTACGTTATTTTATGTGTATTTTATACATGTATTTTCATACAAATACACATTCTCTTATTGATATTCTCTTTATTTATTTTGTCACGAATTTACATTATTTAATGTGTATTTTGTATATATATTTTTATACGTATTTACATCATTTCATGTGTATTTTATATATATATTTCTATAGAAATCTACGTTATTTTAAGTGTATTCGTATATATTTTGAAACAAATCTTCATTATTTTATGTGTATTTTGTTTATATATTTCATTACAAATTTGCCTTATTTTATGTTTATTTTTATATCTATTTTCATTGAAATTCAAATTATTTTATGTGTATATATTTATTTGTATATACGTTCTTTTATGTTTATTTTCTATATATATTTTCATTCAAAATTACATTATTTTATCGGTATTTTGTTCATTTTTTTCGATACGAATTTAGATTATTTCATGTGTATTTTCTATACATATACATATAGAGTAAATTTCTATGAAAATATATATTGAAAATATATATAAAATTATGTAAATAAGTATAAAAATATATATATCAAATACACCTAAAAAAATGAAAATTCAATATAAATTTACCTTATTGTATGTGCATTTTGTATATTTATTTCAATACAAATTTAAATATTTTATGTGTATTTTGGTATATATATTTTTATAAGAAATGCGCTATTTTATGGGAATTTTGCATCTTTATTTACATACAAACTTACATTATTTTATTTTCATAGAAATTTACTCTATTTTATGAGTATTCGTATATATATTTTGATACAAATTTACATTATTGATGTGTATTTTGCATATCTATTTCAATACAGATTTACCTTATTGTATGTGTATTTTGTATATTTATTTTAATACAAATAAATTTTTTTATGTATATTTTTGTATAAATATATTTCTATAAAAAAAATGCGTTATTTTATGGGTATTTTGCATCTTTATTTTCATACAAATTTACATTATTTTATTAATATTCTGTGTATTTATTTTGATATGATTTTACATTATTCTATTTGTGTTTTGTATATATTTTTATATTCAAATTTACGTTATTTTAAGTGTATTTGTTTATGTATTTTCATTCAAATTTACATTATTTTATATGTATTTTGTATATGTATTTCAATACAAATTTACCTAATTTTATGTGTATTTTGTATATTTATTTTCATACAAATATAAATTATTTTTGTGTTTTTTTGTATTTTTATACAAATTTATATATTTATTATGTGTATTTTTAATATATATTTTCATACAAATACACATTCTTTTTTGATATTTTGTTTTTATTTATTTGACACGAATTTACATATTTTATGTGTATTTTGTATATATATTATTATACGTATTTTACATTCATCATGTATTATTTTGTATATTTAAAAAAAATATTTTATTTTTTTGGTATTTGCATCTTTATTTTCATAATTTATTTTTATTTTTTTTTTATTTTATGATTATTTATTACGATTTTTTACATTATTCTTTTTATATTGATATTTTGTTTATTTATTTTGACACGAATTTACAATATTTATGTTAATTTTTTATATTTTTTATACATATTTACAAAACACAAATAGAATAATGTAAATATTAATAAAATAATGTAAATTTGTATGAAAATTAAGTTGCAAAATACCCATAAAATAACGCATTTTTTTTTTAAATATATATACGAAAACACATAAAATATCTGATTTTGTATTAAAATAAGTATACAAAATGCACACACAATAAGGTAAATTTATATTGAAATAGATACGCAAAATACATATAAAACAATGTAAATTTGTTTCAAAATATATAAAGGAATACACCTAAAATAACGTAGTATATACATTTCAATTCAAATTTAGCTTATTTTATCTGTATTTTGTATATCTATTTTCATACGAATTTAATAACTTCTGTGTATTTTTGTATATAGTTTTATAAAAATTTACGTTATTTTATGTGTATTTTGTATATTTATATTTATACAAATACACATTCTTTTATTGGTATTTTGTTTATTTATTTTGATACGAATTTACATTATTTTATGTGTATTTTGTATACATTTTCTTATACGTATTTACTTCATTTTATGTGTATTTTGTATATATATTTTTATACAAATCTACGTTATTTTATGTGTATTCGTATATATATTTTCAAACAAATTTACATTGTTTTATATGTATTTTGCATATCTATTTCAATACAGATTTAACTTATTGTATGTGTATTTTGTATATTTATTTTAATACAAATTAATTTTTTCATGTGTATTTTGGTATATATATTTTAAAAAAAAAGCGTTATTTAATGGGTATTTTGCATCTTTATTTTCATACAAATTTACATTGTTTTATTAATATTCAGTGTATTTATTTTGATACGATTTTACATTATTCTATTTGTGTTTTGTATATATTTTTTATACATATTTACATTATTTAATGTGTATTTTGTATATTTTAAAACAAATTTACGTTATTTTATGCGCATCTGTTAAAATATTTTGATACAAATTTACATTATTTTATGTATTTTGTATATATATTTTAATACAAATTTAGTTTATTTTATGTATATTTTGTATATCTATTTTCATTCGTATCAAAATAAATAAACAAAATAGCAATCAAATAATGTAAATTTGTATGAGATAACATATACAAATACACATAAAATAACGCAAATCTCTAAAAAAATATATGTACAAAAATGCACATAAAATAAAGTAAATTTGCATAAAAATATATATACAAAACACACATTAAATAATGTAAATGCGTACATAAAATAAACTAAATTTGTATAAAACTATATACAAAAATACACAAATTTTTTTTAAATAGTATGAAAAGAAATATACAAAATACACATAAAATTAGGTAAATTTGTATTGAAATACATATACAAAATACACATAAAATAATGTAAATTTGAATGAAAATATATAAACAAATACACTTAAAATAACGTAAGTTTGTATAAAATATATATGCAAGATACACATTAAATAATGTAAATGTGTATAAAAAAATATATACAAAAAAGAAATAGAATAATGTAAAATCCTTTCAATATAAATACACAGAATATCAATAAAATAATGTAAATTTGTATGAAAAGAAAGATGCAAAATTCCCATAAAATAGCGCATTTTTTATAAAAATATATATACCAAAACACACATAATATATTTAAATTTGTATTGAAATAAAAATACAAAATGCATATACAGTAAGGTAAATATGTATTGAAAGAGATATTCAAAAATACATATAAAACAAAGTTAATTTGTTTCAAAATATATATACGAGTACACATAAAATAACGTAGATTTCTATAGAAATATATATACAAAATACACATGAAATTATGTAAATACGTATAAAAATATATATACAAAATACATATCTAGGTAAATTCGTGTCAAAATAAATAAACAAAATATCATGAAAAGAATGTGTATTTGCATGAAAATAAATAATAGATAATAAATTTGTATGAAATATATATGCAAGATACACTTTAAATAATGTAAATATGTAAAAAAAAAATATATACAAAAAACAAATAAAATAATGTGAAATCGTAACAAAATAAATACACAGAATATTAATAAAATAATGTAAATTTGTATGAAAATAAAGATGCAAAATTCCCATCAAAAAGCGCATTTCTTATAAAAATATATATACCAAAATACACATAAAATATTTAAATTTGTATTGAAATAAATATACAAAATGCATTCAATAAGGTAAGCTTGTATTGAAAGAGATATGCAAAAATACATATAAAACAATGTAAATTTGTTTCAAAATATATATACGAATACACATAAAATAACGTAGATTTCTATAAAAATATATATACAAAATACACATAAAATTAAGTAAATACGTATAAATATAGATATACAAAATACACATAGAATAATGTAAAATTGTTTAAAAAAAAAACAGAATATAAATAAAATAATGTAAATTTGAATGAAAATAAAAATGCAAAATACCCATAAAATAAAGCATATTTTATAAAATATATACAGAAATACACATAGCATAATTAAATTTGTATTAAAATCAATATACAAAATGCATATACAATAAGGTAAATTTGTATTGAAAAAATATGCAAAATACACATAAAACAGTGTAAGTTTATTTCAAAATTTATATACGAATACTCATAAATCAACGTAGATTTCTATAGAAATATATTTACAAAATACACATCAAATGATGTTAACACATAAAAAATATATATATATATATATATATATATATATATATATATATATATATATATATATATATATATATATATATATATATATATATATATATATATATATATATATATATATATATATATATATATATATATATATATATATATATATATATATATATATATATATATATATAATACACATTAAATAATGTAAATTCGCGTCAAAATAAATAAACAAAATATCAATAAAAGAATGTGTATTTGTATGAAAATAGATATACAATATACACGTTATTTTATGTGTATTCGTATATATATTTTGAGACAAATTTACACTGTTTTATTTTATTTTGCGTTTTTTTTTCAATACAAATTTACCTTTTTGTATGTGTGCATTATGTATATTAATTTTAATACAAATTTAATTATTCTATGTGTATTTTTGTATATGTATTTAAAAAAAAAATGCTCTATCTTATGGGTATTTTGCATCTTTATTTTCATACAAATTTAAACTATTTTATTGATATTCTGTGTACTTATTTTGATACGATTTTACATTATTCTATGTATAACAAAAATAAATATATACAAAAATACACAAAAATAGTTTAAATTTGTTTGAAAATAGATATGCAAAATATGTGTATTTTGTATATATATTTCAATTCAAATTTAGCTTATTTTGTGTGTATTTTGTATATATTTTCATACAAATTTAATTACTTCTGTGTATTTTTGTATATAGTTTTATATAAATTTACGTTATTTTATGTGTATTTTGTATATTTATATTTATACAAATACACATTCTTTTATTGGTATTTTGTTTATTTATTTTGATACGAATTTACATTATTTTATGTGTATTTTGTATACATTTTTTTATACGTATTTACTTCATTTTATGTGTATTTTGTATATATATTTTTATAGAAATCTACGTTATTTTATGTGTATTCGTATATATATTTTGAAACAAATTTACATTGTTTTATATGTATTTTGCATATCTATTTCAATACAGATTTACCTTATTGTATGTGTTTTTTGTATATTTATTTTAATACAAATTTAATTTTTTGATGTGTATTTTGGTATATATATTTTTATAAATAAAAAATTTTTTTACATTATTCTATGTGTATTTTGTATATATTTTTCATTTAATTTAGCTTATTTTATGTGTATTTATATATTTTTATAAAAAAATGCGTTATTTTATGGGTATTTTGCATCTTAATTTTCATACAAATTTACATTATTTTATTAATATTTTCAGTGTTTATTTTCATACGATTTTACATTATTTTATTTGTGTTTTGTATATATTTTTTTATACATATTTACATTATTTAATGTGTTTTTTGTATATATATTTGATACAAATTTACGTTATTTTAAGTCTATATGTTTATATATTTTCATTCAAATTTACATTATTTTATGTGAATTTTGTATATGTATTTCAATACAAATTTACC
Source organism: Eriocheir sinensis (assembly GCF_024679095.1). NCBI lineage: Eukaryota > Metazoa > Arthropoda > Malacostraca > Decapoda > Varunidae > Eriocheir > Eriocheir sinensis. The sequence goes on from NW_026110762.1 coordinate 38,723, forward strand.
TAATTTTATATGTTTTTGTATATTTATTTTCATACAAGTTTAAATTATTTTTGTGTATTTTTGTTTATAGTTTTATAAAAATTTAGGTTATTTTATGTGTATTTTGTATATCTATTTTTATACAAATACACATTCTTTTCATGATATTTTGTTTATTTATTTTGACACGAATTAACATTATTTAATGTGTATTTTGTATATATATTTTTATACGTATTTACATTATTTCAAGTGTATTTTGTATATATATTTCTATAGAAATCTGCGTTATTTTATGTGTATTCGTATATATATTTTGAAACAAATTTACATTGTTTTTTTTTCAAAACAAATTTACCTTATTGTATGTGCATTTTGTATATTAATTTTAATACAAATTTGATTAATCTATGTGTATTTTTGTATATGTATTTTTAAAAAATATGCTTTATTTTATGGGTATTTTGCATCTTTATTTTCATACAAATTTACATTATTTTATTGATATTCTGTGTATTTATTTTAATATGATTTTACATTATTCTATGTGTATTTTGTATATATATTTTATATAAAATGTATTTGTTTTCATTTCATACAAATCTACATTATTTTATGTATTTTTTGTACATGTATACACATAAAATATTTAAATTTGTATTGAAATAAATATACAAAATGCACATACAATAAGGTAAACTTCTATTGAAAGAGATATGCAAAAATACATATAAAACAATGTAAATTTGTTTCAAAATATATATACGAATACACATAAAATAACGTAGATTTTTATAAAAATATATATACAAAATACACATAAAATTAAGTAAATACGTATAAAAAAATGTAAACAAAATACACATAAAATAATGTAAATTCGAAACAAAATAAATAAACAAAATACCCATAAAAGAATGTATATCTATTTATTTTATTACAAAATATAATATTTTGTGTTTTTTCGTATATATATTTTTATAAAAAAAATGTGTTATTTTATCGGTATTTTGCATCTTAATTTTCATACAAATTTACATTATTTTATTAATATTTTCTGTATTTATTTTGATACGATTTTACATTATTTTATTTATGTTTTGTATATATTTTTTTATACATATTTACATTATTTAATGTGTTTTTTGTATATATATTTGATACATATTTACGTTATTTTAAGTTATTTTATGTGTATTTGTTTATATATTTTGACACAAATTTACAATATTTCATGGGTATTTTGTAAATATATTTCAAAAGAAATTTACCTAGTTTTATATGTATTTTGAATATCTATTTTCATACAAACTCAAATAATTTTTATGTATTTTTGTATATATTTCAATACAAATTTTAGTTATGTTATGTGTATTTTGTAAATCTATTTTCATTCAAATATATATTATTTTATTGGTATTTTGTTGATTTATATTGATACGAATTTTTATTATTTTATATGTACTATGTATATATATTTTTATACGCATTTACATTATTTAATATTTATTTTGAATATATAATCTTATACAAATTCATGGTATTTTATGTGTATTTGTATATATATTTTCATATAAATTTACATTATTTTATGTGTATTTTGTCCATATATTTCAATACAGATTTACCTTATTTTATGTTTATTTTGTATGTGTATTTTGTACATTTATATTTATACAAATACACATTCTTTTATTGGTATTTTGTTTATTTATTTTGTTTCGAGTTTACATTATTTTAAGTGTATTTTGTTTACATTTTTTTATACGTATTTACTTAATTTTGTGTATTTTGTATATATATTTTTATAGAAATCTACGTTATTTTATGTGTATTCGTATATATATTTTGAAACAAATTTACATTGTTTTATATGTATTTTTGCATATCTCTTTCAATAGAAGTTTACCTTATTGTATGTGCATTTTGTATATTTATTTCAATACAAATTTAAATATTTTATGTGTATTTTGGTATATATATTTTTATAAGAAATGCGCTATTTGATTGGAGTTTTGCATCTTTATTTTCATACAAATTTACATTATTTTATTAATATTCGGTGTATTTATTTTGATACGATTTTACATTATTCTATTTGTTTTTTGTATATATATTTTTTATACATATTTACATTATTTAAATGTATCTTGCATATATATTACATACAAATTTATTATCTATTATTTATTTTCATACAAATACACATTCTTTTCATGATATTTTGTTTATTTATTTTGTCACGAATTTACATTACTTAATATTTATTTTATATATATATTTTTATACGTATTTACATAATTTCATGTTTATTTTGTATATATATTTCTATAGAAATCTACGTTATTTTATATGTATTCGTATATATATTTTGAAACAAATTTACACTGTTTTATTTGTATTTTGCGTTTTTTTTTCAATACAAATTTACCTTATTGTATGTGTGCATTTTGTATATTAATTTTAATACAAATTTAATTATTCTATGTGTATTTTTGTATATGTATTTAAAAAAAAAATGCTTTATCTTATAGGTATTTTGCATCTTTATTTTCATACAAATTTAAATTATTTTATTGATATTCTGTGTACTTATTTTGATACGATTTTACATTATTCTATGTATAACAAAAATAAATACAGAATACACAAAAATAGATATGCAAAATACATATAAACAATGTAAATTTGTTTCAAAATATATATACGAATACACATGAAATAAGGTAGATTTCTATAAAAATATATATACAAAATACACATAAAATTAAGTAAATACGTATAAAAAATGTATACAAAATACACATAAAATAATGTAAATTAGTATCAAAATAAATAAACAAAATACCAATAAAAGAATGTGTATTTTTATATATATATATATATATATATATATATATATATATATATATATATATATATATATATATATATATATATATATATATATATATATATATATATATATATATATATATATATACAAAATACACATTAAATAATATAAATTTGTTTAAAACTATACAAAATACACATAAAATGATGTAAATACGTATAAAAATATATATACAAAATACACATTAAATAATGTAAATTCGCGTCAAAATAAATAAACAAAATATCAGTAAAAGAATGTGTATTTGTATGAAAATAGATATACAAAATACACATAAAATAACCTAAATTTGTATCAAACTATGTACAAAAAAACAAAAATATTTTAAATTTGTATGAAAATAAATATACAAAATACACATAAAATTAGGTAAATTTGTATTGAAATACATACACAAAATACACAAAAAATAATGTAAATTTGAATGAAAATACATAAACAAATACACTTAAAATAACGTAAATTTGTATAAAAAAATATGTACAAAACACAAATAGAATAATGTAAAATCGTATCAAAATAAATACACAGAATATTAATAAAATAATGTAAATTTGTATGAAAATAAAGAAGCAAAATACCCACAAAATAACGCATTTTTTTTATTTATAAAAATATATATACCAAAATACACATAAAAAAATTAAATTTGTATTAAAATAAATATACAAAAAACACATACAATAAGGTAAATTTGTATTGAAATAGATATGCAAAATACATATAAAACAATGTAAATTTGTTTCAAAATATATATACAAATACACATAAAATAACGTAGATTTCTATAAAAATATATATACAAAATACACATAAAATGAAGTAAATACGTATAAAAAAATGTATACAAAATACACATAAAATAATGTAAATTTGTATCAAAATAAATAAACAAAATACCAATAAAAGAATGTGTATTTGTATGAATATAAATATACAAAATACACATAAAATAACGTAAATTTATATAAAACTATATAAAAAATATACAGAAGTAATTAAATTTGTATGAAAATATATACAAAATACACACGAAATAAGCTAAATTTGAATTGAAATATATATACAAAATACATGAAATAAAGTAAATTTGTATCAAAATATTTATACAAATACACATATAATAACGTAAATTTGTATGAAAATATATAAACAAAATACACATTAAATAATGTAAATACGTATAAAAATATGTACAAAATACACATATAATCATGTAATTCGTATCAAAATAAATAAACAAAATACCAATAAAATAATATAAATTTGTATGAGTAAACGTGTATGTTGCATATTTTTTCAATACAAATTTACCTTATTATATACGCATTTTGTATATTAATTTTAATACAAATTTAATTATTCGATGTGTATTTTTGTATCTGTATTTTTATAAACATATGCTTTATTTTTGGGTATTTTGCATCTTTATTTTCATACAAATTTACATTATTTTATTGATATTCTGCTCATTCATTTTGATACGAATTGACATTATTCTATGTGTATTTTGTATATATTTTTCATACAAAACTACGTTACTTTATTTTTAAAAATATGTACAAAATACATATAATCATGTAATTCGTATCAAAATAAATAAACAAAATACCAATAAAATAATACAAATTTGTATGAGTAAACGTGTATGTTGCATATTTTTTCAATACAAATTTACCTTATTATATACGCATTTTGTATATTAATTTTAATACAAATTTAATTATTCGATGTGTATTTTTGTATCTGTATTTTTATAAACATATGCTTTATTTTTTGGGTGTTTTGCATCTTTATTTTCATACAAATTTACATTATTTTATTGATATTCTGCTCATTCATTTTGATACGAATTGACATTATTCTATGTGTATTTTGTATATATTTTTCATACAAATTTACGTTATTTTATGTGTATTAGTTTATATATTTTGACACAAATTTACAATATTTTATGGGTATTTTGTATATACATTTTAAAAGAAATTTACCTAGTTTTATGTGTATTTTGTATATCTATTTTCATACAAACTCAAATTATTTCTATGTATTTTTGTATATATTTTAATACAAATTTTAGTTATGTTATGTGTATTTTGTAAATTTATTTTCATTCATATATTTATTATTTTATTGGTGTTTTGTTGATTTATATTGATACGAATTTACATTATTTTATATGTACTTTGTATATATATTTTTATACGCTTTTACATTATTTAATATTTATTTTGAATATATATTTTTATACAAATTCATGGTATTTTATGTGTATTTGTATATATATTTTCATATAAATTTACATTATTTTATGTGTATTTTGTACATATATTTTTTTATAAATCTACCTTATTTTATGTTTATTTTGTATGTGTATTTTGTATATTTATATTTATCCAAATACAAATTCTTTTATTGGTATTTTTTTTATTTATTTTAATTCGAATTTACATTATTTTATGTGTATTTTGTATACATTTTTTTTATACGTATTTACTTAATTTTAAGTGTATTTTGTATATATATTTTTATAGAAATCTACGTTTTTTTATTTGTATTCGTATATATATTTTGAAACAAATTTACATTGTTTTATATGTATTTTTGCATATCTCTTTCAATACAAATTTACCTTATTGTATGTGCATTTTGTATATTTATTTCAATGCAAATTTAAATATTTTATGTGTATTTTGGTATATATATTTTTATAAGATTACGAAAATTTGTATAAAAATATATACAAAAAAACAAAAAAATAAATTTCAATTTTGTATGAAAATAGATATACAAAATACACATATAATTAGTTAAATTTGTATTTAAATACATGCACAAAATACACATAAAATAATGTAAATTTGTATGAAATGAAAAATTCTCATAACATTCGCGTCAAAATAAATAAACAAAATATCAATAAAAGAATGTGTATTTGTATGAAAATAGATAAACAAAATACACATAAAATAACCTAAATTTGTATCAAACTATGTACAAAAATACACAAAAATATTTTAAATTTGTATGAAAATAAATATACAAAATACACATAAAATTAGGTAAATTTGTATTGAAATACATACACAAAATACACATAAAATAATGTAAATTTGAATGAAAATACATAAACAAATACACTTAAAATAACGTAAATTTGTATAAAAAAATATGTACAAATCACAAATAGAATAATGTAAAATCGTATCAAAATAAATACACAGAATATTAATAAAATAATGTAAATTTGTATGAAAATAAAGAAGCAAAATACCCATAAAATAACGCATTTTTTTTATTTATAAAAATATATATACCAAAATACACATCAAAAAATTAAATTTGTGTTAAAATAAATATACAAAAAACACATACAATAAGGTAAATTTGTATTGAAATAGATATGCAAAATACATATAAAACAATGTAAATTTGTTTCAAAATATATATACGAATACACATAAAATAACGTAGATTTCTATAAAAATATATATACAAAATACACATAAAATGAAGTAAATACGTATAAAAAAATGTATACAAAAACACATAAAATAATGTAAATTGTATCAAATAAATAAACAAAATACCAATAAAAGAATGTGTATTTGTATAAATATAAATATACAAAATACACATAAAATAACGTAAATTTATATAAAACTATATACAAAAATACACAGAAGTAATTAAATTTGTATGAAAATATATACAAAATACACACAAAATAAGCTAAATTTGAATTGAAATATATATACAAAATACATGAAATAAAGTAAATTTGTATCAAAATATTTATACAAATACACATATAATAACGTAAATTTGTATGAAAATATATAAACAAAATACACATTAAATAATGTAAATACGTATAAAAAATATGTACAAAATACACATATAATCATGTAATTCGTATCAAAATAAATAAACAAAATGCCAATAAAATAATATAAATTTGTATGAGTAAACGTGTATGTTGCATATTTTTTCAATACAAATTTACCTTATTATATACGCATTTTGTATATTAATTTTAATATATGTGTATTTGAATATATATTTTGATACAAATTTACATTATTTTATGTATTTTCTATATTTATTTCAAATCAAATTTAGCTTATTTTATGTGCCATTGTATATCTATTTTCATACAAATTTAATTATTTTTGTTTATTTTTGTATATAGTTTTATACAATTTTACGTTATTTTATGTGTATTTTGTATATTTATATTTATACAAGTAAACATTCTTTTATTGGCATTTAGTTTATTTATTTTGATACGAATTTACATTATTTTATGTGTATTTTGTATACATTTTCTTATACGTATTTACTTCATTTTATGTGTATTTTGTATATATATTTTTATAGAAATCTACGTTATTTTATGTGTATTTGTATATATTTTGAAACAAATTTACATTGTTTTATGTGTATTTTGCATATCTATTTCAATACAAATTTACCTTATTGTATGTGCATTTTGTATATTTATTGTAATACAAATTTAAATATTTTATGTGTATTTTGGTATATATATTTTCATAAAAAATGCGTTGTTTTATGGGTATTTTGCATCTTTATTTTCATACAAATTTACATTATTTTATTAATATTCTGTGTATTTATTTTGATACTATTTTACATTATTCTATTTGTGTTTTGTATATATATTTTTATACATATTTACATTATTTAATGTGTATTTTCTATATATATTTCATACAAATTTACGTTTTTTTAAGTGTATTTGTTTATATATTTTCATTCAAATTTACATTATTTTATGTGTATTTTGTATATGTATTTCAATAGAAATTTAACTAGTTTTATGTGTATTTTGTATATATATTTTTATACAAATTTAAATTATTTTTGTGTATTTTTTTAATAGAGTTTTATACAAATTTACAATATTTTATGTGTATTTTGTATATCTATTTTCATACAAATACACATTCTTTTATTGATATTTTGTTTATTTATTTTGATGCGATTTTACATTATTTAACCCGTGTGCGTCGGGTGACGAGTTCCCGCCATCCGACGCGCCAACATCATATCTATGCCGTGCTGCGACGTAGACACTTCAAATGTATTGAATCGTGGAGACGAAGGATTGGCAATGAAAAAACAATATACAGTATTATGTTTGCGTGTGAAATTGCACCACGGGGCATTGATGAAACACCTATTGACGACAATAGTCCTCTAGCCCGACGCTTATGGGTTAATGTGTATTGTGTATATATATTTTTATACGTATTTACGTCATTTCATGTGTATTTTTTTATATATATTTCCATAGAAATATACGTTATTTTATGTGTATTCCTATATATATTTTGAAACAAATATACATTGTTTTATGTGCATTTTGTATATTTTTTCTATACAAATTTCCCTTATTGTACGTGCATTTTGTATATTAATTTTAATACAAATTTAATTATTCTATGTGTATTCTTGTATATGTATTTTTAAAAAAATAGGCTTTATTTTATGGGTATTTTGCATCTTTATTTTCATACAAAATTACATTATTTTATTGATATTCTGTGTATTTATTTTGATACGATTTTACATTATTCTATGTATATTTTGTATATCTATTTTATACAAATGTACGTTATTTTATGTGAATTTGTTTTCATTTCATACAAATTTACATTATTTTATGTGTATTTTGTACATGTATTTAAATACAAATTTAACTAATTATATGTGTATTTTGTATATCTATTTTCATACAAATTGAAATTTATTTTTCTGTTTTTTTGTATATATTTTTATTCAAATTTTCGTAATTTTATGTGTATTTTGTATATTTATTTTCCTACAAATATACGTTCTTTTATCGGAATTTTGTTTATTTATTTTAATACGAATTTTCATTTTTTTTGGTGTATTTGATATATATATTTTTATACTTATTTACATAATTTTATATGTATTTTGAATATATATTTTCATAGAAAGTTACTCTATATGTATATACAAAAAAACACAAAAATAATTTAAATTTGTATGAAAATAAATATACAAAATACACATAAAATTAGGTAAATTTGTATTGAAATACATATACAAAATACACTTAAAATAATGTAAATTTGAATGAAATTATATAAACAAATACACTTAAAATGACGTTAATTTGTATAAAATATATATAAAAAATACACATTAAATAATGAAAATATGTATAAAAAAATATATACAAAACACAAATAGTATAATATAAAATCGTATCAAAATATATACACAGAATATTAATAAAATAATGTACATTTGTATGAAAACTAAGATGCAAAATACCTAAAAAATAACGCATTTTTTTATAAAATTATATATACCAAAATACACATAAAATATTTGAATTTGTATTAAAATAAATATACAAAATGCACATACAATAAGGTAAATTTGTATTGAAATAGATATGCAAAAAACATATAAAACAATGTAAATTTGTTTCAAAATATATATACGAATACACATAAAATAACGTAGATTTCTATAAATATACATATACAAAATACAAATAAAATTAAGTAAATACGAATCAAAAATGTATACAAAATGCACATAAAATAATGTAAATTCGTATAAATATAAATAAACAAAATACCAATAAGAGAATGTGTATTTGTATAAATATAAATATACAAAATGCACATAAAATAACGTAAATTTGTATAAAACTATATACAAAAATACACAGAAGTAATTAAATTTGCATGAAAATAGATATACAAAATACACACAAAATAAGCTAAATTTGAATTGAAATATATATACAAAATACATAAAATAAAGTAAATTCGTTTCAAAATATTTTTAACAAATACATATAAAATAACGTAAATTTATAAAAAAAAATTTATAAACAAAATACACATTAAGTAATGTAAATACGTATAAAAAATATTTACCAAATACACCAATAATCAAGTCATTCGTATCAAAATAGATAAACAAAAAACTAATTAAATAATGTAAATTTGTATGAGAAAACATATACAAAATACACATAAAATAACGTTTCAAGTTTCTATAAAAATATATGTAAAAAAATGCACATAAAATTAGTTTGCATAAAAATATATATACAAAACACACATTAGATAATGTAAATGAGTATAAAAATATGTATACAAAATACCTATGAAATAATCTAAATTCGTATCGAGTTAAATTAAGAAAATAACAATAAAATAATGTAATTTTGGATGAAAATATATATAGAAAACACACATAAAATAACCGAAATACAAATACAAATATACACATTAAATAATTTAAAATTGCATGAAATAAATATACAAAATAAACATAAAATAAGGTAAATTTGTAATAAAATATATGTAAGAATACACATAAAATAATATAAATTTCTATGAAAATATATATACAAATACACATAAAATAACATGAATTTGTATAAAATGTCTCAAAATATATACGAATACACACAATAAAATAACGTAAATTTTTATGAAAATGTATATATAAAATACACATAAAATAGTTTAAATACGTAGAAAAATATATATACAAAATACACATAAAATAATGTAAATTCGTAAAAAATTAAATACACAAAACTCCAATAAAAGAATGTATATTTGTAGGAAAATATATATACAAAAAACAAATAAAATAACTAAAATTTGTAAAAAAATATATACAAAAATACACAAAAATAGTTTAAATTTGTTTGAAAATAGATATGCAAAACACACATAAAGTTAGGCAAATTTGTATTGAAATACATATACAAAACTCACATAAAATAATGTAAATTTGTATGAAAATATATAAACAAATACATATAAAATCACGTAAATTTGGATAAAATATATATATACAAAATATACATTAAATATTTTAAATATGTATAAAAATTTATTATATTATATATATTTTTATTGATATTTGCGTTATTTATGTGTGTTTTGTATATGTTTTCTCATAGAAATTTACATTATTTTATTGGTATTTTGTCTATTTATTTTGATACGTATTACATGATTATTTGTGTATTTTTAAAAATTTTTATACGTATTTACATTATTTAATGTGTATTTTGTTTATATATTTTTATACAAATTTACGTTATTATATGTGTATTTGTATAGGTATTTTGATACAAATTTACATTATTTTATGTATTTTGTATATATATTTCAACTCAAATTTAGCTTATTTTATGTGTATTTTGTATATCTATTTATTTTAATACAAAATCAAATATTTTATGTTTTTTCGTATATATATTTTTTATAAAAAATGCGTTATTTTATGGGTATTTTGCATATTAATTTTCATACAAATTTACATTATTTTATTAATATTCTCTGTATTTATTTTGATACGATTTTACATTATTTTATTTGTGTTTTGTATATATTTTTTTTATACATATTTACATTATTTAATGTGTTTTTTGTATATATATTTGATACAAATTTACGTTATTTTAAGTCTATATGTTAATATATTTTCATTCAAATTTACATTATTTTATGTGTATTTTGTATATGTATTTCAATACAAATTTACCTAATTTTATGTATTTTGTATATTTATTTTCATACAAGTTTAAATTATTTTTGTGTATTTTTGTATATAGTTTTATACAAATTTAGGTTATTTTATGTGTATTTTGTATATCTATTTTCATACAAATACACATTCTTTTCATGATATTTTTTTATTTATTTTGACACGAATTAACATTATTTAATGTGCATTTTGTATATATTTTTATACGTATTTACATTATTTCAAGTGTATTTTGTATATATATTTCTATAGAAATCTACGTTATTTTATGAGTATTCGTATATATATTTTGAAACAAATTTACATTGTTTTATGTGTATTTTGCATTTTTTTCAATACAAATTTACATTATTGTATGTGCATTTTGTATATTAATTTTAATACAAATTTGATTAATCTATGTGTATTTTTGTGTATGTATTTTTATAAGAATATGCTTTATTTTAAGGGTATTTTGCATCTTTATTTTCATACAAATTTACATTATTTTATTGATATTTTGTGTATTTATTTGGTATGATTTTACATTATTCTATGTGTATTTTGTATATGTATTTTATATAAAATGTATTTGTTTTCATTTCATACAAATCTACATTATTTTATGTGTTTTTTGTACATGTATTTAAATACAAATTTAACTAGTTATATGTGTATTTTGTATATCTATTTTGTATGTATATTTTCATAGAAATTTACTCTATTTTATGAGTATTCGTATATATATTTTGATACAAATTTACATTATTGAAGTGTATTTTGCATATCTATTTCAATACAAATTTTCTTTATTGTACGTGCATTTTGTATATTTATTTTAATACAAATTTAATTATTTTATATGTATTTTTGTATATATATTTTTATGCAAATATGCGTTATTATATGGATATTTTGCAGCTTTATTTTCATACAAATTTACATTATTTTATTGATATTCTCTTTATTTATTTTGATACGATTTAACATTATTCTATGTGTATTTTGTATATATTTTTTATACATATTTACATTATTTAATTTTTATTTTGAATATATATTTTATCCAAATTTGCATTATTTTATGTGTATTTGTTTATATATTTTTATACAAATTTACATTATTTTATGTGTATTTTGTATATACATTTTCATAAAAAAATTACGTTATTTTATTGTGTGTGTTCGTATATATTTTGATACAAATTTTATACAAATTTATATTATTTTATGTGTATTTTTTCATATATTTCATTACAAATTTACCTTATTTTATGTTTATTTTGTATATTTATTTCATTCAATTTTAAATTATTTTATGTATATATTTGTATTTGTATTTAGGTTATTTTATGTGTATTTTGTATATATATTTTCATCCAAAATTACATTATTATATTGGTATTTTCTTAATTTAATTCGATACGAATTTAAATTATTTCATAGGTATTTTGTATACATATTTTTATACTCATTTACATTATCTAATGTGTGTTTTGTATATATATTTTTATGCAAATTTATTTTATGTTCATTTTTGTACATATATTTTTATAGAAATTTGCGTTATTTTATGTATATAGTTTTATATAAATTTACGTTAATTTATGTGCATTTTGTATATTTATATTTATACAAATACACATTCTTTTATTGCTATATTGTTTATTTATATTTATACTAATTTACATTATTTTATGTGTATTTTGTATACATTTTTATACGTATTTTCTTAATTTTATGGTTATTTTGTATATGTATTTTTATAGAAATCTACGTTATTTTATGTGTATTCGCATATATATTTTGAAACAAATTTACATAATTTTATATGTATTTTGCATATCTATTTCAATACAAATTTACCTTATTGTATGTGCATTTTGTATATTTATTTTGATACAAATTCAAATATTTTATGTGTATTTTGGTATCAATAATTTTATAAAAAATGCGTTATTTTATAGGTATTTTGCATCTTAATTTTCATACAAATTTACATTATTTTATTAATATTCTCTGTATATATTTTGATACGATTTTACATTATTCTATTTGTGTTTTGTATATATTTTTTTATACATATTTACATTATTTAATGTGTATTTTGTATATATATTTCATACAAATTTACGTTATTATATGTGTATTTGTTTATATATCTTCTTTCAAATTTACATTATTTTATGTGTATTTTGTATATGTATTTCAATAGAAATTAACCTAATTTTATGTGTATTTTGTATATTTCTTTTCATACAAATTTAAATTATTTTTGTGTATTTTTGTATATAGTTTTATACAAATTTAGGTTATTTTATGTGCGCGTTTACATTATTTAATGTGTGTTTTGTATATATATTTTTATCCAAAGTTATTTTATTTTACGTTCATTTTTGGACATATATTTTTATAGAAATTAGCGTTATTTTATATGTATTTATGTTTTCTCATACAAATTTATATTATTTTATTGCTATTTTGTTTATTTAGTTTGATACGAATTACATGATTATATGTTTATTTTGTACATATTTTTTATACGTATTTACATTACTTAATGTGTATTTTGTTTATATATTTTTAAACAAATTTACGTAATTATATGTATTTTTATAAATATTTTGATACAAATTTACATTATTTTATGTATTTTGTATATACATTTCAATTCAAATTTAGCTTATTTTATCTGTATTTTGTATATCTATTTTCATACGAATTTAATTACTTCTGTGTATTTTTGTATATAGTTTTATACAAATTTACGTTATTTTATGTGTATTTTGTATATTTATATTTATACAAATACACATTCTTTTATTGGTATTTTGTTTATTTATTTTGATACGAATTTACGTTATTTTATGTGTATTTTGTATACATTTTTTTATACGTATTTACTTCATTTTACGTGTATTTTGTATATATATTTTTATACAAATCTACGTTATATTATGTGTATTCGTATATATATTTTGAAATATATATTCAAATACACATATAATAACGTAAATTTTTATAAAAATATATAAACAAAATACACATTAAATAATGTAAATACGTATAAAAGATATGTACGTAATGTAAAAATTTATATAATTAAAGATGCAAATTACCCATAAAATATCTTATATTTAAAAAATATATACAAAATACATAAAATAATTAAATTTGTATTAAAATAAATATATAAAATACACATAAAATACGGTAGATTTTTATTCAAATAGATATGCAAAAAACACATAAAATAATGAAATTTTTTATCAAAATATATACGAATACACAAAATAAAATTACGTAAATTTTTATGATAATATATATACAAAATACACATAAAATAATGTAAATACATAGAAAAATATATATACAAAATACACATAAAATAATATAAATTCGTATCAAAATAAATAAACAAAATTTCCTCTAAAAGAATGTATATGTGTAGGAAAATATATATACAAAATACAAATAAAATAAAAATTTGTATAAAATAATACAAAATACACAAAATAATTTAAATTTGTTTGAAAATAGATATGCAAAATACAAATGAAATTAGGCAAACTTTTATTGAAATACATATACAAAATACACATAAAATAATGTAAATTTGTATAAAAATATTTAAACAAATACTCATAAGATAACGTAAATTTCCATAAAATATATGTACAAAATATACATTAAATAATGTAAATATGTCTAAAAATATATATACAAAATACACAGAATAACGTAAAATCGTATCAAAATAAATAGAGACAATCAATAAAATAATGTAAATTTGTATGAAAATAAAGATGCAAAACACCCATATAATAACGCAAATTTGTTTAAAAATATATACAAAAATACACATAAAATAATTAAATTTGCATCAAAATAAATATACAAAAGGCACATACAATAAAGAAAATTTGTATTGAAATAGATATGCGAAATACACATAAATAATGTAAATTTGTATCAAAATATATATACGAATACACATAAAATAGAGTAAATTTCTATGAAAATATATATTCAAAATACATATAAAATTATGTAAATAAGTATAAAAATATATATATCAAATACACCTAAAATAATGAAAACTCGTATCAAAATAAATAAACAAAATTCCGATAAAAGAACGTATATTTGTAGGAAAATAAATATACAAAATTCACATAAAATTACGAAAATTTGAATAAAAATATATACTAAAATACACAAAATTAATTTCAATTTGTGTGAAAATAGATATACATAATACGCATATAATTAGTTAAATTTGTATTTAAATACATGTACAAAACACATAAAATAATGTAAATTTGTATGAAATGAAAACAAATTCACATAAAATAACGTTCATTTGTATGAAATATATATACAAAATATACATAGAATAATGTAAAATCGAATCACATAAATACACAGAATATCAATAAAATAATGTAAATTTGTATGAAAATAAAGAAGCAAAATACCCATAAAATAAAGCATTTTTTTATGAAAATACATATACAAAAATACACATAGAATAATTAAATTTGTATTGAAATTAATATACAAAATGCACGTACAATAAGGTAAATTTATATTGAAAAAATATGCAAAATGCACATAAAACAATATATATTTGTTTCAAAATATATATACGAATACACATAAAATAACATATATTTCTATAGAAATATATATACAAAATACACATGAAATGACGTAAATACGTATAAAAATATATATACACAATACACATTAAATAATGTGAATTCGCGTCAAAATAAATAAACAAAATATCAATAAAAAATGTGTATTTGAATGAAAATAGATATACAAAATACACATAAAATATTTTAAATATTTAAAATAACGTAAATTTGTATAAAATATATATAAAAAATACACATTAAATAATGTAAATATGTATAAAAAAATATATACAAAACACAAATAGAATAATATAAAATCGTATCAAAATAAATACACAGAATATTATTAAAATAAAGTAAATTTGTATGAAAATTAAGATGCAAAATACCCATAAAATAACGCATTTTTTATAAAAATATTTATACCAAGACACACATAAAATATTTGAATTTGTATTAAAAAAAATATACAAAATGCACATACAATAAGGTAAATTTGTATTGAAATAGATATGCAAAATACATATACAACCATGTAAATTTTTTTCAAAATATATATACGAATACACATAAAATAGCGTAGATTTCTATGAAAATAAATATACAAAATACACATAAAATGAAGTAAATACGTATAAAAAAAGGTATACAAAATACACATAAAATAATGTAAACTCGTATCAAAATAAATAAACAAAATACTAATAAAAGAATGTGAATTGTATAAATATAAATATCCAAAATACAAATAAAATAACGTAAATTTATATAAAACTATATGCAAAAATACACAAAAGTAATTAAATTTGTGTGAAAATAGATATACAAAATATATGTGTATTTTGTATATTTATTTTCATACAAATTGGAATTATTTTTGTTTATTTTTTTATATATTTTCAAACAAATTTTCGTTATTTTATGTGTATTTTGTATATTTATTTTTTTCTACAAATATACTTTCTTTTATCTGAATTTTGTTTATTGAATTTGAAACGAATTTACCTTATTTTGTATATCTATTTTCATACAAATTAAAATACTTCTGTTTATTTTTGTATATAGTTTTATATAAATTTACGTTATTTTATGTGTATTTTGTATATTTATATTTATACAAATACACATTCTTTTATTGGTATTTTGTATATTTATTTTGATACGAATTTACATTATTTTATGTGTATTTTGTATACATTTTTTTATACGTATTTACTTCATTTTATGTGTATTTTGTATATATATTTTTATAGAAACCTACGTTATTTTATGTGAATTCGTATATATATTTTGAAACAAATTTACATTGTTTTATATGTATTTTGCATATCTATTTCAATACAAATTTACCTTATTTTATGTGTTTTTTATATATTTATTTTAATTCAAATTTAATTTTCTTATGTGTATTTTGGTATATATATTTTTATAAATAAAAAAAAATGCGTTATTTTCTGGGTATTTTGCCTCTTTATTTTCATACAAATATACATTATTTTATTAATATTCTGTGTATTTATTTTGATACGATTTTACATTATTCTATTTGTGTTTTGTATATATTTTTTTATACAAATTTACGTTATTTTAAGTGTGTTTGTCTATGTCTTTTCATTCAAATTTACATTATTTTATGTGTATTTTGAATATGTATTTTAATACAAATCTACCTAATTTTATGTGTATTTTGTATATTTATTTTCATACAAATTTAAAATATTTTTGTGTATTTTAGTATATAGTTTGATACAAATTTAGGTTATTTTATGTGTATTTTGTATATCTATTTTCATACAAATACACATTCTTTTATTGATATTTTGTTTATTTATTTTGACGCGAATTTACAGTATTTAATGTGTATTATATATTTTATATTTACATCATTTCATGTGTATTTTGTATATATATTCCTATAGAAATCAACGTTATTTTATGTTTATTCGTATATATATTTTGAAACAAATTTACACTGTTTTATGTGTATTTTGCGTTTTTTTTCAATACAAACTTACCTTATTGTATGTGCATTTTGTATATTAATTTTAACACATATTTAATTATTCTATGTGTATTTTTGTATATGTATTTAAAAAAAATGCTTTATTTTATAGGTATTTTGCATCTTTATTTTCATACAAAATTAAATTATTTTATTGATATTCTGTGTACTTATTTTGATACGATTTTACATTATTCTATGTATAACAAAAATAAATACAGAATACACAAAAATAGATATGCAAAATACATATAAACAATGTAAATTTGTTTCAAAATATATATACGAATACACATGAAATAACGTAGATTTCTATAAAAATATATATACAAAATACACATAAAATTAAGTAAACCGTATAAAAAATGTATACAAAATACACATAAAATAATGTAAATTAGTATCAAAATAAATAAACAAAATACCAATAAAAGAATGTGTATTTGTATAAATATATATATATATATATATATATATATATATATATATATATATATATATATATATATATATATATATATATATATATATATATATATATATATATATATATATATATATATATATATATATATATATAAATATATATATATATATATATATATACAAAATACACATTAAATAATATAAATTTGTTTAAAACTATACAAAATACATATGAAATGATGTAAATTCGTATAGAAATATATATACAAAATACACATTAAATAATGTAAACTCGCGTCAAAATAAATAAACAAAATATAAATAAAAGAATGTGTATTTGTATGAAAATAGATATACAAAATACACATAAAATAACCTAAATTTGTATCAAACTATATACAAAAATACACAAAAATATTTTAATTTTGTATGGAAATAAATATACAAAATACACATAAAATTAGGTAAATTTGTATTGAGATACATACACAAAATACACATAAAATAATGCAAATTTGAATGAAAATACATAAACAAATACACTTAAAATAACGTAAATTTGTATAAAAAAAATATGTACAAAACACAAATAGAATAATGTAAAATCGTATCAAAATAAATACACAGAATATTAATAAAATAATGTAAATTTGTATGAAAATAAAGAAGCAAAATACCCATAAAATAACGCATTTTTTTTATTTATAAAAATATATATACCAAAATACACATCAAAAAATTAAATTTGTGTTAAAATAAATATACAAAAAACACATACAATAAGGTAAATTTGTATTGAAATAGATATGCAAAATACATATAAAACAATGTAAATTTGTTTCAAAATATATATACGAATACACATAAAATAACGTAGATTTCTATAAAAATATATATACAAAATGCACATAAAATGAAGTAAATACGTATTAAAAAATGTATACAAAATACACATAAAATAATGTAAGTTCGTATCAAAATAAATAAACAAAATACCAATAAAAGAATGTGTATTTGTATAAATATAAATATACAAAATACATATAAAATAACGTAAATTTATATAAAACTATATACAAAAATACACAGAAGTAATTAAATTCGTATGAAAATAGATATACAAAATACAGATAAAATAAGCTAAATTTGAATTGAAATGTATATACAAAATACATAAAACAATGTAGATTTGTATCAAAATATTTATAAAAATACATATAATAACGAAAATTTTGATGCGATTTTACATTATTCTATTTGTGTTTTGTATATATTTTTTTATACATATTTATATTATTTAATGTGTATTTTGTATATATATTTCATACAAATTTACGTTATTATATGTGTATTTGTTTATATATTTTCTTTCAAATTTACATTATTTTATGTGTATTTTGTATATGTATTTCAAACTAACCTAATTTTATGTGTATTTTATATTTCTTTCATACAAATTTAAATTATTTTTGTGTATTTTTGTATAGTTTTATACAAATTTAGGTTATTTATGTACGCATTTACATTATTTAATGTGTGTTTTGTATATATATTTTATCCATAGTTACTTTATTTTACGCTCATTTTGGACATATATTTTATAGAAATTAGCGTTATTTTATATGTATTTGTATATGTTTTCTCATACAAATTTACATTATTTTATTGATATTTTGTTTATTTAGTTTGATACGAGTTAAATGATTATAGGTGTATTTTGTACATATTTTTTATACGTACTTACATTACTTAATGTGTATTTTGTTTATATATTTTTAAACAAATTCACGTTATTATATTTATTTTTATAAATATTTTGATACAAATTTACATTATTTTATGTATTTTGTATATACATTTCAATTCAAATTTAGCTTATTTTATCTGTATTTTGTATATCTATTTTCATACGAATTTAATTACTTCTGTGTATTTTTGTATATAGTTTTATTAAAATTTACGTTATTTTATGTGTATTTTGTATATTTATATTTATACAAATACACATTTTTTATTAGTATTTTGTTTATTTATTTTGATACGAATTTACATTATTTTATGTGTATTTTGTATACATTTTTTTATAAGTATTTAATTCATTTTATGTGTACTTTGTATATATATTTTTATAGAAATCTACGTTATTTTATGTGTATTCCTATATATATTTTGAAACAAATATACATTGTTTTATATGTATTTTGCATATCTATTTCAATACAAATTTACCTTATTGTATGTGTTTTTTGTATATTTATTTTAATACAAATTTAATTTTTTGATGTGTATTTTGGTATATATATTTTTTATAAATAAAAAAATGCGTTATTTTATGGGTATTTTGCTTCTTTATTTTCATTCAAATTTACATTATTTTATTGATATTCTGTGTATTTATTTTGATACGATTTTACATTATTCTATTT
Source organism: Eriocheir sinensis (assembly GCF_024679095.1). Taxonomy (NCBI): domain Eukaryota; kingdom Metazoa; phylum Arthropoda; class Malacostraca; order Decapoda; family Varunidae; genus Eriocheir; species Eriocheir sinensis. The sequence continues at coordinate 59,651 of NW_026110762.1, forward strand.
GTGTTTTGTACATTTTTTTTTATACAAATTTACGTTATTTTAAGTGTATTTGTTTATGTATTTTCATTCAAATTTACATTATTTTATGTGTATTTTGTGTATGTATTTCAATACAAATTTACCTAATTGTATGCGTATTTTGTATATTTATTTCCATACAAATTTAAAATATTTTTGTGTATTTTTGTATATAGTTTGATACAAATTTAAGTGATTTTATGTGTATTTTGTATATCTATTTTCATACAAATACACATTCTTTTATTTATATTTTGTTTATTTATTTTGAAGCGATTTTACATTATTTAATGTGTATTTTGTATATATATTTTTATACGAATTTACATCATTTCATGTGTACTTTGTATAGTTTTAAACAAATTTATATTATTTAATGTGTATTTTGTATATATATATTTATACAAATACACATTCTTTTATTGGTATTTTGTTTATTTATTTTGATACTAATTTACATTATTTTATGTGTATTTTGTATACATTTTTTATACGTATTTACTTAATTTTATGTGTATTTTGTATATATATTTTTATAGAAATCTACCTTATTTCATGTATATTCGTATATATATTTTGAAACAAATTTACATTGTTTATATGTATTTTGCATATCAATTTTTGTGTATTCTGAATTTATTTTTGTTATACATAGAATAATGTAAAATCGTATCAAAATAGGTACACAGAATATCAATAAAATAATTTAAATTTGTATGAAAATAAAGATGCAAAATACCCATAAGATAAAGCATATTTTTTTTAAAAATACATATACAAAAATACACATAGAATAATTAAATTTGTATTAAAATTAATTTACAAAATGCACACATACAATAAGGTAAATTTGTATTGAAAAAAAAAAACGCAAAATACAAATAAAAGTGTAAATTTGTTTCAAAATATATATACGAATACACATAAGATAACGTAGATTTCTATAGAAATATATATTCAAAATACACATGAAATTATGTAAATACGTATAAAAATATATATATAAAATACATATTAAGAAATGTAAATTCGTGACAAAATAAATAAACAAAATATCATGAAAAGAATGTGTATTTGAATGAAAATAAATAATAGATAATAAATTTGTATGTAATATATATGCAAGATACACATTAAATAATGTAAATATGTATAAAAAAAATATATACAAAAAACAAATAGAATAATGTAAAATCGTATCAAAATAAATACACCGAATATTAATAAAATAATGTAAATTTGTATGAAAATAAAGATGCAAAATTCCCATCAAATAGCGCATTTCTTATAAAAATATATATACCAAAATACACATAAAATATTTAAATTTGTATTGAAATAAATATACAAAATGCACATACAATAAGGTAAACTTCTGTTGAAAGAGATATGCAAAAATACATATAAAACAATGTAAATTTGTTTCAAAATATATATACGAATACACATAAAATAACGTAGATTTCTATAAAAAATATATATACAAAATACACATAAAATTAAGTAAATACGTATAAAAAATGTAAACAAAATACACATAAAATAATGTAAATTCGAAACAAAATAAATAAACAAAATACCAATAAAAGAAAGTGTATTTGTATAAATATAAATATACAAAATTCACATAAAATATCGTAAATTTGTATAAAACTATATACAAAAATACACAGATGTTATTAAATTCGTATGAAAATAGATATACAAAATACAGATAAAATAAGCTAAATTTGAATTGAAATGTATATACAAAATACATAAAATAATGTAAATTTGTATCAAAATATTTATAAAAATACATATAATAACGTAAATTTGTTTAAAAATATATAAACAAAATACACATTAAGTAATGTAAATACGTATAAAAAATATATACAAAATACACATATAATCATGTAATTCGTATCAAACTAAATAAACAAAATATCAATAAAATAATGTAAATTTGTATGAGAAAACATATACAAATACATATGAAATAACGCTAATTTCCATAAAAATATATGTCCAAAAATGAACGTAAAATAAAGTAACTTTGGATAAAAATATATATACAAAACACACATTAAATAATGTAAATGCGTACATAAAATAACCTAAATTTGTATAAAACTATATACAAAAATACACAAAAATAATTTAAATTTGTATGAAAAGAAATATACAAAATTCACATAAAATTAGGTTAATTTGTATTGAAATACATATACAAAATACATATAAAATAATGTAAATTTGAAAGAAAATATATAAACAAATACACATATAATAACGTAAATTTGTATGAAATATATATTCAAAATACACATTAAATAATGTAAATATGTATAAAAAAAACATATACAAAACACAAATAGTATAATGTAAAATCGTATCAAAATATATACACAGAATATTAATAAAATAATGTAAATTTGTATGAAAATTAAGATGCAAAATACCTATAAAATAACGCTTTTTTTATAAAATTATTGATACCAAAATACACATAAAATATTTGAATTTGTATTAAACTAAATATACAAAATGCACATACAATAAGGTAAGTTTGTATTGAAAAAGATATGCAAAATACATATAAAATAATGTAAATTTGTTTCAAAATATATATACGAATACACATAAAATAACGTAGATTTCTATAAAAATACATATACAAAATACACATAATATTAAGTAAATACGTATAAAAAAATGTATACAAAATACACATAAAATAATGTAAATTCGTATAAATGTAAATAAACAATATACCAATAAAAGAATGTGTATTTGTATAAATATAAATATACAAAATGCACATAAAATAACGTAAATTTATATAAATCTATATACATAAAATAACGCAAATTTCTATAAAAATATATGTACAAAAATGAACACAAAATAAATTTGCATAAAAATATATATTCAAAACACACTTTAGATAATGTAAATGAGTATAAAAATATATATACAAAATACCTATGAAATAATCTAAATTCGTATTCGTTCAAAATACACATATAATCATGTAATTCGCATCAAAATAAATAAACAAAATACCAATAAAATAATATAAATATGTATGAGTAAACGTGTATAAATATAAATGTACAAAATACACATACAAAATAAACATAAAATAAGGTAAATTTATAATGAAATATATGTACAAAATACACATAAAATAATGTAAATTTATATGAAAATATATATACAAATACATATAAAATACCATGAATTTGTATAAAATTATATATTCAAAATAAATAATAAATTATGTAAATGCGTATAAAAATATATATAAAAAGTACATATAAAGTAATGTAAATTCGTATCAATATAAATCAACAAAATACCAATAAAATAATATATATTTGAATGAAAATAGATTTACAAAATACACATAACATAACTAAAATTTGTATTGAAATATAGACAAAAATACATAAAAATAATATGAGTTTGTATGAAAATAGATATTCAAAATACACATAAAACTAGGTAAATTTCTTTTGAAATATATATACAAAATACCCATAAAATATTGAAAATTTGTGTCAAAATATATAAACAAATACACATAAAATAAAGTAAATTTGTATGAAAAATACTTACAAAATACACATAGAATAATGTCAAATCGTATCAAAATGAATGAGCAGAATATCAATAAAATAACGTAAATTTGTATGAAAATAAAGATGCAAAATACCCATAAAATAAAGCATATTTTTATAAAAATACATATACAAAAATACACATAGAATAATTAAATTTGTATTAAAATTAATATACAAAATGCATATACAATAAGGTAAATTTGTATTGAAAAAATATGCAAAATACACATATAAATGTAAATTTGTTTAAAAATCTATATACGAATACACATAATATAACGTAGATTTCTATAGAAATATATATACAAAATACACATGAAATGATGTAAATACGTATAAAAATATATATACAAAATACACATTAAATAATTTAAATTCTCGTCAAAATAAATAAACAAAATATCAATAAAAGAATGTGTATTTGTAAGAAAATAGATATACAAAATACTCATAAAATAACCTAAGTTTGTATAAAACTATATACAAAAATACACAAAAATAATTTAAATTTGTATGAAAATAAATATACAAAATACACATAAAATTAGGTAAATTTGAATTGAAATACATATACAAAATACACATAAAATAATGGAAGTTTGAATGAAAATATATAAACATATACACTTAAAATAACGTAAATTTGTATCAAATATATACAAAATACTAATTAAATAATGTAAATATGTATAAAAAAAATTTTTCAAAACGCAAATAGAATAATGTAAAATCGTATCAAAATAAATACACAGAATATTAATAAAATAATGTAAATTTGTATGAAAATAAAGATGCAAAATAGCCATAAAATAACGCATTTTTTATAAATATATATATACCAAAATACACATAAAATATTAAAATTTGTATTAAAATAAATATAAAAAAATGCACATACTGTAAGGTAAATTTGTATTGAAATAGATATGCAAAATACATATAAAACAATGTAAATTTGTTTCAAAATATATATACGAATACTCATAAAATAAGGTTGATTTCTATAAAAATATATACAAAATACACATAAAATGAAGTATTTGATATATATATTTTTATACTTATTTACATAATTTTATATGTATTTTAAATATATATTTTCATAGAAATTTACTAGATATGTATATGTATAGAAAATACACATGAAATAATCTAAACTCGTATCGAAATAAATGAACAAAATACCGATAAAATAATGTAATTTTGAATGAAAATATATATAGAAAATACACATAAAATAACGTAAATACAAATAAATATGTACACATAAAATGATTTGAATTTGAATGAAAATAGATATAAAAATAAACTTAAAATAAGGCAAATTTATAATGAAATATATATACAAAATACACATAAAATAATGTAGATTTGTTTCAAAATATATATACGAATACACATAAAATAACGTAGATTTCTATAGAAATATATATACAAAATACACATGAAATGTTGTAAATACGTATAAAAATATATATACAAAATACACATTAAATAATGTAAATTCGTGTCAAAATAAATAATTAAAATATCAATAAAAGAATGTGTATTTGTATGAAAATACATATACAAAATACACATAAAATAACATAAATTTGTATAAAACTATATATAAAAATACACAAACATAAGTTAAATTGGTATGATAATAAATATACAAAATACACATAAAATTGGGTAAATTTGTAAAGAAATACATATACAAAATACACATAAAATAATGTAAATTTGAATGAAAATATATAAACAAATACACTTAAATTAACATAAATTTGTATAAAATATATATAAAAAATACTCATTAAATAATGTAAATATGTATAAAAAATATATATACAAAACACAAATAGAATAATGTAAAATCGTATTAAAATAAATACACAGAATGTAAATAAAATAATGTAAATTTGTATGAAAATAAAGATGCAAAATTCCCCCATAAAATAACGCATTTTTTATAAATATACAAAATACTCATGAAAGGATGTAAATACGTATAAAAATATATATACAAAATACACATTAAATAATGTAAATTCGCGTCAAAATAAATAAACAAAATGTCAATAAAAGAATGTGTATTTGTATGAAAATAAATATACAAAATACACATAAGATAACATAAATTTGTATAAAACATTATACAAAAATACACAAAAATAATTTAAATTTTTATGAAAATAAATATACAAAATACACATAAAATTAGGTAAATTTGTATTGAAATACATATACAAAATACACATAAAATACTGTAAATTTGAATGAAAATACATAAACAAATACACTTAAAATAACGTAAATTTGTATAAAAAATATATACAAAACACAAATAGAATAATGTAAAATCGTATCAAAATAAATACACAGAATATTAATAAAATAATGTAAATTTGTATGAAAATAAAGAAGCAAAATACCCATAAAATATATATACAAAAATACACATAAAAAAATTTATTTGTATTAAAATAAATATGCAAAATACACATACAAGAAGGTAAATCTGTATTGAAATAGATATGCAAAATACATATAAAACAATGTAAATTTGTTTCAAAATATATATACGAATACACATAAAATAACGTAGATTTGTATAAAACTATATATACAAAATACACTTAAAATGAAGCAAATACGTATAAAAAAATGTATACAAAATACACATAAAATAATGTAAATTCGTATCAAAATAAATAAACAAAATACCAATAAAAGAATGTGTATTTGTATAAATATAAATATACAAAATACACATAAAATAACGTAAATTTGTATAAAACTATATACAAAAATACACAAAAGTAATTAAATTCGTATGAAAATAGATATACAAAATACAGATAAAATAAGCTAAATTTGAATTGAAATGTATATACAAAATACATAAAATAATGTAAATTTGTACCAAAATATTTATAAAAATACATATAATAACGTAAATTTGTTTAAAAACATATAAACAAAATACACATTAAGTAATGTAATTACGAATAAAAAATATGTAAAAACACACATATAATCATGTAATTCGTATCAAACTAAATAAACAAAATAGCAATAAAATAATGTAAATTTGTATGAGAAAACATATACAAATACATATAAAATAACGCTAATTTCTATAAAAATACATGTCCAGAAATGAACGTAAAATAAATTAACTTTGGATAAAAATATATATACAAAACACACATTAAATAATGTAAATGCGTACATAAAATAACCTAAATTTGTATAAAACTATATACAAAAATACACAAAAATAATTTAAACTTGTATGAAAAGAAATATACAAAATACACATAAAATTAGGTTAATTTCTATTGAAATACATATACAAAATACACATAAAATCATGTAAATTTGAAAGAAAATATATAAACAAATACACATATAATAACGTAAATTTGTATGAAATATATATCCAAAATACACATTAAATAATGTAAATATGTAAAAAAAAATATATACAAAACACAAATAGAATAATGTAAAATCGTATCAAAATATATACACAGAATATTAATAAAATAATGTAAATTTGTATGAAAATTAAGATGCAAAATACCTATAAAATAACGCATTTTTTATAAAATTATTGATACCAAAATACACATAAAATATTTGAATGTGTATCAAAATAAATATACAAAATGCACATACAATAAGGTAAATTTGTATTGAAATTGATATGCGAATACACATAAAATAACGTAGATTTCTATAAAAATACATATACAAAATACACATAAAATTAAGTAAAAACGTATAAAAAAATGTATGCAAAATACACATAAAATAATGTAAATTCGTATAAATATAAATAAACAATATAGCAATAAAAGAATGTGTATTTGTATAAATATAAATATACAAAATGCACATAAAATAACGTTAATTTATATAAAACTATCTACATAAAATAACGCAAATTTCTATAAAAATATATGTACAAAAATGAACATAAAATAAATTTGCATAAAAATATATATACAAAACACACATTAGATAATGTAAATGAGTATAAAAATATGTATACAAAATACCTATGAAATAATCTAAATTCGTATCGAATTAAATTAAGAAAATACCAATATAATAATGTAATTTTGGATGAAAATATATATACATACACATAAAATAACCTAAATACAAATACAAATATACACATAAAATAATTTAAAATTGAATCAAATAAATATACAAAATAAACATAAAATAAGGTAAATTTGTAATGAAATATATGAAAAAATACACATAAAATAATATAAATTTGAATGAAAATATATATACAAATACACATTAAATAACATGAATTTGTATAAAATTTGTATCAAAATATATACGAATACACACAATAAAATAACGTAATTTTTTTATGAAAATGTATATACAAAATACACATAAAATAATGTAAATTTGTATAAAAATATGTAAAGAAATACACATAAAATAATGTAAATTTGGATAAAATATATATACAAAATAAACCTTAAATAATGTAAATATGTAAAAAAAATATATACAAAATACACAAGGAATAATGTTAAATCGTATCAAAATAAATAAAGAGAATATCAATAAAATAATGTAAATTTGTATGAAAATAAAGCTGCAAAATATCCATATAATAACGCATATTTGCATAAAAATATATATACAAAAATACATATAAAATAATTAAATTTGTATTAAAATAAATATACAAAATGCACGTACAATTAAGAAAACTTGTATTAAATAGATATGCAAAATACACATCAATAATGTAAATTTGTATCAAAATATATATACGAATACTCATAAAATAGAGAAAATTTCTATGAAAATATACATACAAAATAGATATACAAAATACACATATAACTAGTTAAATTTGTATTTAAATACATGTACAAAAAACACATAAAATAATGTAGATTTGTATGAAATGAAAACAAATACATTTTATATAAAATATATATACAAAATACACATAGAATAATGTAAAATCATACCAAATAAATACACAGAATATCAATAAAATAATGTAAATTTGTATGAAAATAAAGATGCAAAATACCCATAAAATAAAGCATATTTTTATAAAATACATACACAAAAATACATAGATTAATCAAATTTGTATTAAAATTAATATACAAAATGCACATACAATAATGTAAATTTGTATTGAAAAAATATGCAAAATACACATAAAACAATGTAAATTTGTTTCAAAATATATATACGAATACACATAAAATAACGTAGATTTCTATAGAAATATATATACAAAATACACTTGAAATAATGTAAATACGTATAAAAATATATATACAAAATACACATTAAATAATGTTAATTCGTGTCAAATAAATAAAAAAAATATCATGAAAAGAATGTGTATTTGTATGAAAATAGATATACAAAATACACATAAAATAACCTAAATTTATATAAAACTATATACAAAAATAAACAAAAATAATTTAAACTTGTATGAAATTAAATATACAAAAAACATAAAATTAGGTAAATTTGTATTGAAATACATATACAAAATACACATAAAATAATGTAAATTTGAATGAAAATATATAAACATATAGACTTAAAATAACGTAAATTTGTATCAAATATATATACAAAAAACACATTAAATAATGTAAATATGTATAAAAAAAAATATGCAAAACACAAATAAAATAATGTAAAATCGTATCAAAATAAATACAGAAAATATTAATAAAATAATGTAAATTTGTATGAAAATTAAGATTCAAAATACCCATGTCATGTGTATTCGTATATATATTTTGAAACAAATTTACATTGTTTATATGTATTTTGCATATCTATTTTTGTGTATTCTGTATTTATTTTCGTTATACATAGAATAATGTAAAATCGTATCAAAATAAGTACACAGAATATCAATAAAATAATTTAAATTTGTATGAAAACAAAGATGCAAAATACCCATATGATAAAGCATATTTTTTTTAAAAAATACATATACAAAAATACACATAGAATAATTAAATTTGTATTAAAATTAATATACAAAATGCACACATACAATAAGGTAAATTTGTATTAAAAAAAAACGCAAAATACAAATAAAACATTGTAAATTTGTTTCAAAATATATATACGAATACACATAAAATAACGTAGATTTCTATAGAAATATGTATACAAAATACACATGAAATTATGTAAATACGTATAAAAATATATATATAAAATACAAATTAAGTAATGTAAATTCGTGTCAAAATAAATAAACAAAATATCATGAAAAGAATGTGTATTTGTATGAAAATAAATAATAGATAATAAATTTGTATGAAATATATATGCAAGATATACATTAAATAATGTAAATATGTATAAAAAAATATATACAAAAAACAAATAGAATAATGTAAGATCGTATCAAAATAAATACACCGAATATTAATAAAATAATGTAAATTTGTATGAAAATAAAGATGCAAAATTCCCATCAAATAGCGCATTTCTTATAAAAAATATATATACCAAAATACACATAAAATATTTAAATTTGTATTGAAATAAATGTACAAAATGCACATACAATAAGGTAAACTTCTATTGAAAGAGATATGCAAAAATACATATAAAACAAAGTAAATTTGTTTCAAAATATATACGAATACATATAAAATAACGTAGATTTCTATAAAAATATATATACAAAATACACATAAAATTAGGTAAATACGTATAAAAAAATGTAAACAAAATACACATAAAATAATATAAATTCGAAACAAAATAAATAAACAAAATACCAATAAAAGAATGTGTATTTGTATAAATATAAATGTGAAAAATACACATACAAAATAAACATAAAATAAGGTAAATTTGTAATGAGATATATGTACAAAATACACATAAAATAATGTAAATTTATATGAAAATATATATACAAATACACATAAAATACCATAAATTTGTATAAAATTATATATTCAAAATAAATATTAAATAATGTAAATGCGTATAAAAATATATATAAAAAGTACATATAAAATAATGTAAATTCGTATCAATATAAATCAACAAAACACCAATAAAATAATATATATATATATATATGAATGAAAATAAATTTACAAAATGCACGTAACATAACTAAAATTTGTATTAAAATATATACAAAAATACATAGAAATAATTTGAGTTTGTATGAAAATAGATATACAAAATACACATAAAACTAGGTAAATTTCTTTTGAAATGTATATACAAAATACCCATAAAATATTGTAAATTTGTGTCAGAATATATAAACAAATACACATAAAATAACGTAAATTTGTTTGAAAAATATATACAAAATACACATAGAATAATGTCAAATCGTATCAAAATGAATGAGCAGAATATCAATAAAATAAAATTTACCTTATTTTATGTTTATTTTGTAAATTTATTTCATTCAATTTTATATTATTTAATGTGTATATTTGTATTTGTATTTAGGTTATTTTATGTGTGTTTTCTATATATATTTTCATACAAAATTACATTATTTTATTGTTATTTTCTTAATTTAACTCGATACGAATTTAGATTATTTCAAAGGTATTTTGTATACACATTTTTATACTCATTTACATTATTTAATGTGTGTTTTGTATATTTTTTTTATGCAAACTAATTTTATGTGCATTTTTGTACATATATTTTTATAGAAACTTAAAACGTTATGTTATGTGTATTTTGTATATGTTTTCTCATACAAATTTACATTATTTAATTAGTTTTTTGTTTATTTATTTTGATACGAATGACTTGATTATTGGTGTATTTTGTAAATATTTTTTTATACGTATTTACATTACTTAATGTGTATTTTGTTTATATATTTTTTTTACAAATTTACGTTATTATATGTGTATTTGTTAAAAATATTTTGAAACGAATTTACTTTATTTTATGTATTTTGTATATATATTTCAATTCAAATTTAACTTATTTTGTGTGTATTTTGTATATCTATTTTCATGCAAATTTAATTACTTCTGTGTATTTTTGTATATAGTTTTATACAAATTTACGTTATTTTATGTGCATTTTGTATATTTATATTTATACAAATACACATTCTCTTATTGGTATTTTGTTTATTTATATTTATACGAATTAACATTATTTTATGTGTATTTTGTATACATTTTTGATTCGTATTTACTTAATTCTATTTGTATTTTGTATATATATATTTATAAATATCTACGTTATTTTATGTGTATTCGTATATATATTTTGAAACAAATTTACATTGTTTTATATGTTTTTTGCATATCTATTTCAATACAAATTTACCTTATTGTATGTGCATTTTGTATATTTATTTTAATACAAATTCAAATATTTTATGTGTATTTTGGTATATATAATTTTATAAAAATGTGTTATTTTATAGGTATTTTGCATCTTAGTTTTCATACAAATGTACATTATTATATTAATATTCTGTGTATATATTTTGATACGATTTTATATTATACTATTTGTGTTTTGTATATATTTTTTTATACATATTTTCATTATTTAATGTGTATTTTTTATATATATATTTTATACAAATTAACGTCATTTTAAGTGTATTTGTTTATATAATTTCATTCAAATTTACATTATTTTAAGTGTATTTTGTATATGTATTTCAATACAAATTTACCTAATTTTATGTGTATTTTGTATATTTATTTTCATACAAATTTAAATTATTTTTGTTTTTTTGTATATACATATAGAGTAAATTTCTTTGAAAATATATATTCAAAATACATATAAAATTATGTAAATAAGTATAAAAATATATATATCAAATACACCTAAAAAAATGAAAATTCGAATCAAAATAAATAAACAAAATTCCGATAAAAGAACGTATATTTGTAGGAAAATAAATATACAAAATACACATAAAATTACGAAAATTTGAATAAAAATATATACAAAAAAACAAAAAAATATATTTCAATTTGTATGAAAATAGATATACAAAATACACATATAATTAGTTAAATTTGTATTTAAATACATGTACAAAATACACATAAAATAATGTAGATTTGTATGAAATTAAAAAAACAAATTCACATAAAATAACGTACATTTGTATAAAATAGATATACAAAATATACATAGAATAATGTAAAATCGTATCAAAATAAATACACAGAATATCAATAAAATAATGTAATTTTGTATGAAAATAAAGATGCAAAATACCCATAAAATAAAGCATATTTTTTTAAAAATACATATACAAGAATACACATAGAATAATTAAATTTGTAATAAAATTAATATACAAAATGCACGTACAATAAGGGAAATTTGTATTGAAAAAATATACAAAATGCACATAAAACAATGTATATTTGTTTCAAAATATATATACGAATACACATAAAATAACGTATATTTCTATAGAAATATATATACAAAATACACATGAAATGACGTAAATACGTATAAAAATATATATACACAATACACATTAAATAATGTAAACTCGCATCAAAATAAATAAACAAAATATCAATAAAAGAATGTGTATTTGTATGAAAATAGATATACAAAATACACATAAAATATTGTAAATTTGTATAAAACTCTATTAAAAAAATACACAAAATAATTTAAATTTGTATAAAAATATATATACAAAATACACATAAAACTAGTTAAATTTCTATTGAAATACATATACAAAATACACATAAAATAATGTAAATTTGAATGAAAATATATAAACAAATACACTTAAAATAACGTAAATTTGTATGAAATATATATAGAAAATACACATTAAATAATGTAAATATGTATAAAAAAATATATACAAAACACAAATAGAATAATGTAAAATAGTATCAAAATAAATACACAGAATATTAATAAAATAATGTAAATTTGTATGAAAATAAAGACGCAAAATACCCATAAAACAACGCATTTTTTATGAAAATATATATACCAAAATACACATAAAATATTTAAATTTGTATTACAATAAATATACAAAATGCACATACAATAATGTAAATTTGTATTGAAATAGGTATGCAAAATACACATAAAACAATGTAAATTTGTTTCAAAATATATATACGAATACACATAAAATAACGTAGGTTACTATAAAAATCTATATACAAAATACACATAAAATGAAGTAAATACGTATAAGAAAATGTATACAAAATACACATCAAATAATGTAAACTCGTATCAAAATAAATAAACTAAATGCCAATAAAAGAATGTTTACTTGTATAAATATAAATATACAAAATACACATAAAATAACGTAAAATTGTATAAAACTATATACAAAAATAAACAAAAATAATTAAATTTGTATGAAAATAGATATACAAAAGACACATAAAATAAGCTAAATTTGAATTGAAATAAATATAGAAAATACATAAAATAATGTAAATTTGAATCAAAATATATATTCAAATACATATATTAAAATTAATATACAATATGCGTATATAATAATGTAAATTTGTATTGAAAAATATACAACATACATGTTTACTCATACAAATTTATATTATTTTATTGGTATTTTGTTTATTTATTTGATACAATTACATGATTATATGTGTATTTTGTACACATTTTTTTATACGTATTTACATTATTTAATGTGTATTTTGTTTATATATTTTCATACAAATTTACGTTATTATATGTGTATTTGTATAAATATTTTGATACAAATTTACTTTATTTCATGTATTTTGTATATATATTTCAATTCAAATTTAGCTTATTTTGTATGTATTTTGTATATATTTTCATACAAATTTAATTACTTCTGTGTATTTATGTATATAGTTTTATATAAATTTACGTTATTTTATGTGTATTTTGTATAATTATATTTATACAAATACACATTTATTTATTGGTATTTTGTTTATTTATTTTGATACGAATTTACATTATTTTATGTGTATTTTGTATACATTTTTTTACGTATTTACTTTATTTTTATGTGTATTTTGTATATATATATTTATAGAAATCTACGTTATTTTATGTGTATTCGTATACATATTTTGAAACAAATTTACATAGCTTTATATGTATTTTGCGTACCTATTTCAATACAAATTTACCTTATATGTGTTTTTGTATATTTATTTTAATACAAATTTAATTTTTGATATGTATTTTGGTATATATATTTTATAAATCAAAAATGCGTTATTTTATGGGTATTTTGCTTCTTTATTTTCATACAAATTTACACTATTTTATTAATATTCTGTGTATTTATTTTGATACGATTTTACATTATTCTATTTGTGTTTTGTAAATATTTTTTATACAAATATACGTTATTTTAAGTGTATTTGTTTATGTATTTTCATTCAAATTTACATTATTTTATGTGTATTTTGTGTATGTATTTCAATACAAATTTACTAATTTTTTGTGTATTTTGTATATTTATTTTCATACAAATTTAAAATATTTTGTGTATTTTGTATATAGTTTGATACAAAGTTAGGTTATTTTATGGGTATTTTGTATATCTATTTTCATACAAATACACATTCTTTTATTGATATTTTGTTTCTTTATTCTGACGCGAATTTTATGTGAATTTGTTTTCATTTCATACAATTTTACATTATTTTATGTATTTTGTGCATGTATTTAAATACAAATTTAACTAATTATATGTGTATTTTGTATATCTATTTTCATACAAAATTGAAATTTATTTTTGTTTTTTGTATATATTTTTATTCAAATTTTCGTAATCTTATAAAATCTATATACCAAAATACATATAAAAAATTTAAATTTTTATTAAAATAAATATACAAAATACACATACAATAAGGTAAATTTGTATTGAAATAGATATGCAAAATACATATAAAACAATGTAAATTTGTTTCAAAATATATATACTCATAAAAATAAAATAAAGTAGATTTGTATAAAAATATATATTCAAAATATACTTAAAAGTAAGTAAATACGTATAAAAAATGTATACAAAATACACATAAAATAATGTAAATTCAATTAAAATAAATAAACAAAATACCAATAAAAGAATGTATTTGTATAATATATATATATATATATATATATATATATATATATATATATATATATATATATATATATATATATATATATATATATATATATATATATATATATATATATATATATATATATATATATATATATATAAAATACATACAAAATAAACATAAAATAACGTAAATTTGTAAAAAATATATAAACAAAATACATAAAATAATGTAAATTTATATAAAATATATACAAATACACATATAATCATGTAATTTGTATCAAAATAAATAAACAAAATAAATAAAATAATGTAAATTTGTATAAAAAAACATATACAAATACATATAAAATAACGTAATTTCCATAAATATAAATCAACAAAACACCAATAAAATAATATATATTTGAATGAAAATATATATACAAAATACACATAAAATAACTAAAATTTGTATAAAACTATATACAAAATACATAAATAATTTAAATTTGTATGAAAAGAAATATACAAAATACACACAAAATTAGGTTAATTTGTATTGAAATACATATACAAAATACATATAAAATAATGTAAATTTGAAAGAAAATATATAAACAAATAAATATATATTCAAAATACACATTAAATAATGTAAATATGTATAAAAAAAAAATATACAAAACACAAATAGTATAATGTAAAATCGTATCAAAATATATACACAGAATATTAATAAAATAATGTAAATTTGTTTGAAAATTAAGATGCAAAATACCTATAAAATAACGCATTTTTTTATAAAATTATTGATACCAAAATACACATAAAATATTTGAATTTGTATTAAAATAAATATACAAAATGCACATACAATAAGGTAAATTTGTATTGAAAAAGATATGCAAAATACATAAAAAATAATGTAAATTTGTTTTAAAATATATATACGAATACACATAAAATAACGTAGATTTCTATAAAAATACATATACAAAATACACATAATATTAAGTAAATACGTATAAAAAAATGTATACAAAATACACATAAAATAATGTAAATTCGTATAAATGTAAATAAACAATATACCAATAAAAGAATGTGTATTTGTATAAATATAAATATACAAAATGCACATAAAATAACGTAAATTTATATAAATCTATATACATAAAATAACGCAAATTTCTATAAAAATATACGTACAAAAATGAACACAAAATAAATTTGCATAAAAATATATATACAAAACACACATTAGATAATGTAAATGAGTATAAAAATATGTATGCAAAATACCTATGAAATAATCTAAATTCGTATCGAATTAAACTAAGAAAATATCAATAAAATAATGTAATTTTGGATGAGAATATATATACAAAATACACATAAAATAACCTAAATACAAATACAAATATACACATAAAATAATTTAAAATTGAATGAAATAAATATACAAAATAAACATAAAATAAGGTAAATTTGTAATGAAATATATGAAAAAATGCACATAAAATAATATAAATTTGTATGAAAATATATATACAAATACACATTAAATAATATGAATTTGTATAAAATTTGTATCAAAAATTATACTTATACACACAATAAAATAACGTAATTTTTTTATGAAAATGTATATACAAAATACACAAAATAATTTAAATGCGTAGAAAAATATATATACAAAAAACACATAAAATAATGTAAATTTGTATGAAAGTATATAAACAAATACACATAAAATAATGTAAATTTGGATAAAATATATATACAAAATGAACATTAAATAATGTAAATATGTATAAAAAAATATACAAAATACACATAGAATAATGTTAAATCGTATCAAAATATATAAAGAGAATATCAATAAAATAATGTAAATTTGTATGAAAATAAAGATGCAAAATATCCATATAATAACGCATATTTGCATAAAAATATATATTAAAAAATACACATAAAACAGTTAAATTTGTATTAAAATAAATATACAAAATGCACGTACAATAAAGTAAATTGGTATTGAAATAGATATGCAAAATACACATCAATAATGTAAATTTGTATCAAAATATATATACGAATACTCATAAAATAGAGTAAATTTCTATAAAAATATACAAACAAAATAGATATACATTATACACATATAACTACTTAAATTTGTATTTAAATACATGTACAAAAAAACACATAAAATAATGTAGATTTGTATGAAATGAAAACAAATATATTTTATATAAAATATATATACAAAATACACATAGAATAATGTAAAATCATTTTAAAATAAATACACAGAATATCAATAAAATAATGTAATTTTGTATGAAAATAAAGATGCAAAATACCCATAAAATAAAGCATATTTTTATAAAAATACATATACAAAAATACACATAGATTAATCAAATTTGTATTAAAATTAATATACAAAATGCACATACAATAAGGTAAATTTGTATTGAAAAAATATGCAAAATACACATAAAACAATGTAAATTTGCCTCAAAATATATATCCGAATACACATAAAATAACGCAGATTTCTATAGAAATATATATACAAAATACACTTGAAATAATGTAAATACGTATAAAAATATATATACAAAATACACATTAAATAATGTTAATTCGTGTCAAAATAAATAAACAAAATATCATGAAAATAATGTGTATTTGTATGAAAATAGATATACAAAATACACATAAAATAACCTAAATTTGTATAAAACTATATACAAAAATACACAAAAATAATTTAAACTTGTATGAAAATAAATATACAAAAAACACATAAAAATAGGTAAATTTGTATTGAAATACATATACAAAATACACATAAAATAATGTAAATTTGAATGAAAATATATAAACATACAGACTTGAAATAACGTAAATTTGTATCAAATATTTATACAAAAAAAACATTAAATAATATAAATATGTATAAAAAAATATATACAAAACACAAATAAAATAATGTAAAATCGTATCAAAATAAATACAGAAAATATTAATAAAATAATGTAAATTTGTATGAAAATTAAGATGCAAAATACCCATAAAATAACGCATTTTTTATAAAAATATATATACGAAAAAACATAAAATATTTGATTTTGTATTAAAATAAATAGATATACAAAATACACATAAAATAAGCTAATTTGAATTGAAATATATATACAAAATACATAAAATAATGTAAATTTGTATCAAAATACCTATACAAATACACATATAATAACGTAAATTTGTATAAAAATATATAAATAAAATACACATTAAATAATGTAAATACGTATAAAAAAGATGTAAAAAATACACAAATAATCATGTAATTCGTATCAAAATAAATAGACAAAATACCAATAAAATAATGTAAATTTCTATGAGAAAACATATACAAAATACACATAAATAACACAAATATCAATAAAAATATATATAATATAATATATTTTTATACATATTTAAAATATTTAATGTATATTTTGTATATATATATTTTATCCAAATTTACGTGATTTTATATGTATTTGTTTATATATTTTCATACAAATTTACATTATTTTATGTGAGTTTTGTATATGTATTTCAATACAAATTTGCCTAACTTTATGTGTATTTTGCATATACAAAATATACAAAATGCACATAAAACAATGTATATTTGTTTCAAAATATATATAGAATACACATAAAATAACGTATATTTCTATAGAAATATATATACAAAATACACATGAAATGACGTATATACGTATAAAAATATATATACACAATACACATTAAATAATGTAAATTCGCATCAAAATAAATAAACAAAATATCAATAAAAGAATGAGTATTTGTATGAAAATAGATATACAAAATACACATAAAATATTGTAAATTTGTATAAAACTCTATTAAAAAAATACACAAAAATAATTTAAATTTGTATAAAAGTATATATACAAAATACACATAAAACTAGTTAAATTTCTATTGAAATACATATACAAAATACACATAAAATACTGTAAATTTGAATGAAATTATATAAACAAATACACTTAAAATAACGTAAATTTGTATGAAATATATATAGAAAATACACATTAAATAATGTAAATATGTATAAAAAAATATACACAAAACACAAATAGAGTAATGTAAAATAGTATCAAAATAAATACACAGAATATTAATAAAATAATGCATATTTGTATGAAAATAAAGATGCAAAATACCCATAAAACAACGCATTTTTTATGAAAATATATATACCAAAATACACAAAATATTTAAATTTGTATTACAATAAATATACAAAATGCACATACAATAAGGTAAATTTGTATTGAAATAGATATGCAAAATACACATAAAACAATGTAAATTTGTTTCAAAATATATATACGAATACACATAAAATAACGTAGATTTCTATAAAAATATATATACAAAATACACATAAAATGATGTAAATACGTATAAGAAAATGTATACAAAATACACATAAAATAATGTAGATTTGTATCAAAATAAATAAACTAAATGCCAATAAAAGAATGTTTACTTGTATAAATATAAATATACAAAATACACATAAAATAACGTAAAATTGTATAAAACTATATACAAAAATAAACAAAAATAATTAAATTTGTATGAAAATAGATATACAAAAGACACATAAAATAAGCTAAATTTGAATTGAAACATATATAGAAAATACATAAAATAATGTAAATTTGTATCAAAATATATATTCAAATACACATATATTAAAATTAATATACAAAATGCGTATATAATAAGGTAAATTTGTATTGAAAAAATATGCAACATACACGTTTACTCATACAAATTTATATTATTTTATTGGTATTTTGTTTATTTATTTTGATACGAATTACATGATTATATGTGTATTTTGTACATATTTCTTTATACGTATTTACATTATTTAATGTGTATTTTGTTTATATATTTTCATACAAATTTACGTTATTATATGTGTATTTGTATAAATATTTTGATACAAATTTACTTTATTTCATGTATTTTGTATATATATTTCAATTCAAATTTAGCTTATTTTGTGTATTTTGTATATATTCATACAAATTTAATTACTTCTGTGTATTTTGTATATAGTTTTATATAAATTTACGTTATTTTATGTATTTTGTATATTATATTTATACAAATACACATTCTTTTATTGGTATTTTGTTTATTTATTTTGATACAATTTACATTATTTTATGTATTTTGTATACATTTTTATAGGTATTTACGTCATTTTAAGTGTATTTGTATATATATTTTTATAGAAATCTACGTTATTTTATGTGTGTTCGTATATATATTTTGAAACAAATTTACATTGTTTTATATGTATTTTGCATATCTATTTCAATACAAATTTACCTTATTGTATGTGTTTTTTGTATATTTATTTTAATACAAATTTAATTTTTTGATGTGTATTTTGGTATATATATTTTTATAAATGCGTTATTTTAAGGGAATTTTGCTTCTTTATTTTCATACAAATTTACATTATTTTATTAATATTCTGTGTATTTATTTTGATACGATTTTACATTATTCTATTTGTGTTTTGCACATATTTTTTTATACAAATTTACGTTATTTTAAGTGTATTTGTTTATGTATTTTTATTCAAATTTCCATTATTTTATGTGCATTTTGAGTATGTATTTCAATACAAATTTACCTAATTTTATGTGTATTTTGTATAATTATTTTCATACAAATTTAAAATATTTTTGTTTATTTTTGTATATAGTTTGATACAAATTTAGGTTATTTTATGTGTATTTTGTATATCTATTTTCATACAAATACACATTCTTTTATTGATATTTTGTTTATTTATTTTGACGCGAATTTTATGTGAATTTGTTTTCATTTCATACAAATTTACATTATTTTATGTGTATTTTGTACATATAATTAAATAAAAATTTAACTAATTATATGTGTATTTTGTATATCTATTTTCATACAAATTGAAATTTATTTTTTTGTTTTTTTGTATATATTTTTATTCAAATTTTCGTAATCTTATAAAAATATATATACCAAAAAACACATAAAATATTTAAATTTGGATTAAAATAAATATACAAAATGCATATACAATAAGGTAAATTTGTATTGAAAGAGATATGCAGAAATACATATAAAACAATGTAAATTTGTTTCAAAATATATATACGAATACAAATAAAAAAACGTAGATTTCTATAAAAATATATATTCAAAATACACATAAAATTAAGTAAATACGTATTAAAAAATGTATACAAAATACACATAAAATAATGTAAATTCGAATTAAAATAAATAAACAAAATACCAATAAAAGAATGTGTATTTGGATAAATATAAATATAGAAAATACACATACAAAATAAACATAAAATAAGGTAGATTTGTAAAAAAATATATGTACAAAATACACATAAAATAATGTAAATTTATATAAAAATATATATACAAATACACATAAAATACCATGAATTTGTATAAAAATATATATTCAAAATAAATATTAAATAATGTAAATTCGTATCAATATAAATCAACAAAACACTAATAAAATAATATATATTTGAATGAAAATAAATTTACAAAATACACATAACATAACTAAAATTTGTATTAAAATATATACAAAAATACATAGAAATAATTTGAGTTTGTATGAAAATAGATATACAAAATACACATAAAACTAGGTAAATTTCTTTTGAAATGTATATACAAAATACCCATAAAATATTGTAAATTTGTGTCAAAATATATAAGCAAATACACATATTTACAAAATACACATATATATACCAAAAAACACATAAAATATTTAAATTTGGATTAAAATAAATATACAAAATGCATATACAATAAGGTAAATTTGTATTGAAAGAGATATGCAGAAATACATATAAAACAATGTAAATTTGTTTCAAAATATATATACGAATACAAATAAAAAAACGTAGATTTCTATAAAAATATATATTCAAAATACACATAACGCGAATTTTATGTGAATTTGTTTTCATTTCATACAAATTTACATTATTTTATGTGTATTTTGTACATATAATTAAATACAAATTTAACTAATTATATGTGTATTTTGTATATCTATTTTCATACAAATTGAAATTTATTTTTTTGTTTTTTTGTATATATTTTTATTCAAATTTTCGTAATCTTATATTTGTATGAAAAATATATACAAAATACATATAGAATAATGTCAATTCGTAGCAAAATGAATGAGCAGAATATCAATAAAATAATGTAAATTTGTATGAAAATAAAGATGCAAAATACCCAAAAAATAAAGCATATGTTTATAAAAATACAGATACAAAAATACATATCGAATAATTAAATTTGTATTAAAATTAATATACAAAATGCGTATATAATAAGGTAAATTTGTATTGAAAAAATATGCAACATACACGTTTACTCATACAAATTTATATTATTTTATAGGTATTTTGTTTATTTATTTTGATACGAATTAAATGATTATATGTGTATTTTGTACATATTTTTTATACGTATTTACATTATTTAATGTGTATTTTGTTTATATATTTTCATACAAATTTACGTTATTATATGTGTATTTGTATAAATATTTTGATACAAATTTACTTTATTTCATGTATTTTGTATATATTTCAATTCAAATTTAGCTTATTTTGTGTATTTTGTATATATTTTCATACAAATTTAATTACTTTGTGTATTTTGTATATAGTTATATACAGATTTACGAAATTTAATGATTATATTGTATATTTATATTTTTAAAAATACACATTATTTTATTTGTATTTTGTTTATTTATTTTTATAAGTTTTTAAATTATTTTATGTGTATTTTGTATACATTTTTTTATACGTATTTACTTCATTTATGTGTATTTTGTATATATACTTTTATAGAAATCTACGTTATTTTATGTGTATTCGTATACATATTTTGAAACAAATTTACATTGCTTTATATGTATTTTCCATATATATTTCAATACAAATTTACCTTATTGTACATATAAAACAATGTAAATTTGTTTCAAAATATATGTTCGAATACACATAAAATAACGTAGATTTCTATAAAAATATATATACAAAATACACATAAAATTAAGTAAATACGTATAAAAAAATGTAAACAAAAAACACATAAAATAATGTAAATTCGAAACAAAATAAATAAACAAAATACCAATAAAAGAATGTGTATTTGTATAAATATAAATGTACAAAATACACATACAAAATAAACATAAAATAAGGTAAATTTGTAATGAAATATATGTACAAAATACACATAAAATAATGTAAATTTATATGAAAATATATATACAAATACACATAAAATACCATGAATTTGTATAAAATTATATACTCAAAATAAATATTAAATAATGTAAATGCGTATAAAAATATATATACAAAGTACATATAAAATAATGTAAATTCGTATCAATATAAATCAACAAAATACCAATAAAATAATATATATTTGAATGAAAATAGATTTACAAAATACACATAACCTAACTAAAATTTGTATTGAAATATATACAAAAATACATACAAATAATTTGAGTTTGAATGAAAATAGATATTCAAAATACACATAAAACTAGGTAAATTTCTTTTGAAATTTATATAAAATACCCATAAAATATTGTCATAATTTCATATATATTTTGTATATATATTTCTATAGAAATCTACTTAATTTTATGTGTATTCGTATGAATATTTATTTTGATACAAATTCTAATATTTTATGTGTATTTTGGTATCAATAATTAAAAAAAAATGCGTTATTTTATAGGTATTTTGCATCTTAATTTTCATACAAATTTTACATGATTCTATTTGTGTTTTGTATATATTTTTTTATACATATTTACATTATTTAATGTGTATTCGTATATATATTTTGAAACAAATTTACATTGTTTTATATGTATTTTGCATATCTATTTCAATACAAATTTGCCTTATTGTATGTGTTTTTTGTATATTTATTTTAATACAAATTTAATTTTTATGTATTTTGGTATATATATTTTATAAATAAAAAAATTATTTTATGGGTATTTTGCTTCTTTATTTTCATACAAATTTACATTATTTTATTAATATTCTGTGTATTTATTTTGATACGATTTACATTATTCTATTTGTGTTTTGAACATATTTTTATACAAATTTACGTTATTTTAAGTGTATTTGTTTATGTATTTTCATTCAAATTTACATTATTTTATGTGTATTTTGTGTATGTATTTCAATACAAATTTACAATTTACGTGTATTTTGTATATTTTTCATACAAATTTAAAATATTTTGTGTATTTTTGTATATAGTTTGATAAATTTAGGTGATTTTATGTGTATTTTGTATATCTATTTTCATACAAATACACATTCTTTTATTTATATTTTGTTTATTTATTTTGACGCGAATTTACATTATTTAATGTGTATTTTGTATATATATTTTTATACGAATTTACATCATTTCATGTGTATTTTGTATAGTTTTAAACAAATTTATATTATTTAATGTGTATTTTGTATATATATATTTATACAAATACACATTCTTTTATTGGTATTTTGTTTATTTATTTTGATACTAATTTTATTTTATGTGTATTTTGTATACATTTTTATACGTATTTATTTAATTTTATGTGTATTTTGTATATATATTTTATAGAAATCTACCTTATTTCATGTGTATTCGTATATATATTTTGAAACAAATTTACATTGTTTATATGTATTTTGCATATCTATTTTGTGTATTCTGAATTTATTTTTGTTATACATAGAATAATGTAAAATGGTATCAAAATAAATACACAAAATATTAATAAAATAATGTAAATTTGTATGAAAATAAAGAGGCAAAATACGCATAAAATAACGCATTTTTTTTTATTTATAAAAATATATATACCAAAATACACATAAAAAATTAAATTTGTATTGAAATAGATATGCAAAATATATATAAAACAATGTAAATTTGTTTCAAAATATATATACGAATACACATAAAATAACGTAGATTTATATAAAAATATATATACAAAATACATGAAATTATGTAAATATATATATATATATATATATATATATATATATATATATATATATATATATATATATATATATATATATATATATATATATATATAAAATACATATTAAGTAATGTAAATTCGTGACAAAATAAATAAACAAAATATCATGAAAAGAATGTGTATTTGTATGAAAATAAATAATAGATAATAAATTTGTGTGTAATATATATGCAAGATACACATTAAATAATGTAAATATGTATAAAAAAAAATATATACAAAAAACAAATAGAATAATGTAAAATCGTATCAAAATAAATACACTGAATATTAATAAAATAATGTAAATTTGTATGAAAATAAAGATGCAAAATTCCCATCAAATAGCGCATTTCTTATAAAAATATATATCCCAAAATACACATAAAATATTTAAATTTGTATTGAAATAAATATACAAAATGCACATACAATAAGGTAAACTTCTGTTGAAAGAGATATGCAAAAATACATATAAAAAATTGTAAATTTGTTTCAAAATATATATTCGAATACACATAAAATAACGTAGATTTCTATAAAAATATATATACAAAATACACATAAAATTAGGTAAATACGTATAAAAAAAATGTAAACAAAATACACATAAAATAATATAAATTCGAAACAAAATAAATAAACAAAATACCAATAAAAGAATGTGTATTTGTTCTGTGTATTTTTGTATATATTTTATACAAATTTACGATATTTTATGTGTATTTTGTATATTTATATTTATACAAATACACATTCTTTTACTGGTATTTTGTTTATTTATTTTGAAAGATTTTTATGTGTATTTTGTATTCATTTTTTAATACGTATTTACTTCATTTTATGTGTATTTTGTATATATTTTTATAGAAATCAACGTTATTTTATGTGTATTTGTATATATATTTTGAAACAAATTTACATTGTTTTATATGTATTTTGCATATCTATTTCAATACAAATTTCCCTTACAGTATATGCATTTTTTATATTTATTTTAATACAAATTTTAATATTTTATGTGTATTTTGGTATATATATTTGAAACAAAAATGCGTTATTTTATAGCTATTTTGCATCTTTATTTTCATACAAATTTACATGATTTAATTAATATTCTGTGTATTTATTTTGATACGATTTTACATTATTCTATTTGTGTTTTGTATATATTTTTTTTATACATATTTACATTATTTAATTAGTATTTTGTATATATATTTGATACAAATTTACGTTATTTTAAGTGTATATGTTTATATATTTTCATTCAAATTTCCATTATTTTATGTGTATTTTGTATATGTATTTCAATACAAATTTACCTAATTTTATGTGTATTTTGTATATTTATTATCATACAAATTTAAATTATTTTTGAGTATTTTTGTATATAGTTTTATACAAACTTAGGTTATTTTATGAGTATTTTGTATATCTATTTTCATACAAATACACATTCTTTTATTGATATTTTGTTTATTTATTTTGACGAGAATTTAAATTATTTAATGCGTATTTTGTATATATATATATATATTTTTATACGTATTTACATCATTTCATATGTATTTTGTATATATATTTCTATAGAAATCTACGTTATTTTATGTGTATTCGTATATAGATTTTTAAACAAATTTACGCTTTAATGTGCATTTTGTATATTTTTTCAATACAAATTTACCTTATTGTACGTGCATTTTGTATATTAATTTTAATACAAATTTAATTATTCTATGTGTATTTTTGTATATGTATTTTTAAAATAATATGCTTTATTTTATGGGTATTTTGCATCTTTATTTTCATACAAAATTACATTATTTTATTGATATTCTGTGCATTTATTTTGATATGATTTTACATTATTCTATGTGTATTTCGTATATATTTTTCATTTAATTTAGCTTATTTTATGTGTATTTTGTATATCTATTTATTTTAATACAAAATCAAATATTTTATGTTTTTTCGTATATATATTTTTATAAAAAATGCGTTATTTTATGGGTATTTTGCATCTTAATTTTCATACAAATTTACATTATTTTATTAATATTTTCTGTATTTATTTTGATACGATTTTACATTATTTTATTTGTGTTTAGTATATATTTTTTTATACATATTTACATTATTTAATGTGTTTTTTGTATATATATTTGATACAAATTTACGTTATTTTAAGTGTTTTTATATATTTTCATTCAAATTTACATTATTTTATGTGTATTTTGTATATGTATTTCAATAGAAATTTAACAAGTTTTATGTGTATTTTGTATATATATTTTTATAAAAATTTAAATTATTTTTGTGTATTTTTTCAATAGAGTTTTATACAAATTTACAATATTTTATGTGTATTTTGTATATCTATTTTCATACAAATACATATTCTTTTATTGATATTTTGTTTATTTATTTTGATGCGAATTTATATTATTTAATGTGTAGTATATATATTTTTGTACGTATTTACGTCATTTCATGTATTTTTATATATATTTCTATAGAAATATACGTTATTTTATGTATTCGTATATATTTTTTGAAACAAATATACATTGTTTTATGTGCATTTTGTATATTTTTTCAATACAAATTTCCCTTATTGTACGTGCATTTTGTATATTAATTTTCATACAAATTTAATTATTCTATGTGTATTCTTGTATATGTATTTTTAAAAAAATATGCTTTATTTTATGGGTATTTTGCATCTTTATTTTCATACAAAATTACATTATTTTATTGATATTCTGTGTATTTATTTTGATACGATTTTACATTATTCTATGTATATTTTGTATATCTATTTTATACAAATGTACGTTATTTTATGTGAATTTGTTTTCATTTCATACAAATTTACATTTTTTTATGTGTATTTTGTACATGTATTTAAATACAAATTTAACTAATTATATGTGTATTTTGTATATCTATTTTCAAATAAATTGAAATTTATTTTTTTGTTTTTTGTATATATTTTTATTGAAATTTTCGTAATTTTATGTGTATTTTGTATATTTATTTTCCTATAAATGTACGTTCTTTTATCGGAATTTTGTTTATTTATTTTTATACGAATTTTCATTTTTTTTAGGTG
Source organism: Eriocheir sinensis (assembly GCF_024679095.1). Classification (NCBI taxonomy): domain Eukaryota; kingdom Metazoa; phylum Arthropoda; class Malacostraca; order Decapoda; family Varunidae; genus Eriocheir; species Eriocheir sinensis. Next base: position 88,705 of record NW_026110762.1, read on the forward strand.
TATTTGATATATATATTTTTATACTTATTAACATAATTTTATATGTATTTTGAATATATATTTTCATTGAAATTTACTCTATATGTATATACAAAAAAACACAAAAATAATCTAAATTTGTATGAAAATAAATATACAAAATACACATAAAATTAGGTAAATTTGTATTGAAATACATATACAAAATACACTTAAAATAATGTAAATTTGAATGAAATTATATAAACAAATACACTTAAAATGACGTTAATTTGTATAAAATATATAAAAAAAATACACATTAAATAATGAAAATATGTATAAAAAAATATATACAAAACACAAAATATATACACAGAATATTAATCAAATAATGTACATTTGTATGAAAACTAAGATACAAAATACCTATAAAATATCGCATTTTTTATAAAATTATATATACCAAAATACACATAAAATATTTGAATTTGTATTAAAATAAATATACAAAATGCACACCCAATAAGGTAAATTTGTATTGAAATAGATATGCAAAAAACATATAAAACAATGTAAATTTGTTTCAAAATATATATACGAATACACATAAAATAACGTAGATTTCTATAAATATATATATACAAAATACAAATAAATTTAAGTAAATACGAATCAAAAATGTATACAAAATACACATAAAATAATGTAAATTCTTATAAATATAAGTAAACAAAATACCAATAAGAGAATGTGTATTTGTATAAATATAAATATACAAAATGCACATAAAATAACGTAAATTTGTATAAAACTATATATAAAAATACACAGAAGTAATTATATTTGCATGAAAATAGATATACAAAATACACATAAAATAAGCTAAATTTGAATTGAAATATATATACAAAATACATAAAATAAAGTAAATTCGTTTCAAAATATTTTTAACAAATACACATATAATAACGTAAATTTGTAAAAAAAATATATAAACAAAATACACATTAAGTAATGTAAATACGTATAAAAAATATTTACAAAATACACCAATAATCAAGTCATTCGTATCAAAATAAATAAACAAAAAACTAATTAAATAATGTAAATTTGTATGAGAAAACATATAAAAAATACACATAAAATAACGTTTTAAGTTTCTATAAAAATATATGTACAAAAATGCACATAAAATTAGTTTGCATAAAAAAATATATACAAAACACACATTAGATAATGTAAATGAGTATAAAAATATGTATACAAAATACCTATGAAATAATCTAAATTCGTATCGAGTTAAATTAAGAAAATAACAATAAAATAATGTAATTTTGGATGAAAATATATATAGAAAACACATAAAATAACCTAAATACAAATACAAATATACACATTAAATAATTTAAAATTGAATGAAATAAATATACAAAATAAACATAAAATAAGGTAAATTTGTAATAAAATATATGTAAGAATACTAAAATAATATAAATTTGTATGAAAATATATATACATAAAATAACATGAATTTGTATAAAATGTTTCAAAATATATACGAATACACACAATAAAATAACGTAAATTTTTATGAAAATGTATATATAAAATACACATAAAATAGTTTAAATACGTAGAAAAATATATATACAAAATACACATAAAATAATGTAAATTCGTAAAAAATTAAATACACAAAATTCCAATAAAAGAATGTATATTTGTAGGAAAATATATATCCAAAAACAAATAAAATAACTAGAATTTGTATAAAATATATACAAAATACACAAAATAATTTAAATTTGTTTGAAAATAGATATGCAAAAACACATAAAGTTAGGCAAATTTGTATTGAAATACATACAAAACTCACATAAAATAATGTAAATTTGTATGAAAATATATACAAATAAATATAAAATCACGTAATATATATATATATATATATATATATATATATATATATATATATATATATATATATATATATATATATATATATATATACAAAATATACATTAAATATTTTAAATATGTATAAAATATATTATATATATATTTTTATTGATATTTGCGTTATTTATGTATTTTGTATATGTTTTCTCAGAAATTTACATTATTTTATTGGTATTTTGTCTATTTATTTTGATGAATTTCATAATTATTTGTGTATTTTTACATTTTTTATACGTATTTACATTATTTAATGTGTATTTTGTTTATATATTTTTATACAAATTTACGTTATTATATGTGTATTTGTATAGGTATTTTGATACAAATTTACATTATTTTATGTATTTTGTATATATATTTCAATTCAAATTTAGCTTATTTTATGTGTATTTTGTATATTTATTTTAATACAAAATCAAATATTTTATGTTTTTTCGTATATACATTTTTATAAAAAATGCGTTATTTTATGGGTATTTTGCATCTTAATTTTCATACAAATTTACATTATTTTTTTAATATTTTCTGTATTTATTTTGATACGATTTTACTTTATTTTATTTGTGTTTTGTATATATTTTTTTTATACATATTTACATTATTTAATGTGTTTTTTGTATATATATTTGATACAAATTTACGTTATTTTAAGTCTATATGTTTATGTATTTTCATTTAAATTTACATTATTTTATGTGTATTTTGTATATGTATTTCAATACAAATTTACCTAATTTTATATGTTTTTTGTATATTTATTTTAAATTATTTTTGTGTATTTTTGTTTATAGTTTTATACAAATTTAGGTTATTTTATGTGTATTTTGTATATCTATTTTCATACAAATACACATTCTTTTCATGATATTTTGTTTATTTATTTTGACACGAATTAGCATTATTTAATGTGTATTTTGTATATATATTTTTATACGCATTTACATTATTTCAAGTGTATTTTGTATATAAATTTCTATAGAAATCCGCGTTATTTTATGTGTATTGGTATATATATTTTGAAACAAATTTACATTGTTTTATGTGTATTTTGCATATTTTTTCAATACAATTTTACCTTATTGTATGTGTATTTTATATATTAATTTTAATACAAATTTGATTAATCTATGTGTATTTTTGTATATGTATTTTTATAAAAATATGTAATTAGTTAAATTTGTATTTAAATACATGTACAAAATACACATAAAATAATGTAAATTTGTATGAAATGAAAACAAATTCACATTAAATAACGTACATTTGTATAAAATAGATACACAAAATAATTTTATGTGAATTTTGTATATTTATTTTCATACAAATTTAAATTATTTTTGTGTATGTTTGTATATAGTTTTATACAAACTTAGGTTATTTTATGAGTATATTGTATATCTATTTTCATACAAATACACATTCTTTTATTGATATTTTGTTTATTTATTTTGACGAGAATTTAAATTATTTAATGTGTATTTTGTATATATATTTTTATACGTATTTAAATCATTTCATGTGTATTTTGTATATATCTTTCTATAGAAATCTACGTTATATTATGTGTATTCGTATATAGATTTTTTAACAAATTTACACTTTTATGTCTATTTTGCATATTTTTTCAATACAAATTTACCTTATTGTATATGCATTTTGTATATTAATTTTAATACTAATTTAATTATTCTATGTGTATTTTTGTATATGTTTTTTTTATAAAAATATGCTTTATTTCATGGGTATTTTGCATCTTTATTTTCATACAAATTTACGTTATTTTATTGATATTCTGCTCATTCATTTTGATACGATCTGACATTATTCTATGTGTATTTTGTAAATATTTTTCATACAAATTTACGTTATTTTATGTGTATTTGTTTATATATTTTGACACAAATTTACAATATTTTATGGGTATTTTGTATATATATTTCAAAAGAAATTTACATAGTTTTATTTTGTAAATCTATTTTCATTCAAATATATATTATTTTATTGGTGTTTTGTTGATTTATATTGATACGAATTTACATTATTTTATATGTACTTTGTATATATATTTTTATACGCATTTACATAATTTAATATTTATTTTGAGTATATAATTTTATACAAATTCATGGTATTTTATGTGTATTTGTATATATATTTTCATATAAATTTACATTATTTTATGTGTATTTTGTACATATATTTCATTACAAATTTACCTTATTTTATGTTTATTTTGTATGTGTATTTTGTACATTTATATTTATAGAAATACACATTCTTTTATTGGTATTTTGTTTATTTATTTTGTTTCGAATTTACATTATTTTATGTGTTTACATTTTTTTATACGTATTTACTTAATTTTATGTGTATTTTGTGTATATATTTTTATAGAAATCTACGTTATTTTATGTGTATTCGTACATATATTTTGAAACAAATTTACATTGTTTTATATGTACAATAAGGTAAATTTGTATTGAAATAGATATGCAAAATACATATAAAGCAATGTAAATTTGTTTCAAAATATGTATACGAATACACATAAAATAACGTAGATTTCTATAAAAATATATATACAAAATACACATAAAATGAAGTAAATACGTATAAAAAATGTATACAAAATACACATAAAATAATGTAAATTCGTATCAAAATAAATAAACAAAATACCAATAAAAGAATGTGTATTTGTATAAATATAAATATACAAAATACACATAAAATAACGTAAATTTATATAAAACTATATAAAAAATACACAGAAGTAGTTAAATTTGTATGAAAATATATACAAAACACACACAAAATAAGCTAAATTTGAATTGAAATATATATACAAAATACATGAAATAAAGTAAATTGGTATCAAAATATTTATACAAATACACATATAATAACGTAAATTTGTATGAAAATATATAAACAAAATACACATTAAATAATGTAAATACGTATAAAAAAATGTGTACAAAATACACATATAATCGTGTAATTCGTATCATAATAAATAAACAAAATACCAATAAAAAAATTTAAATTTGTATGAGTAAACGTGTATAGATATAAATGTACAAAATACACATACAAAATAAACATAAAATAAGGTAAATTTGTAATGAAATATATGTACAAAATACACATAAAATAATGTAAATTTATATGAAAATATATTTACAAATACACATAAAATACCATGAATTTGTATAAAATTATATATTCAAAATAAATATTAAATAATGTAAATGCGTATAAAAATATATATAAAAAGTACATATAAAATAATGTAAATTCGTATCAATATAAATAAACAAAATACAAATAAAATAATATATATTTGAATGAAAATACATTTACAAAATACACATAACATAGCTAAAATTTGTATTGAAAAATATATAAAATTACATAAAAATAATTTGTGTTTGTATGAAAATAGATATTCAAAATACACATCAAACTAGGTAAATTTCTTTTGAAATATATATACAAAATACCCATAAAATATTGTAAATTTGTGTCAAAATATATAAAATAATGTCAAATCGTATCAAAATAAATGATACGATTATCAATAAAATAAAGTAAATTTGTATGAAAATAAAGATGCAAAATACCTATTAAATAAAGCATATTTTTATTAAAATACATATAGAAAAATACACATAGAATAATTAAATGTGTATTAAAATTAATATACAAAATGCATATACAATAAGGTAAATTTGTATTGAAAAATATGCAAAATACATATAAAACAATGTAAATTTGTTTCAAAATATATATATATACAAATACAAATAAAAAAACGTAGATTTCTATAAAAATATATATACAAAATACATATCAAATTAAGTAAATACGTATAAAAAAATATATTCAAAATACACATAAAATAATGTAAATTCGCATTAAAATAAATAAAAAAATATCAATAAAAGAATGTGTATTTGGATAAATATAAATATACAAAATACTCATAAAATAACCTAAGTTTGTATATAACTATATACAAAAATACACAAAAATAATTTAAATTTGTATGAAAATAAATATACAAAATACACATAAAATTAGGTAAAAATGTATTGAAATACATATACAAAATACACATAAAATAATGGAAGTTTGAATGAAAATAGATAAACATATACACTTAAAATAACGTAAATCTGTATCAAATATATATACAAAATACTAATTAAATAATGTAAATATGTATAAAAAAATATATTCAAAACACAAATAGAATAATGTAAAATCGTATCAAAATAAATATACAGAATATTAATAAAATAATGTAAATTTGTATGAAAATAAAGATGCAAAATAGCCATAAAATAACGCATTTTTTATAAAAATATATATACCAAAATACACATAAAATATTAAAATTTGTATTAAAATAAATATAAAAAATGCACATACTGTAAGGTAAATTTGTATTGAAATAGATATGCAAAATACATATAAAACAATGTAAATTTGTTTCAAAATATATATACGAATACACATAAAATAACGTTGATTTCTATAAAAATATATACAAAATACACATAAAATGAAGTAAATACGTATAAAAAAATGAATACAAAATACACATAAAAATCGTATCAAAATAAATAAACAAAATACTAGTAAAAGAAAGTGTATTTGTATAAATATAAATATACAAAATTCACATAAAATATCGTAAATTTGTATAAAACTATATACAAAAATACACAGAAGTTATTAAATTTGTATGAAAATATATATACAAAATACAGCTAAAATAAGCTAAATTTGAATTGAAATGTACATACAAAATACATAAAATAATGTAAATCTGTATCAAAATATTTATACAAATACATATAATAACGTAGATTTGTTTAAAAATATATAAACAAAATGGACATTAAGTAATGTAAATACGTATAAAAAATGTGTACAAAATACACATATAATCATGTAATTCGTATCAAAATAAATAAACAAAATAGCAATAAAATAATATAAATTTGTATGAGAAAACGCAAATTTCTATAAAAATATATGTACAAAAATGCACATAAAATAAAGTAAATTAGCATAAAAATATATATACAAAACACACACTAAATAATGTAAATGCGTACATAAAATAACCTAAATTTGTATGAAACTATATACAAAAATACACAAAAATAATTTAAATTTGTTTGAAAAGAAATATACAAAATACACATAAAATTAGGTAAATTTGTATGAAATACATATACAAAATACACATCAAATAATGTAAATTTGAATGAAAATATATAAACAAATACACTTAAAATAACGTAAATTTGTATAAAATATATATGGAAGATACACATTAAATAATGTAAATGTGTATAAAAAAATATATACAAAAAACAAATAGAATAATGTAAAATTGTATCAAAACAAATACACAGAATATCAATAAAATAATGTAAATTTGTATGAAAATAAAGATGCAAAATTCCCAAAAATTATCTCATTTTTTATAAAAATATATATACCAAAATACACATAAAATATTTAAATTTGTATTGAAATAAATATACAAAATGCATATACAGTAAGGTAAATTTGTATTGAAAGAGATATTCAAAAATACATATAAAACAATGTAAATTTGTTTCAAAATATATATACGAATACACATAAAATAACGTTGATTTCTATAAAAATATATACAAAATACACATAAAATGAAGTAAATACGTATAAAAAAATGAATACAAAATACACATAAAAATCGTATCAAAATAAATAAACAAAATACTTGTAAAAGAAAGTGTATTTGTATAAATATAAATATACAAAATTCACAAAAAATATCGTAAATTTGTATAAAACTATATACAAAAATACACAGAAGTTATTAAATTTGTATGAAAATATATATACAAAATACAGCTAAAATAAGCTAAATTTGAATTGAAATGTACATACAAAATACATAAAATAATGTAAATCTGTATCAAAATATTTATACAAATACATATAATAACGTAGATTTGTTTAAAAATATATAAACAAAATACACATTAAGTAATGTAAATACGTATAAAAAATATGTACAAAATACACATATAATCATGTAATTCGTATCAAAATAAATAAACAAAATAGCAATAAAATAATGTAAATTTGTATGAGAAAACGCAAATTTCTACAAAAATATATGTACAAAAATGCACATAAAATAAAGTAAATTAGCATAAAAATATATATACAAAACACACACTAAATAATGTAAATGCGTACATAAAATAACCTAAATTTGTATGAAACTATATACAAAAATACACAAAAATAATTTAAATTTGTTTGAAAAGAAATATACAAAATACACATAAAATTAGGTAAATTTGTATGAAATACATATACAAAATACACATCAAATAATGTAAATTTGAATGAAAATATATAAACAAATACACTTAAAATAACGTAAATTTGTATAAAATATATATGGAAGATACACATTAAATAATGTAAATGTGTATAAAAAAAATATATACAAAAAACAAATAGAATAATGTAAAATCGTATCAAAATAAATACACAGAATATCAATAAAATAATGTAAATTTGTATGAAAATAAAGATGCAAAATTCCCAAAAATTATCGCATTTTTTATAAAAATATATATACCAAAATACACATAAAATATTTAAATTTGTATTGAAATAAATATACAAAATGCATATACAGTAAGGTAAATTTGTATTGAAAGAGATATTCAAAAATACATATAAAACAATGTAAATTTGTTTTAAAATATATATACGAATACACATAAAATAAAGTAGATTTCTATAGAAATATATATACAAAATACATATGAAATTATGTAAATACGTATAAAAATATATATACAAAATACATATCAAATAATGTAAATTCGTGTCAAAATAAATAAACAAAATATCATGAAAAGAATGTGTATTTGTATGAAAATAGATAATAGATATTAAATTTGTATAAAATATATATGCAAGATACACATAAAATAATGTAAATATGTATAAAAAAGTATATACAAAAAACAAATAGAATAATGTAAAATCGTATCAAAATAAATACATCGAATATTAATAAAATAATGTAAATTTGTATGAAAATAAAGATGCAAAATTCCCATAAAATAGCGCATTTCTTATAAAAATATATATACCAAAATACACATAATATATTTAAATTTGTATTGAAATAAATATACAAAATGGACATACAATAAGGTAAATTTGTATTGAAAGAGATATGCAAAAATACATATAAAACAATGTAAATTTGTTTCAAAATATATATACGAATACAAATAAAAAAACGTAGATTTCTATAAAAATATATTTACAAAATACACATAAAATTAAGTAAATACGTATAAAAAAATCTATACAAAATACACATAAGATAATGTAAATTCGAATTAAAATAAATAAACAAAATACCAATAAAAGAATCTGTATTTGGATAAATATAAATATACTAAATACACATACAAAATAAACATTAAATAAGGTAGATTTGTAATAAAATATATGTACAAAATACACATAAAATAATGTAAATTTATATGAAAATATATATACAAATACATATAAAATACCATGAATCTGTATAAAAATATATATTCAAAATAAATATTAAATAATGTAAAAGCGTATAAAAATATATATACAAAGTACATATAAAATGAAAATTAAGATGCAAAATACCTATAAAATAACGCATTTTTTATAAAATTATTGATACCAAAATACACATAAAATATTTGAACTTGTATTAAAATAAATATACAAAATGCACATACAATAAAGTAAATTTGTATTGAAATAGTTATGCAAAATACATATAAAATAATGTAAATTTGTTTCAAAATATATATACGAATACACATAAAATAACGTAGATTTCTATAAAAATACATATACAAAATACATATAAAATTAAGTAAATACGTATAAAAAAATGTATACAAAATACACATAAAATAATGTAAATTCGTATAAATGTAAATAAACAATATACCAATAAAAGAATGCGTATTTGTATAAATATAAATATACAAAATGCACATAAAATAACGTAAATTTATATAAAACTATATACATAAAATAACGCAAATTTCTATAAAAATATATGTACAAAAATGAACATTAAATAAATTTGCATAAAAATATATATACAAAACACACATTAGATAATGTAAATGAGTATAAAAATATGTATACAAAATACCTATGAAATAATCTAAATTCGTATCGAATTAAATTAAGAAATACCAATAAAATAATGTAATTTTGGATGAAAATATATATACAAAATACACATAAAATAACCTAAATACAAATACAAATATACACATAAAATAATTTAAAATTGAATGAAATAAATATACAAAATAAACATAAAATAAGGTAAATTTGTAATGAAATATATGAAAAAATACACATAAAATAATATAAATTTGTATGAAAATATATATACAAATACACATTAAATAACATGAATCTGTATAAAATTTGTATCAAAATATATACTTATACACACAATAAAATTACGTAATTTTTTTATGAAAATTTATATACAAAATACACATAAAATAATTTAAATACGTAGAAAAATATATATACAAAAAACACATAAAATAATGTAAATATGTATGAAAATATATAAACAAATACACATAAAATAATGTAAATTTGGATAAAATATATATCATAAAATAATGTAAATTCGTATCAAAATAAATAAACAAAATACCAATAAAAGAATGTGTATTTGTATGAATATAAATATACAAAATACACATAAAATAACGTAAATTTATATAAAACTATATACAAAAATACACAGAAGTAATTAAATTTGTATGAAAATATATACAAAATACACACGAAATAAGCTAAATTTGAATTGAAATATATATACAAAATACATGAAATAAAGTAAATTTGTATCAAAATATTTATACAAATACACATATAATAACGTAAATTTGTATGAAAATATATAAACAAAATACACATTAAATAATGTAAATACGTATAAAAAATATGTACAAAATACACATATAATCATGTAATTCGTATCAAAATAAATAAACAAAATACCAATAAAATAATATAAATTTGTATGAGTAAACGTGTATGTTGCATATTTTTTCAATACAAATTTACCTTATTATATACGCATTTTGTATATTAATTTTAATACAAATTTAATTATTCGATGTGTATTTTTGTATCTGTATTTTTATAAACATATTCTTTATTTTTTGGGTATTTTGTCTCTTTATTTTCATACAAATTTACATTATTTTATTGATATTCTGCTCATTCATTTTGATAGGAATTGACATTATTCTATGTGTATTTTGTATATATTTTTCATACAAATTTACGTTATTTTATGTGTATTTGTTTATATTTTGACACAAATTTACAATATTTTATGGGTATTTTGTATAAACATTTCAAAAGAAATTTACCTAGTTTTATGTGTATTTTGTATATCTATTTTCATACAAACTCAAACTATTTCTATGTATTTTTGTATATATTTTAATACAAATTTTAGTTATGTTATGTGTATTTTGTAAATTTATTTTCATTCAAATATATATTATTTTATTGGTGTTTTGTTGATTTGTATTGATACGAATTTACATTATTTTATATGTACTTTGTATATATATTTTTATACGCTTTTCCATTATTTAATATTTATTTTGAATATATATTTTTATACAAATTCATGGAATTTTATGTGTATTTGTATATATATTTTCATATAAATTTACATTATTTTATGTGTATTTTGTACATATATTTTATTACAAATCTACCTTATTTTATGTTTATTTTGTATGTGTATTTAGTATATTTATATATATCCAAATACACATTCTTTTATTGGTATTTTGTTTATTTATTTTAATTCGAATTTGCGTTCTTTTATCGGAATTTTATTTATTTATTTTGATACGAATTTTCATTTTTTTTAGGTGTATTTGATATATATATTTTTATACTTATTTACATAATTTTATATGTATTTTGAATATATTTTTTCATAGAAATTTACTCTATATGTATATGTATAGAAAATACACATGAAATAATCTAAATTCGTATCGAAATAAATGAACAAAATACCGATAAAATAATGTAATTTTGAATGAAAATATATATAGAAAATACACATAAAATAACGTAAATACAAATGAATATATACACATAAAATGATTTGAATTTGAATGAAAATAGATATAAAAATAAACTTAAAATAAGGCAAATTTATAATGAAATATATATACAAAATACACATAACATAATGTAGATTTGTTTCAAAATATATATACGAATACACATAAAATAACGTAGATTTCAATAGAAATATATATACAAAATACACATGAAATGTTGTAAATACGTATAAAAATATATATACAAAATACACATTAAATAATGTAAATTCGTGTCAAAATAAATAATTAAAATATCAATAAAAGAATGTGTATTTGTATTAAAATAAATATACAAAATACACATACAATAAGGTAAATCTGTATTGAAATAGATATGCAAAATACATATAAAACAATGTAAATTTGTTTCAAAATATATATACAAAATACACATAAAATGAAGTAAATACGTATAAGAAAATGTATACAAAATACACATAAAATAATGTAAATTCGTATCAAAATAAATAAACAAAATACCAATAAAAGAATGTGTATTTGGATAAATATAAATATACAAAATACACATAAAATAACGTAAATTTGTATAAAACTATATACAAAAATACACAGAAGTTATTAAATTCGTATGAAAATAGATATACAAAATACAGATAAAATAAGCTAAATTTGAATTGAAATGTATATAGAAAATACATAAAATAATGTAAATTTGTATCAAAATATTTATAAAAATACATATAATAACGTAAATTTGTTTAAAAATATATAAACAAAATACACATTAAGTAATGTAAATACGTATAAAAAATATGTACAAAATACACATATAATCATGTAACTCGTATCAAACTAAATAAACAAAATATCAATAAAATAATGTAAATTTGTATGAGAAAACATATACAAATATATATAAAATAACGCTAATTTCCATAAAAATATATGTCCAAAAATGAACGTAAAATAAAGTAACTTTGGATAAAAATATATATACAAAACACACATTAAATAATGTAAATGCGTACATAAAGTAACCTAAATTTGTATAAAACTATATACAAAAATACACAAAAATAATTTAAATTTGGATGAAAAGAAATATACAAAATACACATAAAATTAGGTTAATTTGTATTGAAATACATATACAAAATACATATAAAATAATGTAAATTTGAAAGAAAATATATAAACAAATACACATATAATAACGTAGATTTGTATGAAATATATAATCAAAATACACATTAAATAATGTAAATATGTATAAAAGATATATACAAAACACAAATAGAATAATGTAAAATCGTATCAAAATATATACACAGAATATTAATAAAATAATGTAAATTTGTATGAAAATTAAGATGCAAAATACCTATAAAATAACGCATTTTTTATAAAAATATTGATACCAAAATACACATAAAATATTTGAATTTGTATTAAAATAAATATACAAAATGCACATACAATAAGGTAAATTTGTATTGAAATAGATATGCAAAATACATATAAAATAATGTAAATTTGTTTCAAAATATATATACGAATACACATAAAATAACGTAGATTTCTATAAAAATACATATACAAAATACACATAATATTAAGTAAATACGTATCAAAAAATATATACAAAATACACATAAAATAATGTAAATTCGTATAAATGTAAATAAACAATATACTAATAAAAGAATGTGTATTTGTAAAATACACATAAAATAACGTAGATTTCTATAAAAATAAATACACATAAAATGAAGTAAATACGTATAAAAAAATGAATACAAAAAATACATAAAAATCGTATCAAAATAAATAAACAAAATACCAGTAAAAGAATGTGTATTTGTATAAATATAAATATACAAAATACACATAAAATATCGTTAATTTGTATAAAACTATATACAAAAATACACAGAAGTAATTAAATTTGTATGAAAATATATATACAAAATACAGCTAAAATGAGCTAAATTTGATTTGAAATGTACATACAAAATACATAAAATAATGTAAAACTGTATCAAAATATTTATACAAATACATATAATAACGTAGATTTGTTTAAAAATATATAAACAAAATACACATTAAGTAATGTAAATACGTATAAAAAATATGTACAAAATACACATATAATCATGTAATTCGTATCAAAATAAATAAACAAAATAGCAATAAAATAATGTAAATTTGTATGAGAAAACATATACAAATAACGCAAATTTCTATAAAAATATATGTACAAAAATGCACATAAAATAAAGTAAATTTGCAAAAAAATCTATATACAAAACACACACTAAATAATGTAAATGCGTACATAAAATAACCTAAATTTGTATAAAACTATATACAAAAATACTCAAAAATAATTTAAATTTGTTTGAAAAGAAATATACAAAATACACATAAAACTAGGTAAATTTGTATTTAAATACATATACAAAATACACATCAAATAATGTAAATTTGAATGAAAATATATAAACAAATACACTTAAAATAACGCAAATTTGTATAAAATATATATGCAAGATACACATTAAATAATGTAAATGTGTATAAAAAATATATATACAAAAAACAAATAGAATAATGTAAAATCGTATCAAAATAAATACACAGAATATCAATAAAATAATGTAAATTTGTATGAAAATAAAGATGCAAAATTCCCAAAAATTATCGCATTTTTTATAAAAATATATTTACCAAAATACACATAAAATATTTAAATTTGTATTGAAATAAATATACAAAATGCATATACAGTAAGGTAAATTTGTATTGAAAGAGATATTCAAAAATAAATATAAAACAATGTAAATTTGTTTCAAAATATATATACGAATACACATAAAATAAAGTAGATTTCTATAGAAATATATATACAAAATACATATGAAATTATGTAAATACGTATAAAAATATATATACAAAATACATATCAAATAATGTAAATTCGTGTCAAAATAAATGAACAAAATGTCATGAAAAGAATGTGTATTTATATTAAAATAGATAATAGATAATAAATTTGTATAAAATATATATGCAAGATACACATTAAATAATGTAAATATGTATAAAAAAGTATATACAAAAAACAAATAGAATAATGTAACATCGTATCAAAATAAATACACCGAATATTAATAAAATAATGTAAATTTGTATGAAAATAAAGATGCAAAATTCCCATAAAATAGCGCATTTCTTATAAAAATATATATACCAAAATACACATAAAATATTTAAATTTGCATTGAAATAAATATACAAAGTGCACATACAATAAGGTAAATTTGTATTGAAAGAGATATGCAAAAATACATATAAAACAATGTAAATTTGTTTCAAAATATATATACGAATACAAATAAAAAAACATAGATTTCTATAAAAATATATATACAAAATACACATAAAATTAGGTAAATACGTATAAAAAAATCTATACAATATACACATAAAATAATGTAATTTCGAATTAAAATAAATGTAAATTTGAATGAAAATATAAAAACAAATACACTTAAAATAACGTAAATTTGTATAAAATATATATGCAAGATACACATTAAATAATGTAAATGTGTATAAAAAAATATATACAAAAAACAAATAGAATAATGTAAAATCGTATCAAAATAAATACACAGAATATCAATAAAATAATGTAAATTTGTATGAAAATAAAGATGCAAAATTCCCCAAAATTATCGCATTTTTTATAAAAATATATATACCAAAATACACATAAAATATTTAAATTTGTATTGAAATAAATATACAAAATGCATATACAGTAAGGTAAATTTGTATTAAAAGAGATATTCAAAAATACATATAAAACAGTGTAAATTTGTTTCAAAATATATATACGAATACACATAAAATAAAGTAGATTTCTAAAGAAATATATATACAAAATACATATGAAATTATGTAAATACGTATAAAAATATATATACAAAATACATATCAAATAATGTAAATCCGTGTCAAAATAAATAAACAAAATATCATGTAAAGAATGTGTATTTGTATAAAAATAGATAATAGATAATAAATTTGTATAAAATATATATGCAAGATACTCATTAAATAATGTAAATATGTATAAAAAAGTATATACAAAAAACAAATAGAATAATGTAAATTCGTATGAAAATAAATACACCGAATATTAATAAAATAATGTAAATTTGTATGAAAATAAAGATGCAAAATTCCCATAAAATAGCGCATTTCTTATAAAAATATATATACCAAAATACACATAAGATATTTAAATTTGTATTGAAATAAATATACAAAATGCACATACAATAAGGTAAATTTGTATTGAAAGAGATATGCAAAAATATATATAAAACAATGTAAATTTGTTTCAAAATATATATACGAATAGAAATAAAAAAACGTAGATTTCTATAAAAATATATATACAAAATACACTTAAAATTAAGTAAATACGTATAAAAAAATGTATACAAAATACACATAAAATAAAGTAAATTCGATTTAAAATAAATAAACAAAATATCAATAAAAGAATGTTTATTTGGATAAATATAAATATACAAAATACATATACAAAATAAACATAAAATAAGGTAGATTTGTAATAAAATATATGTACAAAATACACATAAAATAATGTAAATTTATATGAAAATATATATACAAATACACATAAAATACCATGGATTTGTATAAAAATATATATTCAAAATAAATATTAAATAATGTAAAAGCGTGTAAAAATATATATACAAAGTACATATAAAATAATGTAAATTCGTATCAATACAAATCAACAAAACACCAATAAAATAATATATATATATATATATATATATATATATATATATATATATATATATATATATATATATATATATATATATATATATATATATATATATATATATATATATATATATATATATATATATATATATATATATATATATATGAATGAAAATAAATTTACAAAATACACATAACATAACTAAAATTTGTATTAAAATATATACAAAAATACATAGAAATAATTTTAGTTTGTATGAAAATAGATATACAAAATACACATAAAACTAGGTAAATTTCTTTTGAAATGTATATACAAAATAGCCATAAAATATTGTAAATTTGTGTCAAAATATATAAACAAATACACATAAAATAACGTAAATTTGTATGAAAAATATATACAAAATACACATAGAATAATGTCAATTCGTATCAAAATGAATGAGCAGAATATCAATAAAATAATGCATATTTGTATGAAAATAAAGATGCAAAATACCCAAAAAATAAAGCATATGTTTATAAAAATACAGATACAAAAATACACATCGAATAATTAAATTTGTATTAAAATTAATATACAAAATGCGTATATAATAAGGTAAATTTGTATTGAAAAAATATGCAACATACACGTTTACTCATACAAATTTATATTATTTTATTGGTATTTTGTTTATTTATTTTGATACGAATTACATGATTATATGTGTATTTTGTACACATTTCTTTATACTTATTTACATTATTTAATGTGTATTTTGTTTATATATTTTCATACAAATTTACGTTATTATATGTGTATTTGTATAAATATTTTGATTCAAATTTACTTTATTTCATGTATTTTGTATATATATTTCAATTCAAATTTAGCTTATTTTGTGTGTATTTTGTATATATTTTCATACAAATTTAATTACTTCGGTGTATTTTTGTATATAGTTTTATATAAATTTTCGTTATTTTATGTGTATTTTGTATATTTATATTTATACAAATACACATTCTTTTATTGCTATTTTGTTTATTTATTTTGATACGAATTTACATTATTTTATGTGTATTTTATATACATTTTTTTTATACGTATTTACTTCATATTATGTGTATTTTGTATATATATTTTTATAGAAATCTACGTTATTATATGTGTATTCGTATATACATTTTGAAACAAATTTACATTGTTTTATATGTATTTTGCATATCTATTTCAATACAAATTTACCTTATTGTATGTGTTTTTTGTATATTTATTTTAATACAAATTTAATTTTTTGATGTGTTTTTTGGTATATATATTTTTATAAATAAAAAAAATGCGTTATTTTATGGGTATTTTGCTTCTTTATTTTCATACAAATTTACATTATTTTATTAATATTCTGTGTATTTATTTTGATACTATTTTACATTATTCTATTTGTGTTTTGTACATATTTTTTTATATAAATTTACGTTATTTTAAGTGTATTTGTTTATGTATTTTCATTCAAATTTACATTATTTTATGTGTATTTTGTGTATGTATTTCAATAGAAATTTACCTAATTTTATGTGTATTTTGTATATTTATTTTCATACAAATTTAAAATATTTTTGTATTTTGTATATAGTTTGATACAAATTTAGGTTATTTTATGTGTATTTTGTATATCTATTTTCATACAAATACACATTCTTTTATTGATATTTTGTTTATTTATTTTGACGCGAATTTTATGTGAATTTGTTTTCATTTCATACAAATTTACATTATTTTATGTGTATTTTGTGCATGTATTTAAATACAAATTTAACTAATTATATGTGTATTTTGTATATCTATTTTCATACAAAATTGAAATTTATTTTTTTGTTTTTTTGTATATATTTTTATTCAAATTTTCGTAATCTTATAGAAATATATATACCAAAATACACATAAAATATTTAAATTTGCATTGAAATAAATATACAAAATGCACATACAATAAGGTAAATTTGTATTGAAAGAGATATGCAAAAATACATATAAAACAATGTAAATTTGTTTCAAAATATATATACGAATACAAATAAAAAACGTAGATTTCTATAAAAATATATATACAAAATACACTTAAAATTAAGTAAATACGTATAGAAAAATGTATACAAAATACACATAAAATAATGTAAATTCGAATTAAAATAAATAAACAAAATACCAATAAAAGAATGTGTATTTGGATAAATATAAATATACAAAATACACATACAAAATAAACATAAAATAAGGTAGATTTGTAAAAAAAATATATGTACAAAATACACATAAAATAATGTAAATTTATAAAAAAATATATATACAAATACACATAAAATACCATGAATTTGTATAAAAATATATATTCAAAATAAAAATTAAATAATGTAAAAGCGTATAAAAATATATATACAAAGTACATATAAAATAATGTAAACTCGTATCAATATAAATCAACAAAACACCAATAAAATAATATATATATGAATGAAAATAAATTTACAAAATACACATAACATAACTAAAATTTGTATTAAAATATATACAAAAATACATAGAAATAATTTGAGTTTGTATGAAAATAGATATACAAAATACACATAAAACTAGGTAAATTTCTTTTGAAATGTATATACAAAATAGCCATAAAATATTGTAAATTTGTGTCAAAATATATAAACAAATACACATAAAATAACGTAAATTTGTATGAAAAATATATACAAAATACACATAGAATAATGTCAATTCGTATCAAAATGAATGAGCAGAATATCAATAAAATAATGTAAATTTGTATGAAAGAAAGAAAGATGCAAAATACCCAAAAAATAAAGCATATGTTTATAAAAATACAGATACAAAAATACACATCGAATAATTAAATTTGTATTAAAATAAATATACAAAATGCATATACAATAAATTTAAATTTGATTATATTAAATGAAATAAATATACAAAATAAACATAAAATAAGGTAAATTTGTAATAAAATATATGTAAGAATACACATAAAATAATATAAATTTGTATGAAAATATATATACAAATACACATAAAATAACATGAATTTGTATAAAATTTGTTTCAAAATATATACGAATACACACAATAAAATAACGTAAATTTTTATGAAAATGTATATTTAAAATACACATAAAATAATTTAAATACGTAGAAAAATATATATACAAAATACACATAAAATAATGTAAATTCGTAAAAAATTAAATACACAAAATTCCAATAAAAGAATGTATATTTGTAGGAAAATATATATACAAAAAACAAATAAAATAACTAGAATTTGTATAAAAATATATACAAAAATACACAAAAATAATTTAAATTTTTTTGAAAATAGATATGCAAAATACACATAAAGTTAGGCAAATTTGTATTGAAATACATATACAAAACTCACATATAATAATGTAAATTTGTATTAAAATATATAAACAAATACATATAAAATAACGTAAATTTGGATAAAATATATATACAAAATATACATTAAATATTTTAAATATGTATAAAAATATATTATATTATATATATTTTTATTGATATTTGCGTTATTTATGTGTATTTTGTATATGTTTTCTCATAGAAATTTACATTATTTTATTGGTATTTTGTCTATTTATTTTGATACGAATTATATGATTATTTGTGTATTTTGTACATTTTTTATACGTATTTACATTATTTAATGTGTATTTTGTTTATATATTTTTATACAAATTTACGTTATTATATGTGTATTTGTATAAGTATTTTGATACAAATTTACATTATTTTATGTATTTTGTATATATATTTCAATTCAAATTTAGCTTATTTTATGTGTATTTTGTATATCTATTTATTTTAATACAAAATCAAATATTTTATGTTTTTTCGTATATATATTTTTATAAAAAATGCGTTATTTTATGGGTATTT
This sequence comes from Eriocheir sinensis, assembly GCF_024679095.1. Lineage (NCBI taxonomy): Eukaryota > Metazoa > Arthropoda > Malacostraca > Decapoda > Varunidae > Eriocheir > Eriocheir sinensis. The sequence continues at coordinate 109,639 of NW_026110762.1, forward strand.
TGCATCTTAATTTTCATACAAATTTACATTATTTTATTAATATTTTCTGTATTTATTTTGATACGATTTTACATTATTTTATTTGTGTTTTGTATATTTTTTTTGTATATTTTGTATGTTTTTTTTTATATATTTGATACAAATTTACGTTATTTTAAGTCTATATGTTTATATATTTTCATTCAAATTTACATTATTTTATGTGTATTTTGTATATGTATTTCAATACAAATTTACCTATTTTTATATGTTTTTTGTATATTTATTTTCATACAAGTTTAAATTATTTTTGTGTATTTTTGTATATAGTTTTATACAAATTTAGGTTATTTTATGTGTATTTTGTATATCTATTTTCATACAAATACACATTCTTTTCATGATATTTTGTTTATTTACTTTGACACGAATTAGCATTATTTAATGTGTATTTTGTATATATATTTTTATACGTATTTACATTATTTCAAGTGTATTTTGTATATATATTTCTATAGAAATCTGCGTTATTTTATGTGTATTCGTATATATTTTTTGAAACAAATTTACATTGTTTTATGTGTATTTTTGCATATTTTTTCAATACAAATTTACCTTATTGTATGTGCATTTTGTATATTAATTTTAATACAAATTTGATTAATCTATGTGTATTTTTGTATATGTTTTTTTATAAAAATTTGCTTTATTTTATGGGTATTTTGCATCTTTATTTTCATACAAATTTACATTATTTTATTGATATTCTGTGTATTTATTTTGATATATTTTTACATTATTCTATGTGTATTTTGTATATATATTTTATATAAAATGTATTTGTTTTCATTTCATACAAATCTACATTATTTTATGTGTTTTTTGTACATGTATTTAAATACTAATTTAACTAGTTATATGTGTATTTTGTATATCTATTTTGTATGTATATTTTCATAGAAATTTACTATATTTTATGAGTATTCGTATATATATTTAGATACAAATTTACATTATTAATGTGTATTTTTCATATCTATTTCAATACAAATTTACTTTATTGTACATGCATTTTGTATATTTATTTTAATACAAATTTAATTATTTTATATGAATTTTTGTATATATATTTTTATGCAAATATGCGTTATTTTATGGATATTTTGCATCTTTATTTTCATACAAATTTACATTATTTTATTGATATTCTCTTTATTTATTTTGATACGATTTAATATTATTCTATGTGTTGTTTGTATATATTTTTTTTATACATATTTACATTATTTAATGTTCATTTTGTATATATATTTTATCCAAAATTACATTATTTTATGTGTATTTGTTTATATATTTTCATACATATTTACATTATTTTATGTGTTTTTTGTATATATATTTTTCTACGTATTTAAATTATTTTATGTGTATTTTGTATATACATTTTCATAAAAAAATTACGTTATTTTATTGTGTGTATAAGTATATATTTTGATACAAATTTTATACAAATTCATGTTATTTAATGTGTATTTGTATATATATTTTCATACAAATTTATATTATTTTATGTGTATTTTTTCATATATTTCATTACAAATTTACCTTATTTTATGTTTATTTTGTATATTTATTTCATTCAATTTTGGATTATTTTATGTGTATATTTGTATTTGTATTTAGGTTATTTTATGTGTATTTTGTATATATATTTTCATCCAAAATTACATTATTATATTGGTATTTTCTTAATTTAATTCGATACGAATTTAGATTATTTCATAGGTATTTTGTATACATATTTTTATACTCATTTACATTATCTAATGTGTGTTTTGTATATATATTTTTATGCAAATTTATTTTATGTTCATTTTTGTACATATATTTTTATAGAAATTTGCGTTATTTCATGTATATAGTTTTATAAATTTACGTTATTTTATGTGCATTTTGTATATATATATTTATACAAATACACATTCTTTTATTGCTATATTGTTTATTTATATTTATACGAATTTACATTATTTTATGTGTATTTTGTATACATTTTTTTATACGTATTTACTTAATTTTATGTGTATTTTGTATATGTATTTTTATAGAAATCTACGTTATTTTATGTGTATTCGCATATATATTTTGAAACAAATTTACATTATTTTATATGTATTTTGCATATCTATTTCAATACAAATTTACCTTATTGTATGTGCATTTTGTATATTTATTTTGATACAACTTCAAATATTTTATGTGTATTTTGGTATCAATAATTTTATAAAAAATGTGTTATTTTATAGGTATTTTGCATCTTAATTTTCATACTAATTTACATTATTTTATTAATATTATGTGTATATATTTTGATACGATTTTACATTATTCTATTTGTGTTTTGTATATATTTTTTTATACATATTTACATTATTTAATGTGTATTTTGTATATATATTTCATACAAATTTACGTTATTATATGTGTATTTGTTTATATATTTTCTTTCAAATTTACATTATTTTATGTGTATTTTGTATATGTATTTCAATAGAAATTAACCTAATTTTATGTGTATTTTGTATATTTCTTTTCATACAAATTTAAATTATTTTTGTGTATTTTTGTATATAGTTTTATACAAATTTAGGTTATTTTATGTACGCATTTACATTGTTTAATGTGTGTTTTGTATATATATTTTTATCCAAAGTTACTTTATTTTACGTTCATTTTTGGACATATATTTTTATAGAAATTAGCGTTATTTTATATGTATTTGTATATGTTTACTCATACAAATTTACATTATTATATTGCTTTTTTGTTTATATAGTTTGATACGAATTACATGATTATATGTGTATTTTGTACATATTTTTTATACGTATTTACATTACTTAATGTGTATTTTGTTTATATATTTTTAAACAAATTTACGTTATTATATGTATTTTTATAAATATTTTGATACAAATTTACATTATTTTATGTATTTTGTATATACATTTCAATTCAAATTTAGTTTATTTTATCTGTATTTTGTATATCTATTTTCATACGAATTCAATTACTTCTGTGTACTTTTGTATATAGTTTTATACAAATTTACGTTATTTTATGTGTATTTTGTGTATTTATATTTATACAAATACACATTCTTTTATTGGTATTTTGTTTATTTATTTTGATACGAATTTACATTATTTTATGTGTATTTTGTATACATTTTTTTATACGTATTTACTTCATTTTACGTGTATTTTGTATATATATTTTTATACAAATCTACGTTATTTTATGTGTATTCGTATATATATTTTGAAACAAATTTACATTGTTTTATATGTATTTTGCATATCTATTTCAATACAGATTTACCTTATTGTATGTGTATTTTGTATATTTATTTTAATACAAATAAAAAATTTTATATGTATTTTTGTATATATATTTTAAAAAAATGCGTTATTTTATGGGTATTTTGCTTCTTTATTTTCATACAAATTTACATTATTTTATTAATATTCTGTGTATTTATTTTGATACGATTTTACATTATTCTATTTGTGTTTTGTATATATTTTTTTATACAAATTTACGTTATTTTAAGTGTATTTGTTTATGTATTTTCATTCAAATTTACATTATTTTATGTGTATTTTGTATATGTATTTCAATACAAATTTACCTATTTTTATATGTTTTTTGTATATTTATTTTCATACAAGTTTAAATTATTTTTGTGTATTTTTGTATATAGTTTGATACAAATTTAGGTTATTTTATGTGTATTTTGTATATCTATTTTCATACAAATACAAATTCTTTTCATGATATTTTGTTTATTTACTTTGACACGAATTAACATTATTTAATGTGTATTTTGTATATATATTTTTATACGTATTTACATTATATCAAGTTTATTTTGTATATATATTTCTATAGAAATCTGCGTTATTTTATGTGTAGTCGTATATATATTTTGAAACAAATTTACATTGTTTTATGTGTATTTTGCATATTTTTTCAATACAAATTTACCTTATTGTATGTGCATTTTGTATATTAATTTTAATACAAATTTGATTAATCTATGTGTATTTTTGTATATGTATTTTTATAAAAAATATGCTTTATTTTATGGGTATTTTGCATCTTTATTTTCATACAAATTTACATTATTTTATTGATATTCTGTGTATTTATTTTGATATGTTTTTACATTATTCTATGTGTATTTTGTATATATATTTTATATAAAAGGTATTTGTTTTCATTTCATACAAATCTACATTATTTTATGTGTTTTAACTAGCTTTATGTGTATTTTGTATATCTATTTTGTATGTATATTTTTATAGAAATTTACTCTATTTTATGAGTATTCGTATATATATTTTGATACAAATTTACATTATTAATGTGTATTTTGCATATCTATTTCAATACAAATTTACTTTATTGTACGTGCATTTTGTATATTTATTTTAATACAAATTTAATTATTTTATTTTATTTATTTTATGCAAATATGCGTTATTATATGGATATTTTGCATCTTTATTTTCATACAAATTTACATTATTTTTTTGATATTCTCTTTATTTATTTTGATACGATTTAACATTATTCTATGTGTTTTTTGTATATATTTTTTTTATACATATTTACATTATTTAATGTTCATTTTGTATATATATTTTATCCAAATTTACATTATTTTATGTGTATTTGTTTATATATTTTCATACATATTTACATTATTTTATGTGTTTTTTGTATATATATTTTTTTAAGTATTTAAATTATTTTATGTGTATTTTGTATATACATTTTCATAAAAAAATTACGTTATTTTATTGTGTGTATAAGTATATATTTTGATACAAATTTTTTACAAATTCATGTTATTTAATGTGTATTTGTATATATATTTTCATACAAATTTATATTATTTTATGTGTATTCTTTCATATATTTCAATACAAATTTACGTTATTTTATGTTTATTTTGTATATTTATTTCATTCAATTTTGGATTATTTTATGTGTATATTTGTATTTGTATTTAGGTTATTTTATGTGTATTTTGTATATAAATTTTCATCCAAAATTACATTATTATATTGGTATTTTCTTAATTTAATTCGATACGAATTTAGATTATTTCATAGGTATTTTGTATACATATTTTTATACTCATTTACATTATCTAATGTGTGTTTTGTATATATATTTTTATGCAAATTTATTTTATGTTCATTTTTGTACATATATTTTTATAGAAATTTGCGTTATTTCATGTATATAGTTTTATAAATTTACGTTATTTTATGTGCATTTTGTATATTTATATTTATGCAAATACACATTCTTTTATTGCTATATTGTTTATTTATATTTATACGAATTTACATTATTTTATGTGTATTTTGTATACATTTTTTTATACGTATTTACTTAATTTTATGTGTATTTTGTATATGTATTTTTATAGAAATCTACGTTATTTTATGTGTATTCGCATATATATTTTGAAACAAATTTACATTATTTTATATGTATTTTGCATATCTATTTCAATACAAATTTACCTTATTGTATGTGCATTTTGTATATTTATTTTGATACAACTTCAAATATTTTATGTGTATTTTGGTATCAATAATTTTATAAAAAATGTGTTATTTTATAGGTATTTTGCATCTTAATTTTCATACAAATTTACATTATTTTATTAATATTATGTGTATATATTTTGATACGATTTTACATTATTCTATTTGTGTTTTGTATATATTTTTTATACATATTTACATTATTTAATGTGTATTTTGTATATATATTTCATACAAATTTACGTTATTATATGTGTATTTGTTTATATATTTTCTTTCAAATTTACATTATTTTATGTGTATTTTGTATATGTATTTCAATAGAAATTAACCTAATTTTATGTGTATTTTGTATATTTCTTTTCATACAAATTTAAATTATTTTTGTGTATTTTTGTATATAGTTTTATACAAATTTAGGTTATTTTATGTACGCATTTACATTATTTAATGTGTGTTTTGTATATATATTTTTATCCAAAGTTACTTTATTTTACGTTCATTTTTGGACATATATTTTTATAGAAATTAGCGTTATTTTATATGTATTTGTATATGTTTACTCATACAAATTTACATTATTATATTGCTTTTTTGTTTATTTAGTTTGATACGAATTACATGATTATATGTGTATTTTGTACATATTTTTTATACGTATTTACATTACTTAATGTGTATTTTGTTTATATATTTTTAAACAAATTTACGTTATTATATGTATTTTTATAAATATTTTGATACAAATTTACATTATTTTATGTATTTTGTATATACATTTCAATTCAAATTTAGCTTATTTCATCTGTATTTTGTATATCTATTTTCATAAGAATTCAATTACTTCTGTTTACTTTTGTATATAGTTTTATACAAATTTACGTTATTTTATGTGTATTTTGTGTATTTATATTTATACAAATACACATTCTTTTATTGGTATTTTGTTTATTTATTTTGATACGAATTTACATTATTTTATATGTATTTTGTATACATTTTTTTATACGTATTTACTTCATTTTACGTGTATTTTGTATATATATTTTTATACAAATCTACGTTATTTTATGTGTATTCGTATATATATTTTGAAACAAATTTATATTGTTTTATATGTATTTTGCATATCTATTTCAATACAGATTTACCTTATTGTATGTGTATTTTGTATATTTATTTTAATACAAATAAAAAATTTTATATGTATTTTTGTATATATATTTAAAAAAAATGCGTTATTTTATGGGTATTTTGCTTCTTTATTTTCATACAAATTTACATTATTTTATTAATATTCTGTGTATTTATTTTGATACGATTTTACATTATTCTATTTGTGTTTTGTATAAATTTTTTTATACAAATTTACGTTATTTTAAGTGTATTTGTTTATGTATTTTCATTCAAATTTACATTATTTTATGTGTATTTTGTATATGTATTTCAATACAAATTTACCTATTTTTATATGTTTTTTGTATATTTATTTTCATACAAGTTTAAATTATTTTTGTGTATTTTTGTATATAGTTTGATACAAATTTAGGTTATTTATGTGTATTTTGTATATCTATTTTCATACAAATACAAATTCTTTTCATGATATTTTGTTTATTTACTTTGACACGAATTAACATTATTTAATGTGTATTTTGTATATATATTTTTATACGTATTTACATTATTTCAAGTTTATTTTGTATATATATTTCTATAGAAATCTGCGTTATTTTATGTGTAGTCGTATATATATTTTGAAACAAATTTACATTGTTTTATGTGTATTTTGCATATTTTTTCAATACAAATTTACCTTATTGTATGTGCATTTTGTATATTAATTTTAATACAAATTTGATTAATCTATGTGTATTTTTGTATATGTATTTTTATAAAAATATGCTTTATTTTATGGGTATTTTGCATCTTTATTTTCATACAAATTTACATTATTTTATTGATATTCTGTGTATTTATTTTGATATGTTTTTACATTATTCTATGTGTATTTTGTATATATATTTTATATAAAATGTATTTGTTTTCATTTCATACAAATCTACATTATTTTATGTGTTTTTTGTACATGTATTTAAATACAAATTTAACTAGTTATATGTGTATTTTGTATATCTATTTTGTATGTATATTTTTTATAGAAATTTACTCTATTTTATGAGTATTCGTATATATATTTTGATACAAATTTACATTATTAATGTGTATTTTGAATATCTATTTCAATACAAATTTACTTTATTGTACGTGCATTTTGTATATTTATTTTAATACAAATTTAATTATTTTATATGTATTTTTGTATATATATTTTTATGCAAATATGCGTTATTATATGGATATTTTGCATCTTTATTTTCATACAAATTTACATTATTTTTTTTATATTCTCTTTATTTATTTTGATACGATTTAACATTATTCTATGTGTTTTTTGTATATATTTTTTTTTTACATATTTACATTATTTAATGTTCATTTTGTATATATATTTTATCCAAATTTACATTATTTTATGTGTATTTGTTTATATATTTTCATACATATTTACATTATTTTATGTGTTTTTTGTGTATATATTTTTCTAAGTATTTAAATTATTTTATGTGTATTTTGTATATACATTTTCATAAAAAAATTACGTTATTTTATTGTGTGTATAAGTATATATTTTGATACAAATTTTTTACAAATTCATGTTATTTAATGTTTATTTGTATATATATTTTCATACAAATTTATATTATTTTATGAGTATTTTTTCATATATTTCATTACAAATTTACCTTATTTTATGTTTATTTTGTATATTTATTTCATTCAATTTTGGATTATTTTATGTGTATATTTGTATTTGTATTTAGGTTATTTTATGTGTATTTTGTATATATATTTTCATCCAAAATTACATTATTATATTGGTATTTTCTTAATTTAATTCGATACGAATTTAGATTATTTCATAGGTATTTTGTATACATATTTTTATACTCATTTACATTATCTAATGTGTGTTTTGTATATATATTTTTATGCAAATTTATTTTATGTTCATTTTTGTACATATATTTTTATAGAAATTTGCGTTATTTCATGTATATAGTTTTATAAATTTACGTTATTTTATGTGCATTTTGTATATTTATATTTATGCAAATACACATTCTTTTATTGCTATATTGTTTATTTATATTTATACGAATTTACATTATTTTATGTGTATTTTGTATACATTTTTTTTATACGTATTTACTTAATTTTATGTGTATTTTGTATATGTATTTTTATAGAAATCTACGTTATTTTATGTGTATTCGCATATATATTTTGAAACAAATTTACATTATTTTATATGTATTTTGCATATCTATTTCAATACAAATTTAGCTTATTGTATGTGCATTTTGTATATTTATTTTGATACAACTTCAAATATTTTATGTGTATTTTGGTATCAATAATTTTATAAAAAATGTGTTATTTTATAGGTTTTTTGCATCTTAATTTTCATACAAATTTACATTATTTTATTAATGTTATGTGTATATTTTTTGATACGATTTTACATTATTCTATTTGTGTTTTGTATATATTTTTTTATACATATTTACATTATTTAATGTGTATTTTGTATATATATTTCATACAAATTTACGTTATTATATGTGTATTTGTTTATATATTTTCTTTCAAATTTACATTATTTTATGTGTATTTTGTATATGTATTTCAATAGAAATTAACCTAATTTTATGTGTATTTTGTATATTTCTTTTCATACAAATTTAAATTATTTTTGTGTATTTTTGTATATAGTTTTATACAAATTTAGGTTATTTTATGTACGCATTTACATTATTTAATGTTTGTTTTGTATATATATTTTTATCCAAAGTTACTTTATTTTACGTTCATTTTTGGAAATATATTTTTATAGAAATTAGCGTTATTTTATATGTATTTGTATATGTTTACTCATACAAATTTACATTATTATATTGCTTTTTTGTTTATTTAGTTTGATACGAATTACATGATTATATGTGTATTTTGTACATATTTTTTATACGTATTTACATTACTTAATGTGTATTTTGTTTATATATTTTTAAACAAATTTACGTTATTATATGTATTTTTATAAATATTTTGATACAAATTTACATTATTTTATGTATTTTGTATATACATTTCAATTCAAATTTAGCTTATTTTATCTGTATTTTGTATATCTATTTTCATACGAATTCAATTACTTCTGTGTACTTTTGTATATAGTTTTATACAAATTTACGTTATTTTATGTGTATTTTGTGTATTTATATTTATACAAATACACATTCTTTTATTGGTATTTTGTTTATTTATTTTGATACGAATTTACATTATTTTATATGTATTTTGTATACATTTTTTTATACGTATTTACTTCATTTTACGTGTATTTTGTATATATATTTTTATACAAATCTACGTTATTTTATGTGTATTCGTATATATATTTTGAAACAAATTTATATTGTTTTATATGTATTTTGCATATCTATTTCAATACAGATTTACCTTATTGTATGTGTATTTTGTATATTTATTTTAATACAAATAAAAAAATTTATATGTATTTTTGTATATATATTTTAAAAAAATGCGTTATTTTATGGGTATTTACCTATTTTTATATGTTTTTTGTATATTTATTTTCATACAAGTTTAAATTATTTTTGTGTATTTTTGTTTTGTATATTTATTTTCATACAAATGCACATTCTTTTATTGACATTTTGTTTATTTATTTTGACACGAATTTACATTATTTAATGTGTATTTAGTATATATATTTTTATATGTATTTACATTTCATGTATATTTTGTATATATATTTCTATAGAAATCTACGTTATTTTATGTGTATTCGTATATATATTTTGAAACAAATCTACATTATTTTATGTGTATTTTGTATATATATTTTATTATAAATTTGCCTTATCTTAAGTTTATTTTTATATCTATTTTCATTCAAATTCAAATCATTTTATGTGTATATATTTATTTGTATTTACGTTATTTTATGTGTATTTTCTATATATATTTTCATTCAAAATTACATTATGTTTTCGGTATTTTGTTCATTTATTTCGATACGAATTTAGATTATTTCATGTGTATTTTCTATACATATACATATAGAGTAGATTTCTATGAAAATATATATTCAAAATACATATAAAATTATGTAAATAAGTATAAAAATATATATATCAAATACACCTAAAAAAAATGAAAATTCGTATCAAAATAAATAAATAAAATTCCGATAAAAGAATGTATATTTGTAGTAAAATAAATATACAAAATACACATAAAATTACGAAAATTTGAATAAAAATATATGCAAAAATACACAAAATTAATTTCAATTTGTATGAAAATAGATATACAAAATACACATATAATTAGTTAAATTTGTATTTAAATACATGTACAAAATTCACATAAAATAATGTAAATTTGTATGAAATGAAAACAAATTCACATAAAATAACGTACATTTGTATAAAATAGATATACAAAATATACATAGAATAATGTAAAATCGTATCAAAATAAATACACAGAATATCAATAAAATAATGTAATTTTGTATGAAAATAAAGATGCAAAATACCCATAAAATAAAGCATATTTTTATAAAATTCATATACAAAAATACACATAGAATAGCTAAATTTGTATTAAAATTAATATACAAAATGCACGTACAATAAGGTAAATTTGTATTGAAAAAATATGCAAAATGCACATAAAACAATGTATATTTGTTTCAAAATATATATACGAATACACATAAAATAACGTATATTTCTATAGAAATATATATACAAAATACACATGAAATGACGTAAATACGTATAAAAATATATATACACAATACACATTAAATAATGTAAATTCGCATCAAAATAAATAAACAAAATATCAATAAAAGAATGTGTATTTGTATGAAAATAGATATACAAAATACACATAAAATATTGTAAATCTGAATAAAACTCTATACAAAAATACACAAAAAATAATTTAAATTTGTATAAAATATATATACAAAATACACATGAAATTAAGTAAATTTCTATTGAAATACATATACAAAATACACATAAAATAATGTAAATTTGAATAAAAATATATAAACAAATACACTTAAAATAACGAAAATTTGTATGAAATATATATAGAAAATAGACATTAAATCATGTAAATATGTATAAAAAAAATATATACAAAACACAAATAGAAAAATGTAAAATAGTATCAAAATAAATACACAGAATATTAATAAAATAATGTAAATTTGTATGAAAATAAAGATGCAAAATACCCATAAAACAACGCATCTTTTATGAAAATATATATACCAAAATGCACATAAAATATTTAAATTTGTGTTACAATAAATATACAAAATGCACATACAATAAGGTAAATTTGTATTGAAATAGATATGCAAAATACATATAAAACAATGTAAATTTGTTTGAAAATATACATACGAATACCCATAAAATAACGTAGATTTCTATAAAATATATATACAAAATACACATAAAATGAAGTAAATACGTATACGAAAATGTATACAAAATACACATAAAATAATGTAAATTCGTATCAAAATAAATAAACTAAATGCCAATAAAAGAATGTTTACTTGTATAAATATAAATATACAAAATACACATAAAATAACGTAAAATTGTATAAAACTATATACAAAAATAAACAAAAATAATTAAATTTGTATGAAAATAGATATACAAAAGACACATAAAATAAGCTAAATTTGAATTGAAATAAATATAGAAAATACATAAAATAATGTAAATTTGTATCAAAATATATATTCAAATACAAATATAATAACGTAAATTTGTATAAAAATATATAAACAAAATACACATTAAATAATGTAAATACGTATAAAAGATATGTACGTAATGTAAAAATTTATATAATTAAAGATGCAAATTACCCATAAAATATCTTATATTTAAAAAAATATATACAAAAATACACATAAAATAATTAAATTTGTATTAAAATAAATATACAAAATACACATACAATAAGGTAGATTTTTATTGAAATAGATATGCAAAAAACACATAAAATAATGAAATTTTTTATCAAAATATATACGAATACACACAATAAAATTACGTAAATTTTTATGAAAATATATATACAAAATACACATAAAATAATGTAAATACATAGAAAAATATATATACAAAATACACATAAAATAATATAAATTCGTATCAAAATAAATAAACAAAATTTCCTCTAAAAGAATGTATATGTGTAGGAAAATATATATACAAAATACAAATAAAATAAAAAAATTTGTATAAAAATAATACAAAAATACACAAAAATAATTTAAATTTGTTTGAAAATAGATATGCAAAATACAAATGAAATTAGGCAAATTTTTATTGAAATACATATACAAAATACACATAAAATAATGTAAATTTGTATGAAAATATATAAACAAATACACATAAGATAACGTAAATTTCCATAAAATATATGTACAAAATATACATTAAATAATGTAAATATGTCTAAAAATATATATACAAAATACACAGAATAACGTAAAATCGTATCAAAATAAATAAAGAGACAATCAATAAAATAATGTAAATTTGTATGAAAATAAAGATGCAAAACAACCATATAATAACGCATATTTGTTTAAAAATATATATACAAAAATACACATAAAATAATTAAATTTGCATCAAAATAAATATTCAAAAGCCACATACAATAAAGAAAATTTGTATTGAAATAGATATGCGAAATACACATAAATAATGTAAATTTGTATCAAAATATATATACGAATACACATAAAATAGAGTAAATTTCTATGAAAATATATATTCAAAATACATATAAAACTATGTAAATAAGTATAAAAATATATATATCAAATACACCTAAAATAATGAAAACTCGTATCAAAATAAATAAACAAAATTCCGATAAAAGAACGTATATTTGTAGGAAAATAAATATACAAAATTCACATAAAATTACGAAAATTTGAATAAAAATATATACTAAAATACACAAAATTAATTTCAATTTGTATGAAAATAGATATACATAATACACATATAATTAGTTAAATTTGTATTTAAATACATGTACAAAATACACATAAAATAATGTAAATTTGTATGAAATGAAAACAAATTCACATAAAATAACGTTCATTTGTATGAAATATATATACAAAATATACATAGAATAATGTAAAATCGTATCACATAAATACACAGAATATCAATAAAATAATGTAAATTTGTATGAAAATAAAGATGCAAAATACCCATAAAATAAAGCATTTTTTTATGAAAATACATATACAAAATGCACGTACAATAAAGTAAATTTATATTGAAAAAATATGCAAAATGCACATAAAACAATATATATTTGTTTAAAAATATATATACGAATACACATAAAATAACATATATTTCTATAGAAATATATATACAAAATACACATGAAATGACGTAAATACGTATAAAAATATATATACACAATACACACTAAATAATGTAAATTCGCGTCAAAATAAATAAACAAAATATCAATAAAAATGTGCATTTGTATGAAAATAGATATACAAAATACACATAAAATATTTTAAATTTATATAAAACTCTTTTTATAAAAATATATATACCAAAATAATAAAATTTTAAAATTTGTATTACAATAAATATACAAAATGCACATACAATAAGGTAGATTTATATTGAAATAGATATGCTAAATACATATAAAACAATGTAAATTTGCTTCAAAATATATATACCAATACACATAAAATAACGTAGATTACTATAAAAATATATATACAAAATACACATTAAATGAAGTAAATACGTATAAGAAAATGTATACAAAGTACACATAAAATAATTAAATTTGTATTAAAATAAATATACAAAATACACATACAATAAGGTAAATCTATATTGAAATAGATATGCAAAATAAACATAAAATAATGTAAATTTGTATCAAATCATATACGAATACACACAATAAAATAACGTAAATTTTTATGAAAATGTATTTAAAAAATACACATAAAATAATGTAAATACGTTGAAAAATATATATACAAAATACACATAAAATTATGTAAATTCTTATGAAAATAAATGAACAAAATTTCACTAAAAGAATGTATATTTGTAGGAAAATATAAATACAAAATACAAATAAAATAACTAAAATTTGTATAAAAATATAAAAAAAATACATAAAAATAATTTAAATTTGTTTGAAAATAGATATGCAAAATACACATAAAATTAGGCAAATCTGTATTGAAATACATACACAAATTACACATAAAATATTGTAAATTTGTATGAAAATATATAAACAAATACACATAAAATAGCGTAAATTTATATAAAATATATATACAAAATATACATTAAATAATGTAAATGTGTATAAAAATATATATACAAAATACACATAGAATAATGTAAAATCGTATCAAAATAAATAAACAGAATATCAATAAAATAATGTTAATTTGTATGAAAATAAAGATGCAAAATACCCAAATAATAACGCATATTTTTACAAAAATACACATAAAATAATTAAATTTGTATTAAAATAAATATACAAAATACACATACAATATGGTAAATTTGTATTGAAATAGATATGCAAAATAAACATAAATAATGTAAATTTGTATCAAAATATATATACGAATACCCATAAAATAGAGTAAATTTCTATGAAAATATATATTCAAAACACAAATAAAATAATATAAATAAGTATAAAAATATACATATCAAATGCACCTAAAATAATGTAAATTCGTATCAAAATAAATACACCGAATATTAATAAAATAATGTAAATTTGTACGAAAATAAAGATGAAAATTCCCATCAAATAGCGCATTTCTTATAAAAATATATATACCAAAATACACATAAAATATTTAAATTTGTATTGAAATAAATATACAAAATGCACATACAATAAGGTAAATTTGTATTGAAAGAGATATGCAAAAATACATATAAAACAATGTAAATTTGTTTCAAAATATATATACGAATACACATAAAATAACGTAGATTTCTATAAAAATATATATACAAAATACACATAAAATTAAGTAAATACGTATAAAAATAGATATACAAAATACACATAGAATAATGTAAAATTGTTTAAAAAAAAACAGAATATAAATAAAATAATGTAAATTTGTATGAAAATAAAAATGCAAAATACCCATAAAATAAAGCATATTTTTATAAAAATACATATACAAAAATTCACATAGCATAATTAAATTTGTATTAAGATTAATATACAAAATGCATATACAATAAGGTAAATTTGTATTGAAAAAATATGCAAAATACACATAAAACAGTGTAAATTTATTTCAAAATCTATATACGAATACTCATAAATCAACGTAGATTTCTATAGAAATATATATACAAAATACACATCAAATGTAAACACGAATAAAAATAAAAAAAAAAAAAAATATATATATATATATATATATATATATATATATATATATATATATATATATATATATATATATATATATATATATATATATATATATATATATATATATATATATATATATATATATATATATATATATATATATATATATATATATATATATATATATATATATATATATATATATATATATATATATATATATATATATATATATATATATATATATATAAATACACATTAAATAATGTAAACTCGCGTCAAAGTAAATAAACAAAATATCAATAAAAGAATGTGTATTTGTATGAAAATAGATATACAATATACACATAAAATCACCTAAATTTGTATAAAACTATATACAAAAATACACAAAATTTTTTTTAATTTGTATGAAAATAAATATACAAAATACACAAAATTAGGTAAATTTGTATTGAAATACATTTACAAAATACACATAAAATAATGTAAATTTGAATGAAAATATATAAACAAATACACTTAAAATAACGTAAATTTGTATAAAATATATATAAAAAATACACATTAAATAATGTAAATATGTATAAAAGAATATATACAAAACACAAATTGAATAATATAAAATCGTATCAAAATAAATACACAGAATATTAATAAAATAATGTAAATTTGTATGAAAATTAAGATGCAAAATACCCATAAAATAACGCATTTTTCTAAAAATATTTATACCAAGACACACATAAAATATTTGAATTTGTATTAAAATAAATGTACAAAATGCACATACAATAATGTAAATTTGTTTCGAAATAGATATGCAAAATACATATAAAACCATGTAAATTTTTTAAAAATATATATACGAATACACATAAAATAACGTAGATTTCTATGAAAATAAATATACAAAATACACATAAAATGAAGTAAATACGTATAAAAAAAGGCATACAAAATACACATAAAATAATGTAAACTTGTATCAAAATAAATAAACAAAATACTAATAAAAGAAAGTGTATTGTATATATATAAATTTACAAAATACAAATAAAATAACGTAAATTTATATAAAACTATATGCAAAAATACACAAAAGTAATTAAATTTGTGTGAAAATAGATATACAAAATACATGTGTATTTTGTATATTTATTTTCATACAAATTGAAATTATTTTTGTTTATTTTTTTATATATTTTTATACAAATTTTCGTTATTTTATGTGTATTTGTTTATTTTTTTTCTACAAATATACGTTCTTTTATCTGAATTTTGTTTATTGAATTTGTAACGAATTTACCTTATTTTGTATATCTATTTTCATACAAATTAAAATACTTCTGTGTATTTTTGTATATAGTTTTATATAAATTTACGTTATTTTATGTGTATTTTGTATATTTATATTTATACAAATACACATTCTTTTATTGGTATTTTGTATATTTATTTTGATACGAATTTACATTATTTTATGTGTTTTGTATACATTTTTTTATACGTATTTACTTCATTTTATGTGTATTTTGTATATATATTTTTATAGAAATCTACGTTATTTTATGTGTATTCGTATATATATTTTGAAACAAATTTACATTGTTTTATATGTATTTTGCATATCTATTTCAATACAAATTTACCTTATTGAATGTGTTTTTTGTATATTTATTTTAATACAAATTTAATTTTTTGATGTGTATTTTGGTATATATTTTTATAAATAAAAAAAATGCGTTATTTTATGTGTATTTTTATAAATATTTTGATACAAATCTACATTATTTTATGTATTTTGTATATACATTTCAATTCAAATTTAGCTTATTTTATCTCTATTTTGTATATCTTTTTTCATACGAATTTAATTACTTCTGTGTATTTTTGTATATAGTTTTATACAAATTTACGTTATTTTATGTGTATTTTGTATATTTATATTTATACAAATACACATTCTTTTATTGGTATTTTGTTTATTTATTTTGATACGAATTTACATTATTTTATGTGTATTTTGTATACATTTTCTTATACGTATTTACTTCATTTTATGTGTATTTTGTATATATATTTTTATACAAATCTACGTTATTTTATGTGAATTCGTATATATTTTGAAACAAATTTACATTGTTTTATATGTATTTTGCATATCTATTTCAATACAGATTTACCTTATTGTATGTGTATTTTGTATATTTATTTTAATACAAATTAATTTTTTCATGTGTATTTTGGTATATATATTTTTGTAAAAAAAATGCGTTATTTAATGGGTATTTTGCATCTTTATTTTCATACAAATTTACATTGTTTTATTAATATTCTGTGTATTTATGTTGATACGATTTTACATTATTCTATTTGTGTATTGTATATATTTTTTTTATACATATTTACATTATTTAATGTGTATTTTGTATATTTTAAAACAAATTTACGTTATTTTATGCGCATCTGTTAAAATATTTTGATTCAAATTTACATTATTTTATGTATTTTGTATATATATTTCAATACAAATTTAGTTTATTTTATGAATATTTTGTATATCTATTTTCCTTTGTATCAAAATAAATAAACAAAATAGCAATAAAATAATGTAAATTTGTATGAGAAAACATATACAAATGCACATAAAATAAAGTAAATTTGCAAA
Organism: Eriocheir sinensis; assembly: GCF_024679095.1. Classification (NCBI taxonomy): domain Eukaryota; kingdom Metazoa; phylum Arthropoda; class Malacostraca; order Decapoda; family Varunidae; genus Eriocheir; species Eriocheir sinensis. The sequence goes on from NW_026110762.1 coordinate 128,536, forward strand.
TTTGTATTGAAATAGATATGCAAAATACATATAAAACAATGTAAATTTGTTTCAAAATATATATACGAATACACATAAAATAACGTAGATTTCTATAAAAATATGTACAAAATACACATAAAATGAAGTAAATACGTATAAAAAAATGAATACAAAGAATACATAAAAATCGTATCAAAATAAATAAACAAAATACCAGTAAAAGAATGTGTATTTGTAAAAATATAAATATACAAAATACACATAAAATATCGTAAATTTGTATAAAACTATATACAAAAATACACAGAAGTAATTAAATTTGTATGAAAATATATATACAAAATACAGCTAAATTAAGCTAAATTTGAATTGAAATGTACATACAAAATACATAAAATAATGTAAACCTGTATCAAAATATTTATACAAATACATATAATAACGTAGATTTGTTTAAAAATATATAAACAAAATACACATTAAGTAATGTAAATACGTATAAAAAATATGTACAAAATACATTTATAATCATGTAATTCGTATCAAAATAAATAAACAAAATAGCAATAAGATAATGTAAATTTGTATGAGAAAACATGTACAAATAACGCAAATTTCTATAAAAATATATGTACAAAAATGCACATAAAATAAAGTAAATTTGCAAAAAAATATATATACAAATCACACACTAAATAATGTAAATGCGTACATAAAATAACCTAAATTTGTATAAAACAATATACAAAAATACACAAAAATAATTTAAATTTGTTTGAAAAGAAATATACAAAAGACACATAAAATTAGGTAATTTGTATTGAAATACATATACAAAATACACATCAAATAATGTAAATTTAAATGAAAATATATAAACAAATACACTTAAAATAACGTAAATTTGTATAAAATATATATGCAAGATACACATTAAATAATGTAAATGTGTATAAAAAATATATATACAAAAAACAAATAGAATAATGTAAAATCGTATCAAAATAAATACACAGAATATCAATAAAATAATGTAAATTTGTATGAAAATAAAGATACAAAATTCCCAAAAATTATCGCATTTTTTATAAAAATATATTTACCAAAATACACATAAAATATTTAAATTTGTATTGAAATAAATATACAAAATGCATATACAGTCAGGTAAATTTGTATTGAAAGAGATATTCAAAAATACATATAAAACAATGTAAATTTGTTTCAAAATATATATACGAATACACATAAAATAAAGTAGATTTCTATAGAAATATATATACAAAATACATATGAAATTATGAAAATACGTATAAAAATATATATACAAAATACATATCAAATAATGTAAATTCGTGTCAAAATAAATAAACAAAATATCATGAAAAGAATATGTATTTGTATAAAAATAGATAATAGATAATAAATTTGTATAAAATATATATGCAAGATACACATTAAATAATGTAAATATGTATAAAAAAGTATATACAAAAAACAAATAGAATAATGTAACATCGTATCAAAATAAATACACCGAATATTAATAAAATAATGTAAATTTGTATGAAAATAAAGATGCAAAATTCCCATAAAATAGCGCATTTCTTATAAAAATATATATACCAAAATACACATAAAATATTTAAATTTGCATTGAAATAAATATACAAAATGCACATACAATAAGGTAAATTTGTATTGAAAGAGATATGCAAAAATACATATAAAACAATGTAAATTTGTTTCAAAATATATATACGAATACAAATAAAAAAACGTAGATTTCTATAAAAATATATATACAAAATACACATAAAATTAAGTAAATACGTATAAAAAAATGTATACAAAATACAGATAAAATAATGTATTTTCGAATTAAAATAAATGTAAATTTGATTGAAAATATAAAAACAAATACACTTAAAATAACGTAAATTTGTATAAAATATATAAGCAAGATACACATTAAATAATGTAAATGTGTATAAAAAAGTATATACAAAAAACAAATAGAATAATGTAAAATCGTATCAAAATAAATACACAGAATATCAATAAAATAATGTAAATTTGTATGAAAATAAAGATGCAAAATTCCCCAAAATTATCGCATTTTTTATAAAAATATATATACCAAAACACACATAGAATATTTAAATTTGTATTGAAATAAATATACAAAATGCATATACAGTAAGGTAAATTTGTATTAAAAGAGATATTCAAAAATACATATAAAACAATGTAAATTTGTTTCTAAATATATGTACGAATACACATAAAATAAAGTAGATTTCTATAGAAATATATATACAAAATACATATGAAATTATGTAAATACGTATAAAAATATATATACAAAATACATATCAAATAATGTAAATTCGTGTCAAAATAAATAAACAAAATATCATGAAAAGAATGTGTATTTGTATAAAAATAGATAATAGATAATAAATTTGTATAAAATATATATGCAAGATACTCATTAAATAATGTAAATATGTATAAAAAAGTATATACAAAAAACAAATAGAATAATGTAAATTCGTATGAAAATAAATACACCGAATATTAATAAAATAATGTAAATTTGTATGAAAATAAAGATGCAAAATTCCCATAAAATAGCGCATTTCTTATAAAAATATATATACCAAAATACACATAAAATATTTAAATTTGTATTGAAATAAATATACAAAATGCACATACAATAAGGTAAATTTGTATTGAAAGAGATATGCAAAAATACATATAAAACAATGTAAATTTGTTTCAAAATATATATACGAATACAAATAAAAAAACGTAGATTTCTATAAAAATATATATACAAAATACACATAAAATTAAGTAAATACGTATAAAAAAATATGTATTTGTACAAATATAAATATACAAAATACACATAAAATATCGTAAATTTGTATAAAACTGTATACAAAAATACACAGAAGTAATTAAATTTGTATGAAAATATATATACAAAATACAGCTAAAATAAGCTAAATTTGAATATAATTGTACATACAAAATACTTAAAATAATGTAAATCTGTATCAAAATATTTATACAAATACATATAATAACGTAGATTTGTTTAAAAATATATAAACAAAATACACATTAAGTAATGTAAATACGTATAAAAAATATGTACAAAATACACATATAATCATGTAATTCGTATCAAAATAAATAAACAAAATAGCAATAAAATAATGTAAATTTGTATGAGAAAACATATACAAATAACGCAAATTTCTATAAAAATATATGTACAAAAATGCACATAAAATAAAGTAAATTTGCAAACAAATATATATACGAAACACACACTAAATAATGTAAATGCGTACATAAAATAACCTAAATTTGTATAAAACTATATACAAAAATAAACAAAAATTATTTAAATTTGTTTGAAAAGAAATATACAAAATACACATAAAATTAGGTAAATTTGTATTGAAATACATATACAAAATACACATCAAATAATGTAAATTTGAATGAAAATATATAAACAAATACACTTAAAATAACGTAAATTTGTATAAAATATATATGCAAGATACAACTTAAATAATGTAAATGTGTATAAAAAAAAAATATACAAAAAACAAATAGAATAATGTAAAATCGTATCAAAATAAATACACAGAATATCAATAAAATAATGTAAATTTGTATGAAAATAAAGATACAAAATTCCCAAAAATTATCGCATTTTTTATAAAAATATATTTACCAAAATACACATAAAATATTTAAATTTGTATTGAAATAAATATACAAAATGCATATACAGTAAGGTAAATTTGTACTGAAAGAGATATTCAAAAATACATATAAAACAATGTAAATTTGTTTTAAAATATATATACGAATACACATAAAATAAAGTAGATTTCTATAGAAATATATATACAAAATACATATGAAATTATGTAAATACGTATAAAAATATATATACAAAATACATATCAAATAATGTAAATTCGTGTCAAAATAAATAAACAAAATATCATGAAAAGAATGTGTATTTGTATGAAAATAGATAATAGATAATAAATTTGTATAAAATATATATGCAAGATACACATTAAATAATGTAAATATGTATAAAAAAGTATATACAAAAAACAAATAGAATAATGTAACATCGTATCAAAATAAATATACCGAATATTAATAAAGTAATGTAAATTTGTATGAAAATAAAGATGCAAAATTCCCATAAAATAGCGCATTTCTTATAAAAATATATATACCAAAATACACATAAAATATTTAAATTTGCATTGAAATAAATATACAAAATGCACATACAATAAGGTAAATTTGTATTGAAAGAGATATGCAAAAATACATATAAAACAATGTAAATTTGTTTCAAAATATATATACGAATACAAATAAAAAAACGTAGATTTCTATAAAAATATATACAAAATACACATAAAATTAAGTAAATACGTATAAAAAAATGTATACAAAATACACATAAAATAATGTAAATTCGATTTAGAATAAATAAACAAAATACCAATAAAAGAATGTGTATTTGGATAAATATAAATATACAAAATACATATACAAAATAAACATAAAATAAGGTAGATTTGTAATAAAATTTATGTACAAAATACACATAAAATAATGTAAATTTATATGAAATATATATACAAATACACATAAAATACCATGAATTTGTATAAAAATATATATTCAAAATAAATATTAAATAATGTACAAGCGTATAAAAATATCTATACAAAGTACATATAAAATAATGTAAATTCCTATCAATATAAATCAACAAAACACCAATAAAATAATATATATTTGAATGAAAATAAATTTACAAAATACACATAACATAACTAAAATTTGTGTTAAAATATATACAAAAATACATAGAAATAATTTGAGTTTGTATGAAAATAGATATACAAAATCTGATAATCTGATTTTATATTATTTTTATAAAATCTGAATTTTGTTTATTGAATTTGAAACGAATTTACCTTATTTTGTATATCTATTTTCATACAAATTAAAATACTTATGTGTATTTTGTATATTTATATTTATACAAATACATATTCTTTTATTGGTATTTTGTATATTTATTTTGATGCGAGTTTACATTATTTTATGTATATTTTGTATACATTTTTTTATACGTATTTACTACTTTTTATGTGTATTTTGTATATATATTTTTATAGAAATCTACGTTATTTTATGTGTATTCGTATATATATTTTGAAACAAATTTACATTGTTTTATATGTATTTTGCATATCTATTTCAATACAAATTTACCTTATTGTATGTGTTTTTTAAATATTTATTTTAATACAAATTTAATTTTTTTATGTGTATTTTGGTATATATGGAGAGGTAAATTTGTATTGAAAGAGATATTCAAAAATACATATAAAACAATGTAAATTTGTTTCAAAATATATATACGAATACACATAAAATAACGTAGATTTCAATAAAAATATATACAAAATACACATAAAATGAAGTAAATACGTATAAAAAAATGAATACAAAATACACATAAAAATCGTATCAAAATAAATAAACAAAATACCAGTAAAAGAATGTGTATTTGTATAAATATAAATATACAAAATACACATAAAATATCGTAAATTTGTATAAAACTATATACAAAAATACACAGAAGTAATTAAATTTGTATGAAAATATATATACAAAATACAGCTAAAATGAGCTAAATTTGATTTGAAATGTACATACAAAATACATAAAATAATGTAAATCTGTATCAAAATATTTATACAAATACAAATAATAACGTAGATTTGTTTAAAAATATATAAACAAAATACACATTAAGTAATGTAAATACGTATAAAAAAATATGTACAAAATACACATATAATCATGTAATTCGTATCAAAATAAATAAACAAAATAGCAATAAAATAATGTAAATTTGTATGAAAACATATACAAATAACAAATTTCTATAAAATATATGTACAAAAATGCACATAAAATAAAGTAAATTTGCAAAAAAATATATATACAAAACACACACTAAATAATTGTAAATGCGTACATAAAATAACCTAAATTTGTATAAAACTATATAAAAAAATACAAAAAATAATTTAAATTTGTTTGAAAAGAAATATACAAAATACACATAAAACTAGGTAAATTTGTATTGAAATACATATACAAAATACACATCAAATAATGTAAATTTGAATGGAAATATATAAACAAATACACTTAAAATAACGTAAATTTGTATAAAATATATATGCAAGATACACATTAAATAATGTAAATGTGTATAAAAAATATATATACAAAAAACAAATAGAATAATGTAAAATCGTATCAAAATAAATACACAGAATATCAATAAAATAATGTAAATTTGTATGAAAATAAAGATGCAAAATTCCCAAAAATTATCGCATATTTTATAAAAATATATTTACCAAAATACACATAAAATATTTAAATTTGTATTGAAATAAATATACAAAATGCATATACAGTAAGGTAAATTTGTATTGAAGGAGATATTCATAAATACATATAAAACAATGTAAATTTGTTTCAAAATATATACGAATACACATAAAATAAAGTAGATTTCTATAGAAAAATATATAAAAAATACATATGAAATTATGTAAATACGTATAAAAATATATATACAAAATACATATCAAATAATGTAAATTCGTGTCAAAATAAATAAACAAAATATCATGAAAAGAATGTGTATTTGTATGAATACACATAAAATAATGTCAAATCGTATCAAAATGAATGAGCAGAATATCAATAAAATAATGTATATTTGTATGAAAATAAAGATGCAAAATACCCAAAAAATAAAGCATATGTTTTTAAAAATACAGATACAAAAATACATATCAAATAATTAAATTTGTATTAAAATTAATATACAAAATGCGTATATAATAAGGTAAATTTGTATTGAAAAAATATGCAATATACACGTTTACTCATACAAATTTATATTATTTTATTGGTATTTTGTTTATTTACTTTGATACGAATTACATGATTATATGTGTATTTTGTACACATTTTTTTATACGTATTTACATTATTTAATGTGTATTTTGTTTATATATTTTCATACAAATTTACGTTATTATATGTGTATTTGTATAAATATTTTGATACAAATTTACTTTATTTCATGTATTTTGTATATATATTTCAATTCAAATTTAGCTTATTTTGTGTGTATTTTGTATATATTTTCATACAAATTTAATTACTTCTGTGTATTTATGCATATAGTTTTATATAAATCTACTTTATTTTATGTGTATTTTGTATATTTATATTTATACAAATACACATTCTTTTATTGGTATTTTGTTTATTTATTTTGATACGAATTTACATTATTTTATGTGTATTTTGTATACATTTTTTTATACGTATTTACTTCATTTTATGTGTATTTTGTATATATATATATTTATAGAAATCTACGTTATTTTATGTGTATTCGTATACATATTTTGAAACAAATTTACATTGCTTTATACGTATTTTGCGTATCTATTTCAATACAAATTTACCTTATTGTATGTGTTTTTTATATATTTATTTTAATACAAATCTAATTTTTTATGTGTATTTTGGTATATATATTTTTATAAATAAAAAAAATGCGTTATTTTATGGGTATTTTGCCTCTTTATTTTCATACAAATTTACATTATTTTATTAATATTCTGTGTATTTATTTTGATACGATTTTACATTATTCTATTTGTGTTCTGTATATATTTTTTTATACAAATTTACGTTATTTTAAGTGTATTTGTTTATGTATTTTCATTCAAATTTACATTATTTTATGTGTATTTTGTATATGTATTTCCATACAAATTTACCTAATTTATGTGTATTTTGTATATTTATTTTCATACAAATTTAAAATATTTTTGTGTATTTTTGTATATAGTTTGATACAAATTTAGGTTATTTTATGTGTATTTTGAATATCTATTAAATATATATACAAAATACATATGAAATTATGTAAATACGTATAAAAATATATATACAAAATGCATATCAAATAATGTAAATTCGTGTCAAAATAAATAAACAAAATATCATGAAAAGAATGTGTATTTGTATGAAAATAGATAATAGGTAATAAATTTGTATAAAATATATATGCAAGATACATATTAAATAATGTATATATGTATAAAAAAGTATATACAAAAAACAAATAGAATAATGTAAAATCGTATCAAAATAAATACACAGAATATTAATAAAATAATGTAAATTTGTAGGAAAATAAAGATGCAAAATTCCCATAAAATAGCGCATTTCTTATAAAAATATATATAGCAAAATACACATAAAATTTTTAAATTTGTATTGAAATAAATATACAAAATGCATATACAATAAGATAAATTTGTATTGAAAGAGATATGCAAAAATACATATAAAACAATGTAAATTTGTTTCAAAATATATATACGAATACAAAAAAAAAACGTAGATTTCTATAAAAATATATATACAAAATACACATAAAATTAAGTAAATACGTATAAAAAAATGTATTCAAAATACACATAAAATAATGTAAATTCGAATTAAAATAGATAAACAAAATACCAATAAAAGAATGTGTATTTGGATAAATATAAATATACAAAATACACATACAAAATAAACATAAATTAAGGTAGATTTGTAATAAAATATATGTAAATTTATATGAAATTTATATGAAAATATATATACAAATACACATTAAATACCATGAATTTGTATAAAAATATATATTCAAAATAAACATTAAATAATGTAAGAGCGTATAAAAATATATATACAAAGTACATATAAAATGAAAATTAAGATGCAAAATACATATAAAATAACGCATTTTTTTATAAAATTATTGATACCAAGATACACATAAAATATTTGAACTTGTATTAAAATAAATATACAAAATGCACATACAATAAGGTAAATTTGTATTGAAATAGATATGCAAAATACATATAAAATAGTGTAAATTTGTTTCAAAATATATATACGAATACACATAAAATAACGTAGATTTCTATAAAAATACATATACAAAATACACATAATATTAAGTAAATACGTATAAAAAAATGTATACAAAATACACATAAAATAATGTAAACTCGTATAAATGTAAATAAACAATATACCAATAAAAGAATGTGTATTTGTATAAATATAAATATACAAAATGCACATAAAATAACGTAGATTTATATAAAACTATATACATAAAATAACGCAAATTTCTATAAAAATATATGTACAAAAATGAACATAAAATAAATTTGCATAAAAATATATATACAAAACACACTTTAGATAATGTAAATGAGTATAAAAATATGTATACAAAATACCTATGAAATAATCTAAATTCGTATCGAATTAAATTAAGAAATACCAATAAAATAATGTAATTTTGGATGAAAATATATATACAAAATACACATAAAATAGTCGAAATATATAAACAAATACACATAAAATAACGTAATTTTGTATGAAAAATATATACAAAATACACATAGAATAATGTCAATTCGTATCAAAATGAATGAGCAGAATATCAATAAAATAATGTATATTTGTATGAAAATAAAGATGCAAAATACCCAAAAAATAAAGCATATGTTTATAAAAATACAGATACAAAAATACACATTGAATAATTAAATTTGTATTAAAATTAATATGCAAAATGCGTATCTAATAAGGTAAATTTGTATTGAAAAAATATGCAATATACACGTTTACTCATACAAATTTATATTATTTTATTGGTATTTTGTTTATTTATTTTGATACGAATTACATGATTATATGTGTATTTTGTACACATTTTTTTTATACGTATTTACATTATTTAATGTGTATTTTGTTTATATATTTTCATACAAATTTACGTTATTATATGTGTATTTGTATAAATATTTTGATACAAATTTACTTTATTTCATGTATTTTGTATATATATTTCAATTCAAATTTAGCTTATTTTGTGTGTATTTTGTATATATTTTCATACAAATTTAATTACTTCTGTGTATTTATGTAAATAGTTTTATATAAATTTACGTTATTTTATGTGTATTTTGTATATTTATATTTATACAAATACACATTCTTTTATTGGTATTTTGTTTATTTATTTTGATAAGAATTTACATTATTTTATGTGTATTTTGTATACATTTTTTTATACGTATTTACTTCATTTTATGTGTATTTTGAATATATGTATTTATAGAAATCTACGTTATTCTATGTGTATTCGTATACATATTTTGAAACAAATTTACATTGCTTTATATGTATTTTGCGTATCTATTTCAATACAAATTTACCTTATTGTATGTGTTTTTTATATATTTATTTTAATACAAATCTAATTTTTTTATGTGTATTTTGGTATATATATTTTTATAAATAAAAAAAATGCGTTATTTTAAGGGTATTTTGCCTCTTTATTTTCATACAAATTTACATTATTTTATTAATATTCTGTGTATTTATTTTGATACGATTTTACATTATTCTATTTGTGTTTTGTATATATTTTTTTATACAAATTTACGTTATTTTAAGTGTATTTGTTTATGTATTTTCATTCAAATTTACATTATTTTATGTGTATTTTGTATATGTATTTCCATACAAATTTACCTAATTTATGTGTATTTTGTATATTTATTTTCATACAAATTTTAAATATTTTTGTGTATTTTTGCATATAGTTTGATACAAATTTAGGTTATTTTATGTGTATTTTGAGTATCTATTAAATATATATACAAAATACATATGAAATTATGTAAATACGTATAAAAATATATATACAAAATACATATCAAATAATGTAAATTCGTGTCAAAATAAATAAACAAAATATCATGAAAAGAATGTGTATTTGTATGAAAATAGATAATAGATAATAAATTTGTATAAAATATATATGCAAGATACACATTAAATAATGTAAATATGTATAAAAAAGCATATACAAAAAACAAATAGAATAATGTAAAATCGTATCAAAATAAATACACAGAATATTAATAAAATAATGTAAATTTGTATGAAAATAAAGATGCAAAATTCCCATAAAATAGCGCATTTCTTATAAAAATATATATAGCAAAATACACATAAAATTTTTAAATTTGTATTGAAATAAATATACAAAATGCATATACAATAAGATAAATTTGTATTGAAAGAGATATGCAAAAATACATATAAAACAATGTAAATTTGTTTCAAAATATATATACGAATACAAATAAAAAAACGTAGATTTCTATAAAAATATATATACAAAATACACATAAAATTAAGTAAATACGTATAAAAAAATGTATTCAAAATACACATAAAATAATGTAAATTCGAATTAAAATAGATAAACAAAATACCAATAAAAGAATGTGTATTTGGATAAATATAAATATACAAAATACACATACAAAATAAACATAAAATAAGGTAGATTTGTAATAAAATATATGTACAAAATACACATAAAATAATGTAAATTTATATGAAAATATATACAAATACACATAAAATACCATGAATTTGTATAAAATATATATTCAAAATAAATATTAAATAATGTAAGAGCGTATAAAAATATATATACAAAGTACATATAAAATGAAAATTAAGATGCAAAATACATATAAAATAACGCATTTTTTTATAAAATTATTGATACCAAAATACACATAAAATATTTGAACTTGTATTAAAATAAATATACAAAATGCACATACAATAAGGTAAATTTGTATTGAAATAGATATGCAAAATACATATAAAATAATGTAAATTTGTTTCAAAATATATATACGAATACACATAAAATAACGTAGATTTCTATAAAAATACATATACAAAATACACATAATATTAAGTAAATACGTATAAAAAAATGTATACAAAATACACTTAAAATAATGTAAATTCGTATAAATGGAAATAAACGATATACCAATAAAAGAATGTGTATTTGTATAAATATAAATATACAAAATGCCCATAAAATAACGTAGATTTATATAAAACTATATACATAAAATAACGCAAATTTCTAAAAAAATATATGTACAAAAATGAACATAAAATAAATTTGCATAAAAATATATATACAAAACACACTTTAGATAATGTAAATGAGTATAAAAATATGTATACAAAATACCTATGAAATAATCTAAATTCGTATCGAATTAAATTAAGAAATACCAATAAAATAATGTAATTTTGGATGAAAATATATATACAAAATACACATAAAATAATCTAAATACAAATACAAGTATACACATAAAATAATTTAAAATTGAATGAAATAAATATACAAAATAAACATAAAATAAGGTAAATTTGTAATGAAATATATGAAAAAATACACATAAAATAATATAAATTTGTATGAAAATATATATACAAATACACATTAAATAACATGAATTTGTATAAAATTTGTATCAAAATATATACTTATACACACAATAAAATAACGTAGTTTTTTTTATGAAAATGTATATACAAAATACACATAAAATAATTTAAATACGTAGAAAAATATATATACAAAAAACACATAAAATAATGTAAATTTGTATGAAAATATATAAACAAATACACATAAAATAATGTAAATTTGGATAAAATATATATACAAAATGAACATTAAATAATGTAAATATGTATAAAAAAAATATACAAAATACACATAGAATAATGTTAAATCGTATCAAAATAAATAAAGAGAATATCAATAAAATAATGTAAATTTGTATGAAAATAAAGATGCAAAATATCCATATAATAACGCATATTTGCATAAAAATATATATACAAAAATACATATAAAATAGTTAAGTTTGTATTAAAATAAATATACAAAATGCACGTACAATAAAGTAAATTTGTATTGAAATAGATATGCAAAATACACATCAATATTGTAAATTTGTATCAAAATATATATACGAATACTCATAAAATAGAGTAAATTTCTATGAAAATATACATACAAAATAGATATACAAAATACACATATAACTAGTTAAATTTGTATTTAAATACATGTACAAAAAACACATAAAATAATGTAGATTTGTATGAAATGAAAACAAATACATTTTATATAAAATATATATACAAAATACACATAGAATAATGTAAAATCATATCAAAATAAATACACAGAATATCAATAAAATAATGTAAATTTGTATGAAAATAAAGATGCAAAATACCCATAAAATAAAGCATATTTTTATAAAAATACATATACAAAAATACACATAGATTAATCAAATTTGTGTTAAAATTAATATACAAAATGCACATACAATAAGGTAAATTTGTATTGAAAAAATATGCAAAATACACATAAAATAATGTAAATTTGTTTCAAAATATATATATGAATACACATAAAATAACGCAGATTTCTATAGAAATATATATACAAAATACACTTGAAATAATGTAAATACGTATAAAAATATATATACAAAATACACATTAAATAATGTTAATTCGTGTCAAAATAAATAAACAAAATATCATGAAAAGAATGTGTATTTGTATGAAAATAGATATACAAAATACATATAAAATAACCTAAATTTGTATAAAACTATATACAAAAATACACAAAAATAATTTAAACTTGTATGAAAATAATTATACAAAAAACATATAAATATAGGTAAATTTGTATTGAAATACATATACAAAATACACATAAAATAATGTAAATTTGAATGAAAATATATAAACATATAGACTTAAAATAACGTAAATTTGTATCAATTATATATACAAAAAAACACATTAAATAATGTAAATATGTATAAAAAAATATATACAAAACACAAATAAAATAATGTAAAATCGTATCAAAATAAATACAGAAAATATTAATAAAATAATGTAAATATGTATGAAAATTAAGATGCAAAATACCCATAAAATAACGCATTTTTTATAAAAATATAAATACGAAAAAACATAAAATATTTGATTTTGTATTAAAATAAATAGATATACAAAATACACATAAAATAAGCTAATTTTGAATTGAAATATATATACAAAATATATAAAATAATGTAAATATGTATCAAAATACCTATACAAATACACATATAATAACGTAAATTTGTATAAAAATATATAAACAAAATACACATTAAATAATGTAAATACGTATAAAAAAATGTAAAAAATACACAAATAATCATGTAATTCGTATCAAAATAAATAGACAAAATACCAATAAAATAATGTAAATTTCTATGAGAAAACATATACAAAATACACATAAATAACGCAAATATCAATAAAAATATATATAATATAATATATTTTTATACATATTTAAAATATTTAATGTATATTTTGTATATATATTTTATCCAAATTTACGTGATTTTATATGTATTTGCTTATATATTTTCATACAAATTTACATTATTTTATGTGAGTTTTGTATATGTATTTCAATACAAATTTGCCTAACTTTATGTGTATTTTGCATATCTATTTTCAAACAAATTTAAATTATTTTTGTGTATATTTGTATATATTTTTATACAAATTTTAGTTATTTTATTTGTTTTTTGTATATATATTTTCCTACAAATATACATTCTTTTATTGGAATTTTGTGTATTTATTTTTTTACGAATTTACATTATTTTATGTGTATTTTGTATATATATTTTTCTACGTATTTAAACTATTTTATGTGTATTTTATATATACATTTTCATAAAAATTTACGTTATTTTATTGTGTGTATTCGTATATATTTTGAAACATTTTATACAAATTCATGTTATTTTATGTGTATTTGTATATATATTTTCATACAAATTTATATTATTTTATGTGTATTCTTACATATATTTTATTACAAATTTACCTTATTTTAAGTTTATTTTGTATATTTATTTCATTCAATTTTAAATTATTTAATGTGTATATTTGTATTTGTATTTAGGTTATTTTATGTGTGTTTTTTATATATATTTTCATCCAAAATTACATTATTTTATTGTTATTTTCTTAATTTAAATCGATACGAATTTAGATTATTTCATAGGTATTTTGTATACATATTTTTATACTCATTTACATTATCTAATGTGTGTTTTGTATATATATTTTTATGCAAACTAATTTTATGTGCATTTTTGTACATATATTTTTATAGAAACTTAAAACGTTATTTTATGTGTATTTTGTATATGTTTTCTCATACAAATTTACATTATTTAATTAGTTTTTTGTTTATTTATTTTGATAATAATGACTTGATTATTGGTGTATTTTGTAAATATTTTTTTATACGTATTTACATTACTTAATGTGTATTTTGTTTATATATTTTTTTTACAAATTTACTTTATTATATGTGTATTTGTTAAAAATATTTTGAAACGAATTTACTTTATTTTATGTATTTTGTATATATATTTCAATTCAAATTTAGCTTATTTTGTGTGTATTTTGGATATCTATTTTCATACAAATTTAATTACTTCTGTGTATTTTTGTATATAGTTTTATACAAATTTACGTTATTTTATGTGCATTTTGTATATTTATATTTATACAAATACACATTCTCTTATTGGAATTTTGTTTATTTATATTTATACGAATTTACATTATTTTATGTTTATTTTGTTTACATTTTTGATTCGTATTTACTTAATTTTATTAGTATTTTGTATATATATATTTATAGAAATCTACGTTATTTTATGTGTATTCGTATATATATTTTGAAACAAATTTACATTGTTTTCTATGTTTTTTGCATATCTATTTCAATACAAATTTACCTTATTGTATGTGCATTTTGTATATTTATTTTAATACAAATTCAAATATTTTATGTGTATTTTGGTATATATAATTTTATAAAAAATGCGTTATTTTATAGGTATTTTGCATCTTAGTTTTCATAGAAATGTACATTATTTTATTAATATTCTGTGTATATATTTTGATACGATTTTATATTATACTATTTGTGTTTTGTATATATTTTTTTATACATATTTTCATTATTTAATGTGTATTTTTTATATATATTTTATACAAATTAACGTCATTTTAAGTGTATTAGTGTATTCAAATTTACATTATTTTAAGTGTATTTTGTATATGTATTTCAATACAAATTTACCTAATTTAATGTGTATTTTGTATATTTATTTTCATACAAATTTAAATAATTTTTGTGTTTTTTTGTATATACATATAGAGTAAATTTCTATGAAAATATATATTCAAAATACATATAAAATTATGTAAATAATTATAAAAATATATATATCAAATACACCTAAAAAAATGAAAATTCGTATCAAAATAAATAAACAAAATTCCGATAAAAGAACGTATATTTGTAGGAAAATAAATATACAAAATACACATAAAATTACGAAAATTTGAATGAAAGTATATACAAAAAAACAAAAAAATAAATTTCAATTTGTATGAAAATAGATATACAAAATACACATATAATTAGTTAAATTTGTATTTAAATACATGTACAAAATACACATAAAATAATATAAATTTGTATGAAATGAAAACAAATTCACATAAAATAACGTACATTTGTATAAAATAGATATACAAAATATACAAAGAATAATGTAAAATCGTATCAAAATAAATACACAGAATATCAATAAAATAATGTAATTTTGTATGAAAATAAAGATGCAAAATACCCATAAAATAAAGCATATTTTTTTTAAATACATATACAAGAATACACATAGAATAATTAAATTTGTATTAAAATTAATATACAAAATGCACGTACAATAAGGGAAATTTGTATTGAAAAAATATACAAAATGCACATAAAACAATGTATATTTGTTTTAAAATATATATACGAATACACATAAAATAACGTATATTTCTATAGAAATATATATACAAAATACACATGAAATGACGTTAAACGTATAAAAATATATATACACAATACACATTAAATAATGTAAATTCGCATCAAAATAAATAAACAAAATATCAATAAAAGAATGTGTATTTGTATGAAAATAGATATAAAAAATACACATAAAATATTGTAAATTTGTATAAAACTCTATTAAAAAAATACACAAAAATAATTTAAATTTTTATAAAAATATAAATACAAAATACCCATAAAACTAGTTAAATTTCTATTGAAATACATATACAAAATACACATAAAATAATGTAAATTTGAATGAAAATATATAAATAAATACACTTAAAATAACGTAAATTTGTATGAAATATATATAGAAAATACACATTAAATAATGTAAATATGTATAAAAAAATATATACAAAACACAAATAGAATAATGTAAAATAGTATCAAAATAAATACACAGAATATTAGTAAAATAATGTAAATTTGTATGAAAATAAAGATGCAAAATACCCATAAACCATCGCAATTTTTATGAAAATATATATACCAAAATACACATAAAATATTTAAATTTTATTACAATAAATATACAAAATGCACATACAATAAGGTAAATTTGTATTGAAATAGATATGCAAAATACACATAAAACAATGTAAATTTGTTTCAAAATATATATACGAATACACATAAAATAACGTAGATTTCTATGAAAATATATATACAAAATACACATAAAATGAAGTAAATACGTATAAGAAAATGTATACAAAATACACATCAAATAATGTAAATTCGTATCAAAATAAGTAAACTAAATTCCAATAAAAGAATGTTTACTTGCATAAATATAAATATACAAAATACACATAAAATAACGTAAAATTGTATAAAACTATATACAAAAATAAACAAAAATAATTAAATTTGTATGAAAATAGATATACAAAAGACACATAAAATAAGCTAAATTTGAATTGAAATAAATATAGAAAATACACAAAATAATGTAAATTTGTATCAAAATATATATTCAAATACACATATATTAAAATTAATATACAAAATGCGTATATAACAAGGTAAATTTGTATTGAAAAAATATGCAACATACACGTTTACTCATACAAATTTATATTATTTTATTGGTATTTTGTTTATTTATTTTGATACGAATTACATGATTATATGTGCATTTTGTACATATTTTTTTTATACGTATTTACATTATTTAATGTGTATTTTGTTTATATATTTTCATACAAATTTACGTTATTATATGTGTATTTGTATAAATATTTTGATACAAATTTACTTTATTTCATGTATTTTGTATATATATTTCAATTCAAATTTAGCTTATTTTGTGTGTATTTTTTATATATTTTCATACAAATTTAATTACTTCTGTGTATTTTTGTATATAGTTTTATGTAAATTTACGTTATTTTATGTGTATTTTTTATATTTATATTTATACAAATACACATTCTTTTATTGCTATTTTGTTTATTTATTTTGATACGAATTTACATTATTTTATGTGTATTTTGTATACATTTTTTTATACGTATTTACTTCATTTTATGTGTATTTTGTATATATATTTTTATAGAAATCTGCGTTATTATATGTGTATTCGTATATATATTTTGAAACAAATTTACATTGTTTTATATGTATTTTGCATATCTATTTCAATACAAATTTCCTTATTGTATGTGTTTTTTGTATATTTATTTTAATACAAATTTAATCTTTTGATGTGTATTTTGGTATATATTTTTTTATAAATAAAAAAAAATGCGTTATTTTATGGGTATTTTGCTTCTTTATTTTCATACAAATTTACATTATTTTATTAATATTCTGTGTATTTATTTTGATACGATTTTACATTATTCTATTTGTGTTTTGTACATATTTTTTATACAAATTTACGTTATTTTAAGTGTATTTGTTTATGTATTTTCATTCAAATTTACATTATTTTATGTGTATTTTGTGTATGTATTTCAATACAAATTTACCTAATTTTATGTGTATTTTGTATATTTATTTTCATACAAATTTAAAATATTTTTGTGTATTTTTGTATATAGTTTGATACAAATTTAGGTTATTTTATGTGTATTTTGTATATCTATTTTCATACAAATACACATTCTTTTACTGATATTTTGTTTATTTATTTTGACGCGAATTTACATTATTTAATGTGTATTTTGTATATATATTTTTATACGTATTTACATCATTTCATGTGTATTTTGTATAGTTTTAAACAAATTTATATTATTTAATGTGTATTTTGTATATATATATTTATACAAATACACATTCTTTTATTGGTATTTTGTTTATTTATTTTGATACTAATTTACATTATTTTATGTGTATTTTGTATACATTTTTTATACGTATTTACTTAATTTTATGTGTATTTTGTATATATATTTTTATAGAAATCTACCTTATTTCATGTGTATTCGTATATATATTTTGAAACAAATTTACATTGTTTATATGTATTTTGCATATCTATTTTTGTGTATTCTGTATTTATTTTTGTTATACATAGAATAATGTAAAATCGTATCAAAATAAGTACACAGAATATCAATAAAATAATTTAAATTTGTATGAAAATAAAGATGCAAAATACCCATAAGATAAAGCATTTTTTTTAAATACATATACAAAAATACACATAGAATAATTAAATTTGTATTAAAATTAATATACAAAATGCACACATACAATAAGGTAAATTTGTATTGAAAAAAAACGCAAAATACAAATAAAAAGTGTAAATTTGTTTCAGAATATGTATACGAATACACATAAAATAACGTAGATTTCTATAGAAATATATATACAAAATACACATGAAATTATGTAAATACGTATAAAAATATATATATAAAATACATATTAAGTAATGTAAATTCGTGAAAAAATAAATCAACAAAATATCATGAAAAGAATGTGTATTTGTATGAAAATAAAAAATAGATAATAAATTTGTATGTAATATATATGCAAGATACATTTAAATAATGTAAATATGTATAAAACAATATATATATACAAAAAACAAATAGAATAATGTAAAATCGTATCAAAATAAATACACCGAATATTAATAAAATAATGTAAATTTGTATGAAAATAAAGATGCAAAATTCCCATCAAATAGCGCATTTCTTATAAAAATATATATACCAAAATACACATAAAATATTTAAATTTGTATTGAAATAAATATACAAAATGCACACACAATAAGGTAAACTTCTATTGAAAGAGATATGCAAAAATACATATAAAACAATGTAAATTTGTTTCAAAATATATATACGAATACACATAAAATAACGTAGATTTCTATAAAAATATATATACAAAATACACATAAAATTAAGTAAATACGTATAAAAAAATGTAAACAAAATACACATAAAATAACGTAAATACGAAACAAAATAAATAAACAAAATACCAATAAAAGAATGTATATCTATTTATTTTAATACAAAATCTAATATTTTGTGTTTTTTCGTATATATATTTTTATAAAAAATGTGTTATTTTATGGGTATTTTGCATCTTAATATTCATACAAATTTACATTATTTTATTAATATTTTCTGTATTTATTTTGATACGATTTTACATTATTTTATTTATGTTTTGTATATATTTTTTATACATATTTACATTATTTAATGTGTTTTTTGTATATATATTTGATACATATTTTCGTTATTTTAAGTTATTTTATGTGTATTTGTTTATATATTTTGACACAAATTTACAATATTTTATGGGTATTTTGTATATATATTTCAAAAGAAATTTACCTAGTTTTATATGTATTTTGAATATCTATTTTCATACAAACTCAAATTATTTTTATATATTTTTGTATATATTTCAATACAAATTTTAGTTATGTTATGTGTATTTTGTAAATCTATTTTCATTCAAATATATATTATTTTATTGGTATTTTTTTATTTATATTGATACGAATTTACATTATTTTATATGTACTTTGTATGTATATTTTTATACGCATTTACATTATTTAATATTTATTTTGAATATATGTTTATACAAATTCATGGTATTTTATGTGTATTTGTATATATATTTTCATATAAATTTACATTATTTTATGTGTATTTTGTACATATATTTCATTACAAATTTACCTTATTTTATGTTTATTTTGTATGTGTATTTTGTACATTTATATTTATACAAATACACATTCTTTTATTGGTATTTTGTTTATTTATTTTGTTTCGAGTTTACATTATTTTATGTGTATTTTGTTTACATTTTTTTATACGTATTTACTTAATTTTATGTGTATTTTGTATATATATTTCTATAGAAATCTACGTTATTTTATGTGTATTCGTATATATATTTTGAAAAAAATTTACATTGTTTTATATGTATTTTTGCATATCTCTTTCAATAGAAGTTTACCTTATTGTATGTGCATTTTGTATATTTATTTCAATACAAATTTAAATATTTTTTGTGTATACATGTACAAAAAATACATAAAATAATGTAGATTTGTATGAAATGAAAACAAATACATTTTATATAAAATATATATACAAAATACACATAGAATAATGTAAAATCATATTAAAATAAATACACAGAATATCAATAAAATAATGTAAATTTTTATGAAAATAAAGATGCAAAATACCCATAAAATAAAGCATATTTTTATAAAAATACATATACAAAAATACACATAGATTAATCAAATTTGTATTAAAATTAATATACGAAATGCACATACAATAAGGTAAATTTGTATTGAAAAAATATGCAAAATACACATAAAACAATGTAAATTTGTTTCAAAATATATATACGAATACACATAAAATAACGCAGATTTCTATAGAAATATAAATACAAAATACACTTGAAATAATGTAAATACGTATAAAAATATATATACAAAATACACATTAAATAATGTTAATTCGTGTCAAAATAAATAAACAAAATATCATGAAAAGAATGTGTATTTGTATGAAAATAGATATACAAAATACACATAAAATAACCTAAATTTGTATAAAACTATAAACAAAAATACACAAAAATAATTTAAACTTGTATGAAAATAAATATACAAAAAACATATAAGATTAGGTAAATTTGTATTGAAATACATATACAAAATACACATAAAATAATGTAAATTTGAATCAAAATATATAAACATATAGACTTAGAATAACGTAAATTTGTATCAAATATATATACAAAAAACACATTAAATAATGTAAATATGTATAAAAAAATATATACAAAACACAAATAAAATAATGTAAAATCGTATGAAAATAAATACAGAAAATATTAATAAAATAATGTATATTTGTATGAAAATTAAGATGCAAAATACCCATAAAATAACGCATTTTTTATAAAAATATATATACGAAAAAACATAAAATATTTGATTTTGTATTAAAATAAATAGATATACAAAATACACATAAAATAAGCTAAATTAAATGAAAAATATATACAAAATACACATAGAATAATGTAAAATCGTATCAAAATAAATACACAGAATATCAATAAAATAATGTAATTTTGTATGAAAATAAAGATGCAAAATACCCATAAAATAAAGCATATTTATTTAAAAATACATATACAAAAATACACATAGAATAATTAAATTTGTATTAAAATTAATATACAAAATGCACGTACAATAAGGTAAATTTGTATTGAAAAAATATACAAAATGCACATTAAAGCGTAAATTTGTTTAAAAATCTATATACGAATACACATAAAATAACGTAGATTTCTATAGAAATATATACAAAATACACATGAAATGATGTAAATACGTATAAAAATATATATATACAAAATACACATTAAATAATTTAAATTCTCGTAAAAATAAATAAACAAAATATCAATAAAAGAATGTGTATTTGTATGAAAATAGATATACAAAATACTCATAAAAGAACCTAAGTTTGTATAAAATTATATACAAAAATACACAAAAATAATTTAAATTTGTATGAAAATAAATATACAAAATACACAAAAAATTAGGTAAATTTGTATTGAAATACATATACAAAATACACATAAAATAATGGAAATTTGAATGAAAATATATAAACATATACACTTAAAATAACGTAAATTTGTATCAAATATATATACAAAATACTAATTAAATAATGTAAATATGTATAAAAAAATATATACAAAACACAAATAGAATAATGTTAAATCGTATCAAAATAAATACACAGAATATTAATTAAATAATGTAAATTTGTATGAAAATAAAGATGCAAAATAGCCATAAAATAACACATTTTTTATAAAAATATATATACCAAAATACACATAAAATATTAAAATTTGTATTAAAATAAATATAAAAAGTGCACATACTGTAAGGTAAATTTGTATTGAAATAGATATGCAAAATACATATAAAACAATGTAAATTTGTTTCAAAATATATATACGAATACACATAAAATAACGTTGATTTCTATAAAAATATATACAAAATACAAATAAAATGAAGTAAATACGTATAAAAAAATGAATACAAAATACACATAAAAATCGTATCAAAATAAATAAACAAAATACCAGTAAAAGAATGTGTATTTGTATAAATATAAATATACAAAATACACATAAAATATCGTAAATTTGTATAAAACTATATACAAAAATACACAGAACAAATACACATTCTTTTATTGGTATTTTGTTTATTTATTTTGTTTCAAATTTATATTATTTTATGTGTATTTTGTTTACATTTTTTTATACGTATTTACCTAATTTTATGTGAATTTTGTATATATATTTTTATAGAAATCTACGTTATTTTATTCGTATATATATTTTGAAACAAATTTACAATTTTTTATATGTATTTTTGCATATCTCTTTCAACAGAAGTTTACCTTATTGTATGTGCATTTTGTATATTTATTTCAATAAAAATTTAAATATTTTATGTGTATTTTGGTATATATATTTTTATAAGAAATGCGCTATTTGATATGAATTTTGCATCTTTATTTTCATACAAATTTACATTATTTTATTAATATTCGGTGTATTTATTTTGATACGATTTTACATTTTTCTATTTGTTTTTTGTATATATTTTTTTTATACATATTTACATTATTTAATGTGTATCTTGCATATATATTACATACAAATTTATTATTTATTATTTATTTTCATACAAATACACATTCTTTTCATGATATTTTGTTTATTTATTTTGTCACGAATTTACATTACTTAATATGTATTTTATATATATATTTTTATACGTATTTACATAATTTCATGTGTATTTTGTATATATATTTCTATAGAAATCTACGTTATTTTATGTGTATTCGTATATATATTTTGAAACAAATTTACACTGTTTTATTTGTATTTTGCGTTTTTTTTTCAATACAAATTTACCTTTTTGTATGTGTGCATTTTGTATATTAATTTTACTACAAATTTAATTATTCTATGTGTATTTTTGTATATGTATTTTTAAAAAAAAATATGCTTTATCTTATGGGTATTTTGCATCTTTATTTTCATACAAATTTAAATTATTTTATTGATATTCTGTGTACCTATTTTGATACGATTTTACATTATTCTATGTATAACAAAAATAAATACAGAATACACAAAAATATATATGCAAAATACATATAAACAATGTAAATTTGTTTCAAAATATATATACGAATACACATGAAATAAGGTAGATTTCTATAAAAATATATATACAAAATACACATAAATTTAAGTAAATACGTATAAAAAATGTATACAAAATACTCATAAAATAATGTAAATTAATATCAAAATAAATAAACAAAATACCAATAAAAGAATGTGTATTTGTATAAATATATATATATATATATATATATATATATATATATATATATATATATATATATATATATATATATATATATATATATATATATATATATATATATATATATATATATATATATATATATATATATATATATATACAAAATACTCATTAAATAATATAAATTTGTTTAAAACTATACAAAATACACATGAAATGATGTAAATACGTATAAAAATATATACAAAATACACATTAAATAATGTAAATTCGCGTCAAAATAAATAAACAAAATATCAATAAAAGAATGTGTATTTGTATGAAAATAGATATACAAAATACACATAAAATAACCTAAATTTGTATCAAACTATATACAAAAATACACAAAAATATTTTAAATTTGTATGAAAATAAATATACAAAATACACATAAAATTAGGCAAATTTGTATTGAAGTACATACACAAAATACACATAAAATAATGTAAATTTGAATGAAAATACATAAACAAATACACTTAAAATAACGTAAATTTGTATAAAAAAATATGTACAAAACACAAATAGAATAATGTAAAATCGTATCAAAATAAATACACAGAATATTAATAAAATAATGTAAACTTCTATGAAAATAAAGAAGCAAAATACCCATAAAATAACGCTTTTTTTTTATAAAAATATATATACCAAAATACACATCAAAAAATTAAATTTGTATTAAAATAAATATACAAAAAAAAACATACAATAAGGTAAATTTGTATTGAAATAGATATGCAAAATACATATAAAACAATGTAAATTTGTTTCAAAATATATATACGAATACACATAAAATAACGTAGATTTCTATAAAAATATATATACAAAATACATTTTATGTATTGTATGTATTGAAAGAGATATTTTATGTATTGAAAGAGATATTCAAAAATACAGATAAAACAATGTAAATCTGTTTCAAAATATATATACGAATACACATAAAATAAAGTAGATTTCTATAGAAATATATATACAAAATACATATGAAATTATGTAAATACGTACAAAAATATATATACAAAATACATATCAAATAATGTAAATTCGTGTCAAAATAAATAAACAAAATATCATGAAAAGAATGTGTATTTTTATGAAAATAGATAATAGATAATAAATTTGTATAAAATATATATGCAAGATACACATTAAATAATGTAAATATGTATAAAAAAGTATATACAAAAAACAAATAGAATAATGTAACATCGTATCAAAATAAATACACCGAATATTAATAAAATAATGTAAATTTGTATGAAAATAAAGATGCAAAATTCCCATAAAATAGCGCATTTCTTATAAAAATATATATACCAAAATACACAAAATTTTTTAAAATTTGCATTGAAATAAATATACAAAATGCACATACAATAAGGTAAATTTGTATTGAAAGAGATATGCAAAAATACATATAAAACAATGTAAATTTGTTTCAAAATATATATACGAATACAAATAAAAAAACGTAGATTTCTATAAAAATATATATACAAAATACACATAAAATTAAGTAAATACGTATAAAAAAAATGTATACAAAATACACATAAAATAATGTAATTTCGAATTAAAATAAATGTAAATTTGAATGAAAATATAAAAACAAATACACTTAAAATAACGTAAATTTGTATAAAATATATATGCAAGATACACATTAAATAATGTAAATGTGTATAAAAAAATATATACAAAAAACAAATAGAATAATGTAAAATCGTATCAAAATAAATACACAGAATACCAATAAAATAATGTTAATTTGTATGAAAATAAAGATGCAAAATTCCCAAAAATTATCGCATTTTTTATAAAAATATATTTACAAAAATACACATAAAATATTTAAATTTGTATTGAAATAAATATACAAAATGCATATACAGTAAGGTAAATTTGTATTAAAAGGGATATTAAAAAATACATATAAAACAATGTAAATTTGTTTCAAAATATATATGAGAATACAAATAAAAAAACGTAGATTTCTACAAAAATATATATACAAAATACACATAAAATTAAGGAAATACGTATAAAAAAAAATGTATACAAAATACACATAAAATAATGTAAATTCGAATAAAAATAAATAAACAAAATACCAATAAAAGAATGTGTATTTGGATAAATATAAATATACTAAATACACATACAAAATAAACATAAAATAAGGAAGATTTGGTATAAAATATATGTACAAAATACACATAAAATAAAGTAAATTTATATGAAAATATATATACAAATACACATAAAATACCATGAATCTGTATAAAAATATATTTTCAAAATAAATATTAAATAATGTAAAAGCGTATAAAAATATATATACAAAGTACATCTAAAATTAAAATTAAGATGCAAAATACCTATAAAATAACGCATTTTTTATAAAATTATTGATACCAAAATACACAAAATATTTGAACTTGTATTAAAATAAATATACAAAATGCACATACTATAAGGTAAATTTGTATTGAAATAGATATGGAAAATACATATAAAATAATGTAAATTTGTTTCAAAATATATATACAAATACACATAAAATAACGTAGATTTCTATAAAAATACATATACAAAATACACATAAAATTAAGTAAATACGTATAAAAAATGTATACAAAATACACATAAAATAATGTAAATTCGTATAAATGTAAATAAACAATATACCAATAAAAGAATGTGTATTTGTATAAATATAAATATACAAAATGCACATAAAATAACGTAAATTTATATAAAACTATATACATAAAATAACGCAAATTTCAATAAAAATATATGTACAAAAATGAACATTAAATAAATTTGCATAAAAATATATATACAAAACATACATTAGATAA
This sequence comes from Eriocheir sinensis, assembly GCF_024679095.1. Taxonomy (NCBI): domain Eukaryota; kingdom Metazoa; phylum Arthropoda; class Malacostraca; order Decapoda; family Varunidae; genus Eriocheir; species Eriocheir sinensis. The sequence goes on from NW_026110762.1 coordinate 156,482, forward strand.
TGTAAATGAGTAAAAAAATATGTATACAAAATACCTATGAAATAATCTAAATTCGTATCGAATTAAATTAAGAAATACCAATAAAATAATGTAATTTTGGATGAAAATATATATACAAAATACACATAAAATAACCTAAATACAAATACAAATATACACATAAAATAATTTAAAATTGAATGAAATAAATATACAAAATAAACATAAAATAAGGTAAATTTGTAATGAAATATATGAAAAAATACACATAAAATAATATATATTTGTATGAAAATATATATACAAATACACATTAAATAACATGAATTTGTATAAAATTTGTATCAAAATATATACTTATACACACAATAAAATAACGTAGTTTTTTTTATGAAAATGTATATACAAAATACACATAAAGTTAGGCAAATTTGTATTGAAATACATATACAAATCTCACATAAAATAATGTAAATTTGTATGAAAATATATAAACAAATACATATAAAATCACGTAAATTTGGATAAAATATATATATACAAAATATACATTAAATATTTTAAATATGTATAAAAATATATTATATTATATATATTGTTATTGATATTTGCGTTATTTATGTGTATTTTGTATATGTTTTCTCATAGAAATTTACATTATTTTATTGGTATTTTGTCTATTTATTTTGATACGAATTACATGATTATTTGTGTATTTTTTACATTTTTTTTATACGTATATACATTATTTAATGTGTATTTTGTTTATATATTTTTATAAATTTACGTTATTATATGTGTATTTGTATAGGTATTTTGATACAAATTTACATTATTTTATGTATTTTGTATATATATTTCAATTCAAATTTAGCTTATTTTATGTGTATTTTGTATATCTATTTATTTTAATACAAAATCAAATATTTTATGTTTTTTCGTATATATATTTTTATAAAAAATGCGTTATTTTATGGGTATTTTGCATCTTAATTTTCATACAAATTTACATTATTTTATTAATATTTTCTGTATTTATTTTGATACGATTTTACATTATTTTATTTGTGTTTTGTATATTGTGTATATATATTTGATACAAATATACGTTATTTTAAGACTATATGTTTATATATTTTCATTCAAATTTACATTATTTTATGTATTTTGTATATGTATTTCAATACAAATTTACCTATTTTTATATGTTTTTGTATATTTATTTTCATACAAGTTTAAATTATTTTTGTGTATTTTGTATATAGTTTTATACAAATTTAGGTTATTTTATGTGTATTTTGTATATCTTTCTTACAAATACACATTCTTTTCATGATATTTTGTTTATTTATTTTGACACGAATTAACATTTTTTAATGTGTATTTTGTATATATATTTTTATACGTATTTACATTATTTCAAGTGTATTTTGTATATATATTTTTATAGAAATCTGCGTTATTTTATGTATATTCGTACATATATTTTGAAACAAATTTACACTGTTTTATGTGTATTTTGCATATTTTTTCAATAAAAATATACATAATTGTATTTTCATTTTTTATATTAATTTTAATAAAAATTTGATTAATCTATGTGTATTTTTGTATATGTATTTTTATAAAAATATGCTTTATTTTATGGGTATTTTGCATCTTTATTTTCATACAAATTTACATTATTTTATTGATATTCTGTGTATTTATTTTGAAATGTTTTTACATTATTCTATGTGAATTTTGTATATATATTTTATATAAAATGTATTTGTTTTCATTTCATACAAATCTACATTATTTTATGTGTTTTTTGTACTTGTATTTAAATACAAATCTATCTAGTTTTATGAAAATATATAAACAAATACACATAAAATAATGTAAATTTGGATAAAATATATATCATAAAATAATGTAAATTCGCATCAAAATAAATAAACAAAATACCAATAAAAGAATGTGTATTTGTATGAATATAAATATACAATATACACATAAAATAACGTAAATTTATATAAAACTATATACAAAAATACACAGAAGTAATTAAATTTGTATGAAAATATATACAAAATACACACGAAATAAGCTAAATTTGAATTGAAATATATATACAAAATACAAGAAATAAAGCAAATTTGTATCAAAATATTTATACAAATACACATATAATAACGTAAATTTGTATGAAAATATATAAACAAAATACACATTAAATAATGTAAATACGTATAAAAAAATATGTACAAAATAAACATATAATCATGTAATTCGTATCAAAATAAATAAACAAAATACCAATAAAATAATATAAATTTGTATGAGTAAACGTGTATGTTGCATATTTTTTCAATACAAATTTGCCTTATTATATACGCATTTTGTATATTAATTTTAATACAAATTTAATTATTCGATGTATTTTTGTATCTGTATTTTATAAACATATTCTTTATTTTTGGGTATTTTGTCTTTATTTTCATACAAATTTACATTATTTTATTGATATTATGCTCATTCATTTTGATAGGAGTTGACATTATTCTTTGTGTATTTTGGATTTATTTTTCATACAAATTTACGTTATTTTATGTGTATTTGTTTATATATTTTGACACAAATTTACAATATTTTATGGGTATTTTGTATATACATTTCAAAAGAAATTTACCTAGTTTTATGTGTATTTTGTATATCTATTTTCATACAAACTCAAATTATTTCTATGTATTTTTGTATATATTTTAATACAAATTTTAGGTCTGTTATGTGAATTTTGTAAATTTATTTTCATTCAAATATATTATTTTATTGGTGTTTTGTTGATTTATATTGATACAAATTTACATTATTTTATATGTCCTTTTATATATATATTTATACGCTTTTACATTATTTAATATTTATTTTGAATATATATATTTTTATACAAATTCATGGTATTTTATGTGTATTTGTATATATATTTTCATATAAATTTACATTATTTTATGTGTATTTTGTACATATATTTTATTACAAATCTACCTTATTTTATGTTTATTTTGTATGTGTATTTTGTATATTTATATTTATCCAAATACACATTCTTTTATTGGTATTTTGTTTATTTATTTTAATTCGAATTTACGTTCTTTTATCGGAATTTTGTTTATTTATTTTGATACGAATTTTCATTTTTTTTAGGTGTATATGATATATATATTTTTATACTTATTTACATAATTTTATATGTATTTTGAATATATATTTTCATAGAAATTTACTCTATATGTATATGTATAGAAAATACACATGAAATAATCTAAATTCGTATCGAAATAAATGAACAAAATACCGATAAAATAATGTAACTTTGAATGAAAATATATATAGAAAATACACATAAAATAACGTAAATACAAATAAATATATACACATAAAATGATTTGAATTTGTATGAAAATAGATATAAAAATAAACTTAAAATAAGGCAAATTTATAATGAAATATATATACAAAATACACATAAAATAATGTAGATTTGTTTCAAAATATATATACGAATACACATAAAATAACGTAGATTTCTATAGAAATATATATATACAAAATACACATGAAATGTTGTAAATACGTATAAAAATATATATACAAAATACACATTAAATAATGTAAATTCGTGTCAAAATAAATAATTAAAATATCAATAAAAGAATGAGTATATGTATGAAAATACATATACAAAATACACATAAAATAACGTAAATTTGTATAAAACTATATATAAAAATACACAAAAATAAGTTAAATTTGTATGAAAATAAATATACAAAATACACATAAAATTAGGTAAATTTGTAAAGAAATACATATACAAAATACACATAAAATAATGTAAATTTGAATGAAAATATATAAACAAATACACTTAAATTAACATAAATTTGTATAAAATATATATAAAAAATACTCATTAAATAATGTAAATATGTATAAAAAATATATATACAAAACACAAATAGAATAATGTAAAATCGTATTAAAATAAATACACAGAATGTAAATAAAATAATGTAAATTTGTATGAAAATAAAGATGCAAAATACCCATAAAATAACGCATTTTTTATAAATATACAAAATACACATGAAAGGATGTAAATACGTATAAAAATATATATACAAAATACACATTAAATAATGTAAATTCGCGTCAAAATAAATAAACAAAATGTCAATAAAAGAATGTGTATTTGTATGAAAATAAATATACAAAACACACATAAGATAACATAAATTTGTATAAAACTATATACAAAAAAATAATTTAAATTTGTATGAAAATAAATATACAAAATACACATAAAATTAGGTAAATTTGTATTGAAATACATATACAAAATACACATAAAATACTGTAAATTTGAATGAAAATACATAAACAAATACACTTAAAATAACGTAAATTTGTATAAAAAATATATACAAAACACAAATAGAATAATGTAAAATCGTATCAAAATAAATACACAGAATATTAATAAAATAATGTAAATTTGTATGAAAATAAAGAAGCAAAATACCCATAAAATAACACATTTTTTAAAAATATATATACAAAAATACACATAAAATTTTTTATTTGTATTAAAATAGATATACAAAATACACATACAATAAGGTAAATCTGTATTGAAATAGATATGCAAAATACATATAAAACAATGTAAATTTGTTTCAAAATATATATACGAATACACATAAAATAACGTAGATTTGTATAAAAATATATATACAAAATACACGTAAAATGAAGTAAATACGTATAAAAAAAATGTATACAAAATACACATAAAATAATGTAAATTCGTATCAAAATAAATAAACAAAATACCAATAAAAGAATGTGTATTTGTATAAATATAAATATACAAAATACACATAAAATAACGTAAATTTGTATAAAACTATATACAAAAATACACAGAAGTAATTAAATTCGTATGAAAATAGATATACAAAATACAGATAAAATAAGCTAAATTTGAATTGAAATGTATATAGAAATTACATAAAATAATGTAAATTTGTATCAAAATATTTATAAAATACATATAATAACGTAAATTTGTTTAAAATATATAAACAAAATACACATTAAGTAATGTAAATACGTATAAAAAAATATGTACAAAATACACATATAATCATGTAATTCGTATCAAACTAAATAAACAAAATAGCAATAAAATAATGTAAATTTGTATGAGAAAACATATACAAATACATATAAAATAACGCTAATTTCTATAAAAATATATGTCCAAAATGAACGTAAAAAAAAGTAACTTTTTATAAAAATATATATAAAAAAAAAAAATTAAATAATTTAAATGCTTAAATAAAATAAACTAAATTTGTATAAAACTATATACAAAAATACACAAAAATAATTTAAATTTGTATGAAAAGAAATATACAAAATACACATAAAACTAGGTTAATTTCTATTGAAATACATATACAAAATACACATAAAATAATGTAAATTTGAAATAAAATATATAAACAAATACACATATAATAACGTAAATTTGTATGAAATATATATACAAAATACACATTAAATAATGTAAATATGTATAAAAAAATATATACAAAACACAAATAGAATAATGTAAAATCGTATCAAAATATATACACAGATTATTAATAAAATAATGTAAATTTGAATGAAAATTAAGATGCAAAATACCTATAAAATAACGCATTTTTTATAAAATTATTGATACCAAAATACACATAAAATATTTGAATTTGTATCAAAATAAATATACAAAATGCACATACAATAAGGTAAATTTGTATTGAAATAGATATGCAAAATACATATAAAATAATGTAAATTTGTTTCAAAATATATATGCGAATACACATAAAATAACGTAGATTTCTATAAAAATACATATACAAAATACACGTAAAATTAAGTAAATACGTATGAAAAATGTATACAAAATACACATAAAATAATGTAAAATCGTATAAATATATATAAACAATAAAGCAATAAAAGAATGTGTATTTGTGTAAATATAAATATACAAAATACACATAAAATAACGTAAATTTATATAAAACTATATACATAAAATAACGCAAATTTCTATAAAAATATATGTACAAAAATGAACATAAAATAAATTTGCATAAAAATATATATACAAAACACACATTAGATAATGTAAATGAGTATAAAAATATGTATACAAAATACCTATGAAATAATCTAAATTCCTATCGAATTAAATTAAGAAAATACCAATATAATAATGTAATTTTGGATGAAAATATATATACAAAATACACATAAAATAACCTAAATACAAATACAAATATACACATAAAATAATTTAAAATTGAATGAAATAAATATACAAAAGAAACATAAAATAAGGTAAATTTGTAATGAAATATACGAAAAAATACACATAAAATAATATAAATTTGTATGAAAATATATATATAAATACACATTAAATAACATGAATTTGTATAAAATTTGTATCAAAATATATACTTATACACACAATAAAATAACGTAGTTTTTTTATGAAAATGTATATACAAAATACATATAAAATAATTTAAATACGTAGAAAAATATATATACAAAAAACACATAAAATAATGTAAATATGAATGAAAATATATAAACAAATACACATAAAATAATGTAAATTTGGATAAAATATATATACAAAATGAACATTAAATAATGTAAATATGTATAAAAAAAATATATACAAAAAACACATAGAATAATGTTAAATCGTATCAAAATAAATAAAGAGAATATCAATAAAATAATGTAAATTTGTATGAAAATAAAGATGCAAAATATCCATATAATAACGCATATTTGCATAAAAATATATATACAAAAATACATATAAAATAATTAAATTTGTATAAAAATAAATATACAAAATGCACGTACAATAAAGTAAATTTGTATTGAAATAGATATGCAAAATACACATTAATAATGTAAATTTGTATCAAAATATATATACGAATACTCATAAAATAGAGTAAATTTCTATGAAAATATACATACAAAATAGATATACAAAATACACATATAACTAGATAGATTTGTATTTAAATACATGTACAAAAAACACATAAAATAATGTAGATTTGTATGAAATGAAAACAAATACATTTTATATAAAATATATATACAAAATACACATAGAATAATGTAAAAACATTTCAAAATAAATACACAGAATATCAATAAAATAATGTAAATTTGTATGAAAATAAAGATGCAAAATACCCATAAAATAAAGCATATTTTTATAAAAATACATATACAAAAATACACATAGATTAATCAAATTTGTATTAAAATTAATATACAAAATGCACATACAATAAGGTAAATTTGTATTGAAAAAATATGCAAAATACACATAAAACAATGTAAATTTGTTTCAAAATATATATACGAATATACATAAAATAACGCAGATTTCTATAAAAATATATATACAAAATACACTTGAAATAATGTAAATACGTATAAAAATATATAAAATACACATTAAATAATGTTAATTAGTGTCAAATTAAATAAAAAATATCATGAAAAGAATGTGTATTTGTATGAAAATAGATATACAAAATACACATAAAATAACCTAAATTTGTATAAAACTATTTACAAAAATACACAAAAATGTTTTAAACTTGTATGAAAAAAAAATACAAAAAACATATAAAAATAGGTAAATTTGTATTGAAATACATATACAAAATACACATAAAATAATGTAAATTTGAATGAAAATATATAAACATATAGACTTAAAATAACGTTTATTTTTCAAATATATATACAAAAAAAACATTAAATAATGTAAATATGTATAAAAAAATATATACAAAACACAAATAAAATAATGTAAAATCGTATCAAAATAAATACAGAAAATATTAATAAAATAATGTAAATTTGTATGAAAATTAAGATGCAAAATACCCATAAAATAACGCATTTTTTATAAAAATATATACGAAAAAACATAAAATATTTGATTTTGTATTAAAATAAATAGATATACAAAATACACATAAAATAAGCTAAATTTGAATTGAAATATATATACAAAATACATAAAATAATGTAAATTTGTATCAAAATACCTATACAAATACACATATAATAACGTAAATTTATAAAAATATATAAACAAAATACACATTAAATAATGTATATACGTAAAAAAAAGATGTAAAAAATACACAAATAATCATGTAATTCGTATCAAAATAAATAGACAAAATACCAATAAAATAATGTAAATTTGTATGAAAATATACAAAATACACATAAATAACGCAAATATCAATAACAATATATATAATATAATATATTTTTATACATATTTAAAATATTTAATGTATATTTTGTATATATATATTTTATCCAAATTTACGTGATTTTATATGTATTTGTTTATATATTTTCATACAAATTTACATTATTTTATGTGAGTTTTGTATATGTATTTCAATACAAATTTGCCTAACTTTATGTGTATTTTGCATATCTATTTTCAAACAAATTTAAATTATTTTTGTGTTTTTTTGTATATATTTTTATATAAATTTTAGTTATTTTATTAGTTTTTTGTATATATTTTCCTAGGAATATACATTCTTTTATTGGAATTTTGTGTATTTAATTTTTTACGAATTTACATTATTTTATGTGTATTTTGTATATATATTTTTCTATGTATTTAAACTATTTTATGTGTATTTTATATACATATTCAAAAAAATTTACGTTATTATTTAAACTATTTTATGGTATTTTATATATACATTTTCAAAAAAATTTATATGTGTATTCGTATATATTTTGAAACAAATTTTATACAAATTCATGTTATTTTATGTGTATTTGTATATATATTTTCATACAAATTTATATTATTTTATGTGTATTCTTACATATATTTTATTACAAATTTACCTTATTTTATGTTTATTTTGTATATTTATTTCATTCAATTTTAAATTATTTAATGTGTATATTTGTATTTGTATTTAGGTTATTTTATGTGTTTTCTATATATATTTTCATCCAAAATTACATTATTTTATTGTTATTTTCTTAATTTACCTCGATACGAATTTAGATTATTTCATAGGTATTTTGTATACATATTTTTATACTCATTTACATTATCTAATGTGTTTTGTATATATTTTTTTATGCAAACTAATTTTATGTGCATTTTGTACATATATTTTATAGACACTTAACACGATATTTTATGTGTATTTTGTATATGTTTTCTCATACAAATTTACTTTATTTAATTAGTTTTTTTTATTTATTTTGATACGAATGACTTGATTATTTGTGTATTTGTATATGTTTTTTCATACAAATTTATATTATTTCATTGGTATTTTGTTTATTTATTTTGATACGAATTACACAATTATATGTGTACTTTGTACATATTTTTTATACGTATTTACATTATTTAATGTGTATTTTGTTTATATATTTTCATACAAATTTACCTTAATATATGTGTATTTGTATAAATATTTTGATACAAATTTACTTTATTTTATGTATTTTGTATATATATATATTTCAATTCAAATTTAGCTTATTTTGTGTGTATTTTGTATATCTATTTTCATACAAATTTAATTACTTTTGTGTATTTTTGTATATAGTTTTATACAAATTTACGTTATTTTATGTGTATTTTGTATATTTATATTTATACAAATACACATTCTTTTTTTGGTATTTTGTTTATTTATTTTGATACCAATTTACATTATTTTATGTGTAATTTGTATACATTTTTTTATACGTATTTAGTTCATTTTTATGTGTATTTTGTATATATATTTTTATACAAATCTACGTTATTTTATGTGTATTCGTATATATTTTGAAACAAATTTATTATATGTGTATTTGTATAAATTTTGATACAAATTACTTTATTTCATGTATTTTGTATATATATTTCAATTCAAATTTTGCTTATTTTATATGTATTTTGTATATCTATTTTCATACGAATTTAATTTACTGTGTATTTTTGTATATAGTTTTATACAAATTTACGTTATTTTATGTGTATTTTATATATATATATTTATACAAATACACATTATTTTATGTATATTTGTATATATATTTTGATACAAATTTACATTTATTTATGTATTTGTATATTCAATATATTTACAAATTTACATTATTTTATGTGTATTTTGTATATATTTTTAATACAAATTTACGTTATTTTATGGGTATTTTGCATCTTTATTTTCATACAAATTTACATTATTTTATTAACATTCTGTGTATTTTTTTTATACGATTTTACATTATTCTATTTGTGTTTTGTATATATATATTTTTTATACATATTTACATTATTTAATGAGTATTTTGTATATATATTTTATACAAATTTACGTTAATTTAAGTGTATTTGTTTATATATTTTCATTCAAATTTACATTATTTTATGTGTATTTTGTATATGTATTTCAATACAAATTTACCTAATTTTATGTGTTTTGTATATTTATTTTCATACAAATTTAATTTATTTTGAGTATTTTTATATATAGTTTTATACAAATTTACGTTATTTTATGTGTATTTTATACATGTATTTTCACACAACACATTCTTCTTATTGATATTCTCTTTATTTATTTTGTCACGAATTTACATTATTTAATGTGTATTTTGTATATATATTTTTATACGTATTTACATCATTTCATGTGTATTTTATATATATATTTCTATAGAAATCTACGTTATTTTAAGTGTATTCGTATATATTTTGAAACAAATCTTCATTATTTTATGTGTATTTTGTTTATATATTTCATTACAAATTTGCCTTATTTTATGTTTATTTTTATATCTATTTTCATTGAAATTCAAATTATTTTATGTGTATATATTTATTTGTATATACGTTCTTTTATGTTTATTTTCTATATATATTTTCATTCAAAATTACATTATTTTATCGGTATTTTGTTCATTTTTTTCGATACGAATTTAGATTATTTCATGTGTATTTTCTATACATATACATATAGAGTAAATTTCTATGAAAATATATATTGAAAATACATATAAAATTATGTAAATAAGTATAAAAATATATATATCAAATACACCTAAAAAAATGAAAATTCAATATAAATTTACCTTATTGTATGTGCATTTTGTATATTTATTTCAATACAAATTTAAATATTTTATGTGTATTTTGGTATATATATTTTTATAAGAAATGCGCTATTTTATGGGAATTTTGCATCTTTATTTTCATACAAACTTACATTATTTTATTTTCATAGAAATTTACTCTATTTTATGAGTATTCGTATATATATTTTGATACAAATTTACATTATTGATGTGTATTTTGCATATCTATTTCAATACAGATTTACCTTATTGTATGTGTATTTTGTATATTTATTTTAATACAAATAAATTTTTTTATGTATATTTTTGTATAAATATATTTCTATAAAAAAATGCGTTATTTTATGGGTATTTTGCATCTTTATTTTCATACAAATTTACATTATTTTATTAATATTCTGTGTATTTATTTTGATATGATTTTACATTATTCTATTTGTGTTTTGTATATATTTTTTTATTCAAATTTACGTTATTTTAAGTGTATTTGTTTATGTATTTTCATTCAAATTTACATTATTTTATATGTATTTTGTATATGTATTTCAATACAAATTTACCTAATTTTATGTGTATTTTGTATATTTATTTTCATACAAATATAAATTATTTTTGTGTATTTTTGTATATAGTTTTATACAAATTTATGTTATCTTATGTGTATTTTGAATATATATTTTCATACAAATACACATTCTTTTATTGATATTTTGTTTATTTATTTTGACACGAATTTACAATATTTAATGTGTATTTTGTATATATATATTTATACGTATTTACATCCTTTCATGTGTATTTTGTATATTTATAAAAAATGCGTTATTTTATGGGTATTTTGCATCTTTATTTTCATACAAATTTACATTATTTTATTTACATTCTATGTATTTATTATGATACGATTTTACATTATTCTATTTGTGTTTTGTATATATATTTTTTATACATATTTTCAAAACACAAATAGAATAATGTAAATATTAATAAAATAATGTAAATTTGAATGAAAATTAAGATGCAAAATACTCATAAAATAACGCATTTTTTATAAAAATATATACGAAAACACATAAAATATCTGATTTTGTATTAAAATAAGTATACAAAATGCACACAATAAGGTAAATTTATATTGAAATAGATACGCAAAACATATAAAACAATGTAAATTTGTTTCAAAATATATAAAGGAATACACCTAAAATAACGTAGTATATACATTTCAATTCAAATTTAGCTTATTTTATCTGTATTTTGTATATCTATTTTCATACGAATTTAATAACTTCTGTGTATTTTTGTATATAGTTTTATAAAAATTTACGTTATTTTATGTGTATTTTGTATATTTATATTTATACAAATACACATTCTTTTATTGGTATTTTGTTTATTTATTTTGATACGAATTTACATTATTTTATGTGTATTTTGTATACATTTTCTTATACGTATTTACTTCATTTTATGTGTATTTTGTATATATATTTTTATACAAATCTACGTTATTTTATGTGTATTCGTATATATATTTTCAAACAAATTTACATTGTTTTATATGTATTTTGCATATCTATTTCAATACAGATTTAACTTATTGTATGTGTATTTTGTATATTTATTTTAATACAAATTAATTTTTTCATGTGTATTTTGGTATATATATTTTTATAAAAAAAATGCGTTATTTAATGTGTATTTTGCATCTTTATTTTCATACAAATTTACATTGTTTTATTAATATTCAATGTATTTATTTTGATACGATTTTACATTATTCTATTTGTGTTTTGTATATATTTTTTTATACATATTTACATTATTTAATGTGTATTTTGTATATTTTAAAACAAATTTACGTTATTTTATGCGCATCTGTTAAAATATTTTGATACAAATTTACATTATTTTATGTATTTTGTATATATATTTTAATACAAATTTAGTTTATTTTATGTATATTTTGTATATCTATTTTCATTCGTATCAAAATAAATAAACAAAATAGCAATCAAATAATGTAAATTTGTATGAGATAACATATACAAATACACATAAAATAACGCAAATCTCTAAAAAAATATATGTACAAAAATGCACATAAAATAAAGTAAATTTGCATAAAAATATATATACAAAACACACATTAAATAATGTAAATGCGTACATAAAATAAACTAAATTTGTATAAAACTATATACAAAAATACACAAATTTTTTTTAAATAGTATGAAAAGAAATATACAAAATACACATAAAATTAGGTAAATTTGTATTGAAATACATATACAAAATACACATAAAATAATGTAAATTTGAATGAAAATATATAAACAAATACACTTAAAATAACGTAAGTTTGTATAAAATATATATGCAAGATACACATTAAATAATGTAAATGTATAAAAAAAATATATTCAAAAAAGAAATAGAATAATGTAAAATCCTTTCAATATAAATACACAGAATATCAATAAAATAATGTAAATTTGTATGAAAAGAAAGATGCAAAATTCCCATAAAATAGCGCATTTTTTATAAAAATATATATACCAAAACACACATAATATATTTAAATTTGTATTGAAATAAAAATACAAAATGCATATACAGTAAGGTAAATATGTATTGAAAGAGATATTCAAAAATACATATAAAACAAAGTTAATTTGTTTCAAAATATATATACGAGTACACATAAAATAACGTAGATTTCTATAGAAATATATATACAAAATACACATGAAATTATGTAAATACGTATAATAAGATATATACAAAATACATATCTAGGTAAATTCGTGTCAAAATAAATAAACAAAATATCATGAAAAGAATGTGTATTTGCATGAAAATAAATAATAGATAATAAATTTGTATGAAATATATATGCAAGATACACTTTAAATAATGTAAATATGTAAAAAAAAAATATATACAAAAAACAAATAAAATAATGTGAAATCGTAACAAAATAAATACACAGAATATTAATAAAATAATGTAAATTTGTATGAAAATAAAGATGCAAAATTCCCATCAAAAAGCGCATTTCTTATAAAAATATATATACCAAAATACACATAAAATATTTAAATTTGTATTGAAATAAATATACAAAATGCATTCAATAAGGTAAGCTTGTATTGAAAGAGATATGCAAAAATACATATAAAACAATGTAAATTTGTTTCAAAATATATATACGAATACACATAAAATAACGTAGATTTCTATAAAAATATATATACAAAATACACATAAAATTAAGTAAATACGTATAAATATAGATATACAAAATACACATAGAATAATGTAAAATTGTTTAAAAAAAAAAAACAGAATATAAATAAAATAATGTAAATTTGAATGAAAATAAAAATGCAAAATACCCATAAAATAAAGCATATTTTTATAAAAATACATATACAAAAATACACATAGCATAATTAAATTTGTATTAAAATTAATATACAAAATGCATATACAATACGGTAAATTTGTATTGAAAAAATATGCAAAATACACATAAAACAGTGTAAATTTATTTCAAAATCTATATACGAATACTCATAAATCAACGTAGATTTCTATAGAAATATATTTACAAAATACACATCAAATGATGTAAACACATATAAAAATATATATATATATATATATATATATATATATATATATATATATATATATATATATATATATATATATATATATATATATATATATATATATATATATATATATATATATATATATATATATATATATATATATATATATATATATATATAATACACATTAAATAATGTAAATTCGCGTCTAAATAAATAAACAAAATATCAATAAAAGAATGTGTATTTGTATGAAAATAGATATACAATATACACGTTATTTTATGTGTATTCGTATATATATTTTGAAACAAATTTACACTGTTTTATTTGTATTTTGCGTTTTTTTTTTCAATACAAATTTACCTTTTTGTATGTGTGCATTATGTATATTAATTTTAATACAAATTTAATTATTCTATGTGTATTTTTGTATATGTATTTAAAAAAAAATGCTCTATCTTATGGGTATTTTGCATCTTTATTTTCATACAAATTTAAACTATTTTATTGATATTCTGTGTACTTATTTTGATACGATTTTACATTATTCTATGTATAACAAAAATAAATATATACAAAAATACACAAAAATAGTTTAAATTTGTTTGAAAATAGATATGCAAAATATGTGTATTTTGTATATATATTTCAATTCAAATTTAGCTTATTTTGTGTGTATTTTGTATATATTTTCATACAAATTTAATTACTTCTGTGTATTTTTGTATATAGTTTTATATAAATTTACGTTATTTTATGTGTATTTTGTATATTTATATTTATACAAATACACATTCTTTTATTGGTATTTTGTTTATTTATTTTGATACGAATTTACATTATTTTATGTGTATTTTGTATACATTTTTTATACGTATTTACTTCATTTTATGTGTATTTTGTATATATATTTTTATAGAAATCTACGTTATTTTATGTGTATTCGTATATATATTTTGAAACAAATTTACATTGTTTTATATGTATTTTGCATATCTATTTCAATACAGATTTACCTTATTGTATGTGTTTTTTGTATATTTATTTTAATACAAATTTAATTTTTTGATGTGTATTTTGGTATATATATTTTTATAAATAAATTTTTTTTTTACATTATTCTATGTGTATTTTGTATATATTTTTCATTTAATTTAGCTTATTTTATGTGTATTTATATATTTTTATAAAAAATGCGTTATTTTATGGGTATTTTGCATCTTAATTTTCATACAAATTTACATTATTTTATTAATATTTTCAGTGTTTATTTTCATACGATTTTACATTATTTTATTTGTGTTTTGTATATATTTTTTTATACATATTTACATTATTTAATGTGTTTTTTGTATATATATTTGATACAAATTTACGTTATTTTAAGTCTATATGTTTATATATTTTCATTCAAATTTACATTATTTTATGTGAATTTTGTATATGTATTTCAATACAAATTTACCTAATTTTATATGTTTTTTGTACATTTATTTTCATACAAGTTTAAATTATTTTTGTGTATTTTTGTTTATAGTTTTATAAAAATTTAGGTTATTTTATATGTATTTTGTATATCTATTTTTATACAAATACACATTCTTTTCATGATATTTTGTTTATTTATTTTGACACGAATTAACATTATTTAATGTGTATTTTGTATATATATTTTTATACGTATTTACATTATTTCAAGTGTATTTTGTAAATATATTTCTATAGAAATCTGCGTTATTTTATGTGTATTCGTATATATATTTTGAAACAAATTTACATTGTTTTTTTTTCAAAACAAATTTACCTTATTGTATGTGCATTTTGTATATTAATTTTAATACAAATTTGATTAATCTATGTGTATTTTTGTATATGTATTTTTATAAAAATATGCTTTATTTTATGGGTATTTTGCATCTTTATTTTCATACAAATTTACATTATTTTATTGATATTCTGTGTATTTATTTTAATATGATTTTACATTATTCTATGTGTATTTTGTATATATATTTTATATAAAATGTATTTGTTTTCATTTCATACAAATCTACATTATTTTATGTATTTTTTGTACATGTATACACATAAAATATTTAAATTTGTATTGAAATAAATATACAAAATGCACATACAATAAGATAAACTTCTATTGAAAGAGATATGCAAAAATACATATAAAACAATGTAAATTTGTTTCAAAATATATATACGAATACACATAAAATAACGTAGATTTTTATAAAAATATATATACAAAATACACATAAAATTAAGTAAATACGTATAAAAAAATGTAAACAAAATACACATAAAATAATGTAAATTCGAAACAAAATAAATAAACAAAATACCAATGAAAGAATGTATATCTATTTATTTTATTACAAAATATAATATTTTGTGTTTTTTCGTATATATATTTTTATTAAAAAAAATGTGTTATTTTATCGGTATTTTGCATCTTAATTTTCATACAAATTTACATTATTTTATTAATATTTTCTGTATTTATTTTGATACGATTTTACATTATTTTATTTATGTTTTGTATATATTTTTTATACATATTTACATTATTTAATGTGTTTTTTGTATATATATTTGATACATATTTACGTTATTTTAAGTTATTTTATGTGTATTTGTTTATATATTTTAACACAAATTTACAATATTTCATGGGTATTTTGTAAATATATTTCAAAAGAAATTTACCTAGTTTTATATGTATTTTGAATATCTATTTTCATACAAACTCAAATAATTTTTATGTATTTTTGTATATATTTCAATACAAATTTTAGTTATGTTATGTGTATTTTGTAAATCTATTTTCATTCAAATATATATTATTTTATTGGTATTTTGTTGATTTATATTGATACGAATTTACATTATTTTATATGTACTTTGTATATATATTTTTATACGCATTTACATTATTTAATATTTATTTTGAATATATAATCTTATACAAATTCATGGTATTTTATGTGTATTTGTATATATATTTTCATATAAATTTACATTATTTTATGTGTATTTTGTCCATATATTTCATTACAGATTTACCTTATTTTATGTTTATTTTGTATGTGTATTTTGTACATTTATATTTATACAAATACACATTCTTTTATTGGTATTTTGTTTATTTATTTTGTTTCGAGTTTACATTATTTTAAGTGTATTTTGTTTACATTTTTTTATACGTATTTACTTAATTTTGTGTATTTTGTATATATATTTTTATAGAAATCTACGTTATTTTATGTGTATTCGTATATATATATTTTGAAACAAATTTACATTGTTTTATATGTATTTTTGCATATCTCTTTCAATAGAAGTTTACCTTATTGTATGTGCATTTTGTATATTTATTTCAATACAAATTTAAATATTTTATGTGTATTTTGGTATATATATTTTTATAAGAAATGCGCTATTTGATGGGAGTTTTGCATCTTTATTTTCATACAAATTTACATTATTTTATTAATATTCGGTGTATTTATTTTGATACGATTTTACATTATTCTATTTGTTTTTTGTATATATATTTTTTATACATATTTACATTATTTAAATGTATCTTGCATATATATTACATTCAAATTTATTATCTATTATTTATTTTCATACAAATACACATTCTCTTCATGATATTTTGTTTATTTATTTTGTCACGAATTTACATTACTTAATATTTATTTTATATATATATTTTTATACGTATTTACATAATTTCATGTGTATTTTGTATATATATTTCTATAGAAATCTACGTTATTTTATATGTATTCGTATATATATTTTTAAAAAAATTTTATTTTTTTATTTTTTTTTTTTTTTTTTTTACAATTTTAATTTATTTTATTGTATTTTTGTATATTAATTTAATTTAATTATTCTATGTGTATTTTTGTATATGTATTTAAAAAAAAAATGCTTTATCTTATAGGTATTTTGCATCTTTATTTTCATACAAATTTAAATTATTTTATTGATATTCTGTGTACTTATTTTGATACGATTTTACATTATTCTATGTATAACAAAAATAAATACAGAATACACAAAAATAGATATGCAAAATACATATAAACAATGTAAATTTGTTTCAAAATATATATACGAATACACATGAAATAAGGTAGATTTCTATAAAAATATATACAAAATACACATAAAATTAAGTAAATACGTATAAAAAATGTATACAAAATACACATAAAATAATGTAAATTAGTATCAAAATAAATAAACAAAATACCAATAAAAGAATGTGTATTTGTATATATATATATATATATATATATATATATATATATATATATATATATATATATATATATATATATATATATATATATATATATATATATATATATATATATATATATATATATATACAAAATACACATTAAATAATATAAATTTGTTTAAAACTATACAAAATACACATAAAATGATGTAAATACGTATAAAAATATATATACAAAATACACATTAAATAATGTAAATTCGCGTCAAAATAAATAAACAAAATATCAGTAAAAGGATGTGTATTTGTATGAAAATAGATATACAAAATACACATAAAATAACCTAAATTTGTATCAAACTATGTACAAAAAAACACAAAAATATTTTAAATTTGTATGAAAATAAATATACAAAATACACATAAAATTAGGTAAATTTGTATTGATAAACATACACAAAATACACAAAAAATAATGTAAATTTGAATGAAAATACATAAACAAATACACTTAAAATAACGTAAATTTGTATAAAAAAATATGTACAAAACACAAATAGAATAATGTAAAATCGTATCAAAATAAATACACAGAATATTAATAAAATAATGTAAATTTGTATGAAAATAAAGAAGCAAAATACCCACAAAATAACGCATTTTTTTTATTTATAAAAATATATATACCAAAATACACATCAAAAAATTAAATTTGTATTAAAATAAATATACAAAAAACACATACAATAAGGTAAATTTGTATTGAAATAAATATGCAAAATACATATAAAACAATGTAAATTTGTTTCAAAATATATATACGAATACACATAAAATAACGTAGATTTCTATAAAAATATATATACAAAATACACATAAAATGAAGTAAATACGTATAAAAATGTATACAAAATACACATAAAATAATGTAAATTCGTATCAAAATAAATAAACAAAATACCAATAAAAGAATGTGTATTTGTATGAATATAAATATACAAAATACACATAAAATAACGTAAATTTATATAAAACTATATACAAAAATACACAGAAGTAATTAAATTTGTATGAAAATATATCCAAAATACACACGAAATAAGCTAAATTTGAATTGAAATATATATACAAAATACATGAAATAAAGTAAATTTGTATCAAAATATTTATACAAATACACATATAATAACGTAAATTTGTATGAAAATATATAAACAAAATACACATTAAATAATGTAAATACGTATAAAAATATGTACGAAATACACATATAATCATGTAATTCGTATCAAAATAAATAAACAAAATACCAATAAAATAATATAAATTTGTATGAGTAAACGTGTATGTTGCATATTTTTTCAATACAAATTTACCTTATTATATACGCATTTTGTATATTAATTTTAATACAAATTTAATTATTCGATGTGTATTTTTGTATCTGTATTTTTATAAACATATGCTTTATTTTATGGGTATTTTGCATCTTTATTTTCATACAAATTTACATTATTTTATTGATATTCTGCTCATTCATTTTGATACGAATTGACATTATTCTATGTGTATTTTGTATATATTTTTCATACAAATCTACGTTACTTTATGTTTAAAAATATGTACAAAATACACATATAATCATGTAATTCGTATCAAAATAAATAAACAAAATACCAATAAAATAATACAAATTTGTATGAGTAAACGTGTATGTTGCATATTTTTTCAATACAAATTTACCTTATTATATACGCATTTTGTATATTAATTTTAATACAAATTTAATTATTCGATGTGTATTTTTGTATCTGTATTTTTATAAACATATGCTTTATTTTTTGGGTGTTTTGCATCTTTATTTTCATACAAATTTACATTATTTTATTGATATTCTGCTCATTCATTTTGATACGAATTGACATTATTCTATGTGTATTTTGTATATATTTTTCATACAAATTTACGTTATTTTATGTGTATTAGTTTATATATTTTGACACAAATTTACAATATTTTATGGGTATTTTGTATATACATTTTAAAAGAAATTTACCTAGTTTTATGTGTATTTTGTATATCTATTTTCATACAAACTCAAATTATTTCTATGTATTTTTGTATATATTTTAATACAAATTTTAGTTATGTTATGTGTATTTTGTAAATTTATTTTCATTCATATATTTATTATTTTATTGGTGTTTTGTTGATTTATATTGATACGAATTTACATTATTTTATATGTACTTTGTATATATATTTTTATACGCTTTTACATTTAATATTTATTTTGAATATATATTTTATACAAATTCATGGTATTTTATGTGTATTTGTATATATTTTTATATAAATTTACATTATTTTATGTGTATTTTGTACATATATTTTTTTATAAATCTACCTTATTTTATGTTTATTTTGTATGTGTATTTTGTATATTTATATTTATCCAAATACAAATTCTTTTATTGGTATTTTTTTTATTTATTTTAATTCGAATTTACATTATTTTATGTGTATTTTGTATACATTTTTTTATACGTATTTACTTAATTTTAAGTGTATTTTGTATATATATTTTTATAGAAATCTACGTTTTTTTATTTGTATTCGTATATATATTTTGAAACAAATTTACATTGTTTTATATGTATTTTTGCATATCTCTTTCAATACAAATTTACCTTATTGTATGTGCATTTTGTATATTTATTTTAATGCAAATTTAAATATTTTATGTGTATTTTGGTATATATATTTTTATAAGATTACGAAAATTTGTATAAAAATATATACAAAAAAACAAAAAAATAAATTTCAATTTTGTATGAAAATAGATATACAAAATACACATATAATTAGTTAAATTTGTATTTAAATACATGCACAAAATACACATAAAATAATGTAAATTTGTATGAAATGAAAAATTCTCATAACATTCGCGTCAAAATAAATAAACAAAATATCAATAAAAGAATGTGTATTTGTATGAAAATAGATAAACAAAATACACATAAAATAACCTAAATTTGTATCAAACTATGTACAAAAATACACAAAAATATTTTAAATTTGTATGAAAATAAATATACAAAATACACATAAAATTAGGTAAATTTGTATTGAAATACATACACAAAATACACATAAAATAATGTAAATTTGAATGAAAATACATAAACAAATACACTTAAAATAACGTAAATTTGTATAAAAAAATATGTACAAATCACAAATAGAATAATGTAAAATCGTATCAAAATAAATACACAGAATATTAATAAAATAATGTAAATTTGTATGAAAATAAGGAAGCAAAATACCCATAAAATAACGCATTTTTTTTATTTATAAAAATATATATACCAAAATACACATCAAAAAATTAAATTTGTGTTAAAATAAATATACAAAAAACACATACAATAACGTAAATTTGTATTGAAATAGATATGCAAAATACATACAAAACAATGTAAATTTGTTTCAAAATATATATACGAATACACATAAAATAACGTAGATTTCTATAAAAATATATATACAAAATACACATAAAATGAAGTAAATACGTATAAAAAAATGTATACAAAAAACACATAAAATAATGTAAATTCGTATCAAAATAAATAAACAAAATACCAATAAAAGAATGTGTATTTGTATAAATATAAATATACAAAATACACATAAAATAACGTAAATTTATATAAAACTATATACAAAAATACACAGAAGTAATTAAATTTGTATGAAAATATATACAAAATACACACAAAATAAGCTAAATTTGAATTGAAATATATATACAAAATACATGAAATAAAGTAAATTTGTATCAAAATATTTATACAAATACACATATAATAACGTAAATTTGTATGAAAATATATAAACAAAATACACATTAAATAATGTAAATACGTATAAAAAATATGTACAAAATACACATATAATCATGTAATTCGTATCAAAATAAATAAACAAAATGCCAATAAAATAATATAAATTTGTATGAGTAAACGTGTATGTTGCATATTTTTTCAATACAAATTTACCTTATTATATACGCATTTTGTATATTAATTTTAATATATGTGTATTTGAATATATATTTTGATACAAATTTACATTATTTTATGTATTTTCTATATTTATTTCAAATCAAATTTAGCTTATTTTATGTGCCTTTGTATATCTATTTTCATACAAATTTAATTATTTTTGTTTATTTTTGTATATAGTTTTATACAATTTTACGTTATTTTATGTGTATTTTGTATATTTATATTTATACAAGTAAACATTCTTTTATTGGCATTTAGTTTATTTATTTTGATACGAATTTACATTATTTTATGTGTATTTTGTATACATTTTTTTTATACGTATTTACTTCATTTTATGTGTATTTTGTATATATATTTTTATAGAAATCTACGTTATTTTATGTGTATTTGTATATATATTTTGAAACAAATTTACATTGTTTTATGTGTATTTTGCATATCTATTTCAATACAAATTTACCTTATTGTATGTGCATTTTGTATATTTATTGTAATACAAATTTAAATATTCTATGTGTATTTTGGTATATATATTTTCATAAAAAATGCGTTGTTTTATGGGTATTTTGCATCTTTATTTTCATACAAATTTACATTATTTTATTAATATTCTGTGTATTTATTTTGATACTATTTTACATTATTCTATTTGTGTTTTGTATATATTTTTTTATACATATTTACATTATTTAATGTGTATTTTCTATATATATTTCATACAAATTTACGTTTTTTTAAGTGTATTTGTTTATATATTTTCATTCAAATTTACATTATTTTATGTGTATTTTGTATATGTATTTCAATAGAAATTTAACTAGTTTTATGTGTATTTTGTATATATATTTTTATACAAATTTAAAATATTTTTGTGTATTTTTTTAATAGAGTTTTATACAAATTTACAATATTTTATGTGTATTTTGTATATCTATTTTCATACAAATACACATTCTTTTATTGATATTTTGTTTATTTATTTTGATGCGATTTTACATTATTTAATGTGTATTGTGTATATATATTTTTATACGTATTTACGTCATTTCATGTGTATTTTTTTATATATATTTCCATAGAAATATACGTTATTTTATGTGTATTCGTATATATATTTTGAAACAAATATACATTGTTTTATGTGCATTTTGTATATTTTTTCTATACAAATTTCCCTTATTGTATGTGCATTTTGTATATTAATTTTAATACAAATTTAATTATTCTATGTGTATTCTTGTATATGTATTTTTAAAAAAATAGGCTTTATTTTATGGGTATTTTGCATCTTTATTTTCATACAAAATTACATTATTTTATTGATATTCTGTGTATTTATTTTGATACGATTTTACATTATTCTATGTATATTTTGTATATCTATTTTATACAAATGTACGTTATTTTATGTGAATTTGTTTTCATTTCATACAAATTTACATTATTTTATGTGTATTTTGTACATGTATTTAAATACAAATTTAACTAATTATATGTGTATTTTGTTTATCTATTTTCATACAAATTGAAATTTATTTTTTTGTTTTTTTGTATATATTTTTATTCAAATTTTCGTAATTTTATGTGTATTTTGTATATTTATTTTCCTACAAATATACGTTCTTTTATCGGAATTTTGTTTATTTATTTTGATACGAATTTTCGTTTTTTTTGGTGTATTTGATATATATATTTTTATACTTATTTACATAATTTTATATGTATTTTGAATATATATTTTCATAGAAAGTTACTCTATATGTATATACAAAAAAACACAAAAATAATTTAAATTTGTATGAAAATAAATATACAAAATACACATAAAATTAGGTAAATTTGTATTGAAATACATATACAAAATACACTTAAAATAATGTAAATTTGAATGAAATTATATAAACAAATACACTTAAAATGACGTTAATTTGTATAAATTATATATAAAAAATACACATTAAATAATGAAAATATGTATAAAAAAATATATACAAAACACAAATAGTATAATATAAAATCGTATCAAAATATATACACAGAATATTAATAAAATAATGTACATTTGTATGAAAACTAAGATGCAAAATACCTAAAAAATAACGCATTTTTTATAAAATTATATATACCAAAATACACATAAAATATTTGAATTTGTATTAAAACAAATATACAAAATGCACATACAATAAGGTAAATTTGTATTGAAATAGATATGCAAAAACATATAAAACAATGTAAATTTGTTTCAAAATATATATACGAATACACATAAAATAACGTAGATTTCTATAAATATACATATACAAAATACAAATAAAATTAAGTAAATACGAATCAAAAATGTATACAAAATACACATAAAATAATGTAAATTCGTATAAATATAAATAAACAAAATACCAATAAGAGAATGTGTATTTGTATAAATATAAATATACAAAATGCACATAAAATAACGTAAATTTGTATAAAACTATATACAAAAATACACAGAAGTAATTAAATTTGCATGAAAATAGATATACAAAATACACAAAATAAGCTAAATTTGAATTGAAATATATATACAAAATACATAAAATAAAGTAAATTCGTTTCAAAATATTTTTAACAAATACATATATAATAACGTAAATTTATAAAAAAAAATTTATAAACAAAATACACATTAAGTAATGTAAATACGTATAAAAAATATTTACAAAATACACCAATAATCAAGTCATTCGTATCAAAATAGATAAACAAAAAACTAATTAAATAATGTAAATTTGTATGAGAAAACATATACAAAATACACATAAAATAACGTTTCAAGTTTCTATAAAAATATATGTACAAAAATGCACATAAAATTAGTTTGCATAAAAAAATATATACAAAACACACATTAGATAATGTAAATGAGTATAAAAATATGTATACAAAATACCTATGAAATAATCTAAATTCGTATCGAGTTAAATTAAGAAAATAACAATAAAATAATGTAATTTTGGATGAAAATATATATAGAAAACACACATAAAATAACCTAAATACAAATACAAATATACACATTAAATAATTTAAAATTGAATGAAATAAATATACAAAATAAACATAAAATAAGGTAAATTTGTAATAAAATATATGTAAGAATACACATAAAATAATATAAATTTCTATGAAAATATATATACAAATACACATAAAATAACATGAATTTGTATAAAATGTCTCAAAATATATACGAATACACACAATAAAATAACGTAAATTTTTATGAAAAAATATATATAAAATACACATAAAATAGTTTAAATACGTAGAAAAATATATATACAAAATACACATAAAATAATGTAAATTCGTAAAAAATTAAATACACAAAACTCCAATAAAAGAATGTATATTTGTAGGAAAATATATATACAAAAAACAAATAAAATAACTAAAATTTGTAAAAAAATATATACAAAAATACACAAATATAGTTTAAATTTGTTTGAAAATAGATATGCAAAACACACATAAAGTTAGGCAAATTTGTATTGAAATACATATACAAAACTCACATAAAATAATGTAAATTTGTATGAAAATATATAAACAAATACATATAAAATCACGTAAATTTGGATAAAATATATATATACAAAATATACATTAAATATTTTAAATATGTATAAAAATTTATTATATTATATATATTTTTATTGATATTTGCGTTATTTATGTGTGTTTTGTATATGTTTTCTCATAGAAATTTACATTATTTTATTGGTATTTTGTCTATTTATTTTGATACGTATTACATGATTATTTGTGTATTTTTTACATTTTTTTATACGTATTTACATTATTTAATGTGTATTTTGTTTATATATTTTTATACAAATTTACGTTATTATATGTGTATTTGTATAGGTATTTTGATACAAATTTACATTATTTTATGTATTTTGTATATATATTTCAATTCAAATTTAGCTTATTTTATGTGTATTTTGTATATCTATTTATTTTAATACAAAATCAAATATTTTATGTTTTTTCGTATATATATTTTTTATAAAAAATGCGTTATTTTATGGGTATTTTGCATATTAATTTTCATACAAATTTACATTATTTTATTAATATTCTCTGTATTTATTTTGATACGATTTTACATTATTTTATTTGTGTTTTGTATATATTTTTTTATACATATTTACATTATTTAATGTGTTTTTTGTATATATATTTGATACAAATTTACGTTATTTTAAGTCTATATGTTAATATATTTTCATTCAAATTTACATTATTTTATGTGTATTTTGTATATGTATTTCAATACAAATTTACCTAATTTTATGTATTTTGTATATTTATTTTCATACAAGTTTAAATTATTTTTGTGTATTTTTGTATATAGTTTTATACAAATTTAGGTTATTTTATGTGTATTTTGTATATCTATTTTCATACAAATACACATTCTTTTCATGATATTTTTTTTATTTATTTTGACACGAATTAACATTATTTAATGTGCATTTTGTATATATTTTTATACGTATTTACATTATTTCAAGTGTATTTTGTATATATATTTCTATAGAAATCTACGTTATTTTATGAGTATTCGTATATATATTTTGAAACAAATTTACATTGTTTTATGTGTATTTTGCATATTTTTTCAATACAAATTTACATTATTGTATGTGCATTTTGTATATTAATTTTAATACAAATTTGATTAATCTATGTGTATTTTTGTGTATGTATTTTTATAAAAATATGCTTTATTTTAAGGGTATTTTGCATCTTTATTTTCATACAAATTTACATTATTTTATTGATATTTTGTGTATTTATTTGGTATGATTTTACATTATTCTATGTGTATTTTGTATATATATTTTATATAAAATGTATTTGTTTTCATTTCATACAAATCTACATTATTTTATGTGTTTTTGTACATGTATTTAAATACAAATTTAACTAGTTATATGTGTATTTTGTATATCTATTTTGTATGTATATTTTCATAGAAATTTACTCTATTTTATGAGTATTCGTATATATATTTTGATACAAATTTACATTATTGAAGTGTATTTTGCATATCTATTTCAATACAAATTTTCTTTATTGTACGTGCATTTTGTATATTTATTTTAATACAAATTTAATTATTTTATATGTATTTTTGTATATATATTTTTATGCAAATATGCGTTATTATATGGATATTTTGCAGCTTTATTTTCATACAAATTTACATTATTTTATTGATATTCTCTTTATTTATTTTGATACGATTTAACATTATTCTATGTGTATTTTGTATATATTTTTTATACATATTTACATTATTTAATTTTTATTTTGAATATATATTTTATCCAAATTTGCATTATTTTATGTGTATTTGTTTATATATTTTTATACAAATTTACATTATTTTATGTGTATTTTGTATATACATTTTCATAAAAAAATTACGTTATTTTATTGTGTGTGTTCGTATATATTTTGATACAAATTTTATACAAATTCATGTTATTTAATATGTATTTGTATATATATTTTCATACAAATTTATATTATTTTATGTGTATTTTTTCATATATTTCATTACAAATTTACCTTATTTTATGTTTATTTTGTATATTTATTTCATTCAATTTTAAATTATTTTATGTATATATTTGTATTTGTATTTAGGTTATTTTATGTGTATTTTGTATATATATTTTCATCCAAAATTACATTATTATATTGGTATTTTCTGAATTTAATTCGATACGAATTTAAATTATTTCATAGGTATTTTGTATACATATTTTTATACTCATTTACATTATCTAATGTGTGTTTTGTATATATATTTTTATGCAAATTTATTTTATGTTCATTTTTGTACATATATTTTTATAGAAATTTGCGTTATTTTATGTATATAGTTTTATATAAATTTACGTTAATTTATGTGCATTTTGTATATTTATATTTATACAAATACACATTCTTTTATTGCTATATTTTTTATTTATATTTATACTAATTTACATTATTTTATGTGTATTTTGTATACATTTTTTATACGTATTTTCTTAATTTTATGGTTATTTTGTATATGTATTTTTATAGAAATCCACGTTATTTTATGTGTATTCGCATATATATTTTGAAACAAATTTACATTATTTTATATGTATTTTGCATATCTATTTCAATACAAATTTACCTTATTGTATGTGCATTTTGTATATTTATTTTGATACAAATTCAAATATTTTATGTGTATTTTGGTATCAATAATTTTATAAAAAATGCGTTATTTTATAGGTATTTTGCATCTTAATTTTCATATAAATTTACATTATTTTATTAATATTCTGTGTATATATTTTGATACGATTTTACATTATTCTATTTGTGTTTTGTATATATTTTTTTTATACATATTTACATTATTTAATGTGTATTTTGTATATATATTTCATACAAATTTACGTTATTATATGTGTATTTGTTTATATATTTTCTTTCAAATTTACATTATTTTATGTGTATTTTGTATATGTATTTCAATAGAAATTAACCTAATTTTATGTGTATTTTGTATATTTCTTTTCATACAAATTTAAATTATTTTTGTGTATTTTTGTATATAGTTTTATACAAATTTAGGTTATTTTATGTACGCATTTACATTATTTAATGTGTGTTTTGTATATATATTTTTATCCAAAGTTAATTTATTTTACGTTCATTTTTGGACATATATTTTTATAGAAATTAGCGTTATTTTATATGTATTTATGTTTTCTCATACAAATTTACATTATTTTATTGCTATTTTGTTTATTTAGTTTGATACGAATTACATGATTATATGTTTATTTTGTACATATTTTTTATACGTATTTACATTACTTAATGTGTATTTTGTTTATATATTTTTAAACAAATTTACGTAATTATATGTATTTTTATAAATATTTTGATACAAATTTACATTATTTTATGTATTTTGTATATACATTTCAATTCAAATTTAGCTTATTTTATCTGTATTTTGTATATCTATTTTCATACGAATTTAATTACTTCTGTGTATTTTTGTATATAGTTTTATACAAATTTACGTTATTTTATGTGTATTTTGTATATTTATATTTATACAAATACACATTCTTTTATTGGTATTTTGTTTATTTATTTTGATACGAATTTACGTTATTTTATGTGTATTTTGTATACATTTTTTTATACGTATTTACTTCATTTTACGTGTATTTTGTATATATTTTTATTCAAATCTACGTTATTTTATGTGTATTCGTATATATTTTGAAACAAATTTACATTGTTTTATATGTATTTTGCATATCTATTTCAATACAGATTTACCTTATTGTATGTGTATTTTGTATATTTATTTTAATACAAATAAATTTTTTTATGTGTATTTTTGTATATATATTTTTAAAAAATGCGTTATTTTATGGGTATTTTGCTTCTTTATTTTCATACAAATTTACATTATTTTATTAATATTCTGTGTATTTATTTTGATACGATTTTACATTATTCTATTTGTGTTTTGTATATATTTTTTTTTATACAAATTTACGTTATTTTAAGTGTATTTGTTTATGCATTTTCATTCAAATTTACATTATTTTATGTGTATTTTGTATATGTATTTCAATACAAATTTACCTAATTTTATGTGTATTTTGTATATTTATTTTCATACAAATTTAAATTATTTTTGTGTATTTTTGTATATAGTTTTATACAAATTTACGTTATCTTATGTGTATTTTGTATATTTATTTTCATACAAATACACATTCTTTTATTGACATTTTGTTTATTTATTTTGACACGAATTTACATTATTTAATGTGTATTTAGTATATATATTTTTATATGTATTTACATTTCATGTATATTTTGTATATATATTTCTATAGAAATCTACGTTATTTTATGTGTATTCGTATATATATTTTGAAACAAATCTACATTATTTTATGTGTATTTTGTATATATTTCATTATAAATTTGCCTTATTTTAAGTTTATTTTTATATCTATTTTCATTCAAATTCAAATCATTTTATGTGTATATATTTATTTGTATTTACGTTATTTTATGTGTATTTTCTATATATATTTTCATTCAAAATTACATTATTTTTTCAGTATTTTGTTCATTTATTTCGATACGAATTTAGATTATTTCATGAGTATTTTCTATACATATACATATAGAGTAGATTTCTATGAAAATATATATATTCAAAATACATATAAAATCATGTAAATAAGTATAAAAATATATATATCAAATACACCTAAAAAAAATGAAAATTCGTATCAAAATAAATAAATAAAATTCCGATAAAAGAATGTATATTTGTAGGAAAATAAATATACAAAATACACATAAAATTACGAAAATTTGAATAAAAATATATACAAAAATACACAAAATTAATTTCAATTTGTATGAAAATAGATATACAAAATACACATATAATTAGTAAATTTGTATTTAAATACATGTACAAAATTCACATAAAATAATGTAAATTTGTATGAAATGAAAACAAATTCACATAAAATAACGTACATTGGTATAAAATAGATATACAAAATATACATAGAATAATGTAAAATCGTATCAAAATAAATAAACAGAATATCAATAAAATAATGTAATTTTGTATGAAAATAAAGATGCAAAATACCCATAAAATAAAGCATATTTTTATAAAAATACATATACAAAAATACACATAGAATAGCTAAATTTGTATTAAAATTAATATACAAAATGCACGTACAATAAGGTAAATTTGTATTGAAAAAATATGCAAAATGCACATAAAACAATGTATATTTGTTTCAAAATATATATACGAATACACATAAAATAACGTATATTTCTATAGAAATATATATACAAAATACACATGAAATGACGTAAATACGTATAAAAATATATATACACAATGCACATTAAATAATGTAAATTCGCATCAAAATAAATAAACAAAATATCAATAAAAGAATGTGTATTTGTATGAAAATAGATATACAAAATACACATAAAATATTGTAAATTTGAATAAAACTCTATACAAAAATACACAAAAAATAATTTAAATTTGTATAAAATATATATACAAAATACACATGAAATTAGGTAAATTTCTATTGAAATACATATACAAAATACACATAAAATAATGTAAATTTGAATAAAAATATATAAACAAATACACTTAAAATAACGAAATTTTGTATGGAATATATATAGAAAATACACATTAAATCATGTAAATATGTATAAAAAAATATATACAAAACACAAATAGAATAATGTAAAATAGTATCAAAATAAATACACAGAATATTAATAAAATAATGTAAATTTGTATGAAAATAAAGATGCAAAATACTCATAAAACAACGCATCTTTTATGAAAATATATATACCAAAATGCACATAAAATATTTAAATTTGTATTACAATAAATATACAAAATGCACATACAATAAGGTAAATTTGTATTGAAATAGATATGCAAAATACATATAAAACAATGTAAATTTGTTTGAAAATATACATACGAATACCTATAAAATAACGTAGATTTCTATAAAATATATATACAAAATACACATAAAATGAAGTAAATACGTATACGAAAATGTATACAAAATACACATAAAATAATGTAAATTCGTATCAAAATAAATAAACTAAATGCCAATAAAAGAATGTTTACTTGTATAAATATAAATATACAAAATACACATAAAATAACGTAAAATTCTATAAAACTATATACAAAAATAAACAAAAATAATTAAATTTGTATGAAAATAGATATACAAAAGACACATAAAATAAGCTAAATTTGAATTGAAATAAATATAGAAAATACATAAAATAATGTAAATTTGTATCAAAATATATATTCAAATACACATATAATAACGTAAATTTTTATAAAAATATATAAACAAAATACACATTAAATAATGTAAATACGTATAAAAGATATGTACGTAATGTAAAAATTTATATAATTAAAGATGCAAATTACCCATAAAATATCTTATATTTAAAAAAAAATATATACAAAAATACACATAAAATAATTAAATTTGTATTAAAATAAATATACAAAATACACATACAATAAGGTAGATTTTTATTGAAATAGATATGCAAAAAACACATAAAATAATGAAATTTTTTATCAAAATATATACGAATACACAAAATAAAATTACGTAAATTTTTATGATAATATATATACAAAATACACATAAAATAATGTAAATACATAGAAAAATATATATACAAAATACACATAAAATAATATAAATTCGTATCAAAATAAATAAACAAAATTTCCTCTAAAAGAATGTATATGTGTAGGAAAATATATATACAAAATACAAATAAAATAAAAAAAATTTGTATAAAAATAATACAAAAATACACAAAAATAATTTAAATTTGTTTGAAAATAGATATGCAAAATACAAATGAAATTAGGCAAACTTTTATTGAAATACATATACAAAATACACATAAAATAATGTAAATTTGTATAAAAATATTTAAACAAATACTCATAAGATAACGTAAATTTCCATAAAATATATGTACAAAATATACATTAAATAATGTAAATATGTCTAAAAATATATATACAAAATACACAGAATAACGTAAAATCGTATCAAAATAAATAAAGAGACAATCAATAAAATAATGTAAATTTGTATGAAAATAAAGATGCAAAACACCCATATAATAACGCAAATTTGTTTAAAAATATATATACAAAAATACACATAAAATAATTAAATTTGCATCAAAATAAATATACAAAAGGCACATACAATAAAGAAAATTTGTATTGAAATAGATATGCGAAATACACATAAATAATGTAAATTTGTATCAAAATATATATACGAATACACATAAAATAGAGTAAATTTCTATGAAAATATATATTCAAAATACATATAAAATTATGTAAATAAGTATAAAAATATATATATCAAATACACCTAAAATAATGAAAACTCGTATCAAAATAAATAAACAAAATTCCGATAAAAGAACGTATATTTGTAGGAAAATAAATATACAAAATTCACATAAAATTAGGAAAATTTGAATAAAAATATATACTAAAATACACAAAATTAATTTCAATTTGTGTGAAAATAGATATACATAATACACATATAATTAGTTAAATTTGTATTTAAATACATGTACAAAACACACATAAAATAATGTAAATTTGTATGAAATGAAAACAAATTCACATAAAATAACGTTCATTTGTATGAAATATATATACAAAATATACATAGAATAATGTAAAATCGAATCACATAAATACACAGAATATCAATAAAATAATGTAAATTTGTATGAAAATAAAGAAGCAAAATACCCATAAAATAAAGCATTTTTTTTATGAAAATACATATACAAAAATACACATAGAATAATTAAATTTGTATTAAAATCAATATACAAAATGCACGTACAATAAGGTAAATTTATATTGAAAAAATATGCAAAATGCACATAAAACAATATATATTTGTTTCAAAATATATATACGAATACACATAAAATAACATATATTTCTATAGAAATATATATACAAAATACACATGAAATGACGTAAATACGTATAAAAATATATATACACAATACACATTAAATAATGTGAATTCGCGTCAAAATAAATAAACAAAATATCAATAAAAAATGTGTATTTGTATGAAAATAGATATACAAAATACACATAAAATATTTTAAATTTATATAAAACTCTTTTTATAAAAATATATATACCAAAATAATAAAATTTTAAAATTTGTATTACAATAAATATACAAAATGCACATGCAATAAGGTAGATTTATATTGAAATAGATATGCTAAATACA
Source organism: Eriocheir sinensis (assembly GCF_024679095.1). NCBI lineage: Eukaryota > Metazoa > Arthropoda > Malacostraca > Decapoda > Varunidae > Eriocheir > Eriocheir sinensis. Next base: position 191,697 of record NW_026110762.1, read on the forward strand.
TATAAAACAATGTAAATTTGCTTCAAAATATATATACCAATACACATAAAATAACGTAGATTACTATAAAAATATATATACAAAATACACATTAAATGAAGTAAATACGTATAAGAAAATGTATACAAAGTACACATAAAATAATTAAATTTGTATTAAAATAAATATACAAAATACACATACAATAAGGTAAATCTATATTGAAATAGATATGCAAAATAAACATAAAATAATGTAAATTTGTATCGAATCATATACGAATACACACAATAAAATAACGTAAATTTTTATGAAAATGTATTTAAAAAATACACATAAAATAATGTAAATACGTAGAAAAATATATATACAAAATACATAAAAATTATGTAAATTCTTATGAAAATAAATGAAGAAAATTTCACTAAAAGAATGTATATTTGTAGGAAAATATAAATACAAAATACAAATAAAATAACTAAAATTTGTATAAAAATATATAAAAAATACATAAAAATAATTTAAATTTGTTTGAAAATAGATATGCAAAATACACATAAAATTAGGCAAATCTGTATTGAAATACATATACAAATTACACATAAAATATTGTAAATTTGTATGAAAATATATAAACAAATACACATAAAATAGCGTAAATTTATATAAAATATATATACAAAATATACATTAAATAATGTAAATGTGTATAAAAATATATATACAAAATACACATAGAATAATGTAAAATCGTATCAAAATAAATAAACAGAATATCAATAAAATAATGTAAATTTGTATGAAAATAAAGATGCAAAATACCCAAATAATAACGCATATTTTTACAAAAATACACATAAAATAATTAAATTTGTATTAAAATAAATATACAAAATACACATACAATATGGTAAATTTGTATTGAAATAGATATGCAAAATAAACATAAATAATGTAAATTTGTATCAAAATATATATACGAATACCCATAAAATAGAGTAAATTCCTATGAAAATATATATTCAAAACACAAATAAAATGATATAAATAAGTATAAAAATATACATATCAAATACACCTAAAATAATGTAAATTCGTATAAAAATAAATAAACAAAATTACGATAAAAGATGCAAGATACACATTAAATAATGTAAATATTTATAAAAAAATATATATAAAAAAAATAGAATAAAGTGAAATCGTGTCAAAATAAATACACCGAATATTAATAAAATAATGTAAATTTGTATGAAAATAAAGATGCAAAATTCCCATCAAATAGCGCATTTCTTATAAAAATATATATACCAAAATACACATAAAATATTTAAATTTGTATTGAAATAAATATACAAAATGCACATACAATAAGGTAAATTTGTATTGAAAGAGATATGCAAAAATTCATATAAAACAATGTAAATTTGTTTCAAAATATATATACGAATATAAATAAAAAAACGTAGATTTCTATAAAAATATATATACAAAATACACATAAAATTAAGTAAATACTTATAAAAAAATGTATACAAAATACACATAAAATAATGTATTTTCGAATTAAAATAAATGTAAATTTGAATGAAAATATAAAAACAAATACACTTAAAATAACGTAAATTTGGATAAAATATATAAGCAAGATACACATTAAATAATGTAAATGTGTATAAAAAAATATATACAAAAAACAAATAGAATAATGTAAAATCGTATCAAAATAAATACACAGAATATCAATAAAATAATGTAAATTTGTATGAAAATAAAGATGCAAAATTCCCAAAAATTATCGCATTTTTTATAAAAATATATATACCAAAATACACATAAAATATTTAAATTTGTATTGAAATAAATATACAAAATGCATATACAGTAAGGTAAATTTGTATTAAAAGAGAATTGCAAAAATACATATAAAACAATGTAAATTTGTTTCAAAATATATATACGAATACACATAAAATAAAGTAGATTTCTATAGAAATATATATACAAAATACATATGAAATTATGTAAATACGTATAAAAATATATATACAAAATACATATCAAATAATGTAAATTCGTGTCAAAATAAATAAACAAAATATCATGAAAAGAATGTGTATTTGTATAAAAATAGATAATAGATAATAAATTTGTATAAAATATATATGCAAGATACTCATTAAATAATGTAAATATGTATAAAAAAGTATATACAAAAAAAAAATAGAATAATGTAAATTCGTATCAATATAAATACACCGAATATTAATAAAATAATGTAAATTTGTATGAAAATAAAGATGCAAAATTCCCATAAAATAGCGCATTTCTTATAAAAATATATATACCAAAATACACATAAAATATTTAAATTTGTATTGAAATAAATATACAAAATGCACATACAATAAGGTAAATTTGTATTGAAAGAGATATGCAAAAATACATATAAAACAATGTAAATTTGTTTCAAAATATATATACGAATACAAATAAAAAAAAACGTAGATTTCTATAAAAATATATTTTCAAAATACACATAAAATTAAGTAAATTCGTATAAAAAAATGTGTATTTGTAAAAATATAAATATACAAAATACACATAAAATATCGTAAATTTGTATAAAACTGTATACAAAAATACACAGAAGTAATTAAATTTGTATAAAAATATATATACAAAATACAGCTAAAATAAGCTAAATTTGAATTGAAATGTACATACAAAATACATAAAATAATGTAAATCTGTATCAAAATATTTATACAAATACATATAATAACGTAGATTTGTTTAAAAATATATAAACAAAATACACATTAAGTAATGTAAATACGTATAAAAAATATGTACAAAATACACATATAATCATGTAATTCGTATCAAAATAAATAAACAAAATAGCAATAAAATAATGTAAATTTGTATGAGAAAACATATACAAATAACGCAAATTTCTATAAAAATATATGTACAAAAATGCACATAAAATAAAGTAAATTTGCAAAAAAATATATATACAAAACACACACTAAATAATGTAAATGCGTACATAAAATAACCTAAATTTCTATAAAACTATATACAAAAATACACAAAAATAATTTAAATTTGTTTGAAAAGAAATATACAAAATACACATAAAATTAGGTAAATTTGTATTGAAATACATATACAAAGTACACATCAAATAATGTAAATTTGAATGAAAATATATAAACAAATACACTTAAAATAACGTAAATTTGTATAAAATATATATGCAAGATACACATTAAATAATGTAAATGTGTATAAAAAATATATATACAAAAAAAAATAGAATAATGTAAAATCGTATCAAAATAAATACACAGAATATCAATAAAATAATGTAAATTTGTATGAAAATAAAGATACAAAATTCCCAAAAAATTATCGCTTTTTTTATAAAAATATATTTACCAAAATACACATAAAATATTTAAATTTGTATTGAAATAAATATACAAAATGCATATACAGTAAGGTAAATTTGTATTGAAAGAGATATTCAAAAATACATATAAAACAATGTAAATTTGTTTCAAAATATATATACGAATACACATAAAATAAAGTAGATCTCTAAAGAAATATATATACAAAATACATATGAAATTATGTAAATACGTATAAAAATATATATACAAAATACATATCAAATAATGTAAATTCGTGTCAAAATAAATAAACAAAATATCATGAAAAGAATGTGTATTTGTATGAAAATAGATAATAGATAATAAATTTGTATAAAATATATATGCAAGATACACATTAAATAATGTAAATATGTATAAAAAAGTATATATAAAAAACAAATAGAATAATGTAACATCGAATCAAAATAAATACACCGAATATTAATAAAATAATGTAAATTTGTATGAAAATAAAGATGCAAAATTCCCATAAAATAGCGCATTTCTTATAAAAATATATATACCAAAATACATATAAAATATTTAAATTTGCATTGAAATAAATATACAAAATGCACATACAATAAGGTAAATTTGTATTGAAAGAGATATGCAAAAATACATATAAAACAATGTAAATTTGTTTCAAAATATATATACGAATACAAATAAAAAAACGTAGATTTCTATAAAAATATATATACAAAATACACATAAAATTAAGTAAATACGTATAAAAAAATGTATACAAAATAGACATAAAATATTGTAATTTCGAATTAAAATAAATGTAAATTTGAATGAAAATATAAAAACAAATACACTTAAAATAACGTAAATTTGTATAAAATATATATGCAAGATACACATTAAATAATGTAAATGTGTATAAAAAAATATATACAAAAAACAAATAGAATAATGTAAAATCGTACCAAAATAAATACACAGAATATCAATAAAATAATGTAAATTTGTATGAAAATAAAGATGCAAAATTCCCAAAAATTATCGCATTTTTTATAAAAATATATATACCAAAATAGACATAAAACATTTAAATTTGTATTGAAATAAATATACAAAATGCATATACAGTAAAGTAAATTTGTATTAAAAGAGATATTCAAAAAAACATATAAAACAATGTAAATTTGTTTCAAAATATATATACGAATACACATAAAATAAAGTAGATTTCTATAGAAATATATATACAAAATACATATGAAATTATGTAAATACGTGTAAAAATATATATACAAAATACATATCAAATAATGTAAATTCGTGTCAAAATAAATAAACAAAATATCATGAAAAGAATGTGTATTTGTATAAAAATAGATAATAGATAATAAATTTGTATAAAATATATGTGCAAGATATTCATTAAATAATGTAAATATGTATAAAAAAGTATATACAAAAAACAAATAGAATAATGTAAATTCGTATCAAAATAAATACACCGAATATTAATAAAATAATGTAAATTTGTATGAAAATAAAGATGCAAAATTCCCATAAAATAGCGCATTTCTTATAAAAATATATATACCAAAATACACATAAAATATTTAAATTTGTATTGAAATAAATATACAAAATGCACATACAATAAAGTAAATTTGTATTGAAAGAGATATGCAAAAATACATATAAAACAATGTAAATTTGTTTCAAAATATATATACGAATACAAATAAAAAAACGTAGATTTCTATAAAAATATATACAAAATACACATAAAATTAAGTAAATACGTATAAAAAAATGTATACAAAATACACATAAAATAATGTAAATTCGATTTAAAATAAATAAACAAAATACCAATAAAAGAATGTGTATTTGGATAAATATAAATATACAAAATACATATACAAAATAAACATAAAATAAGGTAGATTTGTAATAAAATATATGTACAAAATACACATAAAATAATGTAAATTTATATGAAATATATATACAAATACACATAAAATACCATGAATTTGTATAAAAATATATATTCAAAATAAATATTAAATAATGTACAAGCGTATAAAAATATCTATACAAAGTACATATAAAATAATGTAAATTCCTATCAATATAAATCAACAAAACACCAATAAAATAATATATATTTGAATGAAAATAAATTTACAAAATACACATAACATAACTAAAATTTGTGTTAAAATATATACAAAAATACATAGAAATAATTTGAGTTTGTATGAAAATAGATATACAAAATCTGATAATCTGATTTTATATTATTTTTATAAAATCTGAATTTTGTTTATTGAATTTGAAACGAATTTACCTTATTTTGTATATCTATTTTCATACAAATTAAAATACTTCTGTGTATTTTGTATATTTATATTTATACAAATACACATTCTTTTATTGGTATTTTGTATATTTATTTTGATGCGAGTTTACATTATTTTATGTGTATTTTGTATACATTTTTTTATACGTATTTACTACTTTTTATGTGTATTTTGTATATATATTTTTATAGAAATCTACGTTATTTTATGTGTATTCGTATATATATTTTGAAACAAATTTACATTGTTTTATATGTATTTTGCATATCTATTTCAATACAAATTTACCTTATTGTATGTGTTTTTTAAATATTTATTTTAATACAAATTTAATTTTTTTATGTGTATTTTGGTATATATGGAGAGGTAAATTTGTATTGAAAGAGATATTCAAAAATACATATAAAACAATGTAAATTTGTTTCAAAATATATATACGAATACACATAAAATAACGTAGATTTCAATAAAAATATATACAAAATACACATAAAATGAAGTAAATACGTATAAAAAAATGAATACAAAATACACATCAAAATCGTATCAAAATAAATAAACAAAATACCAGTAAATGAATGTGTATTTGTATAAATATAAATATACAAAATACACATAAAATATCGTAAATTTGTATAAAACTATATACAAAAATACACAGAAGTAATTAAATTTGTATGAAAATATATATACAAAATACAGCTAAAATGAGCTAAATTTGATTTGAAATGTACATACAAAATACATAAAATAATGTAAATCTGTATCAAAATATTTATACAAATACATATAATAACGTAGATTTGTTTAAAAATATATAAACAAAATACACATTAAGTAATGTAAATACGTATAAAAAATATGTACAAAATACACATATAATCATGTAATTCGTATCAAAATAAATAAACAAAATAGCAATAAAATAATGTAAATTTGTATGAGAAAACATATACAAATAACGCAAATTTCTAAAAAAATATATGTACAAAAATGCACATAAAATAAAGTAAATTTGCAAAAAAATATATATACAAAACACACACTAAATAATTGTAAATGCGTACATAAAATAACCTAAATTTGTATAAAACTATATACAAAAATACACAAAAATAATTTAAATTTGTTTGAAAAGAAATATACAAAATACACATAAAACTAGGTAAATTTGTATTGAAATACATATACAAAATACACATCAAATAATGTAAATTTGAATGAAAATATATAAACAAATACACTTAAAATAACGTAAATTTGTATAAAATATATATGCAAGATACACATTAAATAATGTAAATGTGTATAAAAAAATATATACAAAAAAAAATAGAATAATGTAAAATCGTATCAAAATAAATACACAGAATATCAATAAAATAATGTAAATTTGTATGAAAATAAAGATGCAAAATTATCAAAAATTATCGCATTTTTTATAAAAATATATTTACCAAAATACACATAAAATATTTAAATTTGTATTGAAATAAATATACAAAATACATATACAGTAAGGTAAATTTGTATTGAAAGAGATATTCATAAATACATATAAAACAATGTAAATTTGTTTCAAAATATATACGAATACACATAAAATAAAGTAGATTTCTATAGAAATATATATAAAAAATACATATGAAATTATGTAAATACGTATAAAAATATATATACAAAATACATATCAAATAATGTAAATTCGTGTCAAAATAAATAAACAAAATATCATGAAAAGAATGTGTATTTGTATGAAAATAGAAAATAGATAATAAATTTGTATAAAATATATATGCAAGATACACATTAAATAATGTAAATATGTATAAAAAAGTATATACAAAAAACAAATAGAATAATGTAACATCGTATCAAAATAAATACACCGAATATTAATAAAATAATGTAAATTTGTATGAAAATAAAGATCCAAAACTCCCATAAAATAGCGCATTTCTTACAAAAATATATATACCAAAATACACATAAAATATTTAAATTTGCATTGAAATAAACATACAAAATGCACATACAATAAGGTAAATTTGTATTGAAAGAGATATGCAAAAATACATATAAAACAATGTAAATTTGTTTCAAAATATATATACGAAAACAAATAAAAAAACGTAGATTTCTATAAAAATATATATACAAAATACACATAAAATTAAGTAAATACGTATAAAAAAATGTATACAAAATACACATAAAATAATGTAATTTCGAATTAAAATAAATGTAAATTTGAATGAAAATATAAAAATAAATACACTTAAAATAACGTAAATTTGTATAAAATATATATGCAAGATACACATTAAATAATGTAAATGTGTATAAAAAAATATATACAAAAAACAAATAGAATAATGTAAAATCGTATCAAAATAAATACACAGAATATCAATAAAATAATGTAAATTTGTATGAAAATAAAGATGCAAAATTCCCAAAAATTATCGCATTTTTTATAAAAATAAATATACCAAAATACACATAAAATATTTAAATTTGTATTGAAATAAATATACAAAATGCATATACAGTAAGGTAAATTTGTATTAAAAGAGATATTCAAAAATACATATAAAACAATGTAAATTTGTTTCAAAATATATATACGAATACACATAAAATAAAGTAGATTTCTATAGAAATATATATACAAAATACATATGAAATTATGTAAATACGTATAAAAATATATATACAAAATACGTATCAAATAATGTAAATTCGTGTCAAAATAAATAAACAAAATATCATGTAAAGAATGTGTATTTGTATAAAAATAGATAATAGATAATAAATTTGTATAAAATATATATGCAAGATACTCATTAAATAATGTAAATATGTATAAAAAAGTATATACAAAAAACAAATAGAATAATGTAAATTCGTATCAAAATAAATACACCGAATATTAATAAAATAATGTAAATTTGTATGAAAATAAAGATGCAAAATTCCCATAAAATAGCGCATTTCTTATAAAAATATATACCAAAATACACATAAAATATTTAAATTTGTATTGAAATAAATATACAAAATGCACATACAATAAGGTAAATTTGTATTGAAAGAGATATGCAAAAAAACATATAAAACAATGTAAATTTGTTTCAAAATATATATACGAATAGAAATAAAAAAACGTAGATTTCTATAAAAATATATATACAAAATACACATAAAATTAAGTAAATACGTATAAAAAATGTATACAAAATACACATAAAATAATGTAAATTCGATTTAAAATAAATAAACAAAATACCAATAAAAGAATGTGTATTTGGATAAATATAAATATACAAAATACATATACAAAATAAACATAAAATAAGGTAGATTTGTAATAAAATATATGTACAAAATACACATAAAATAATGTAAATTTATATGAAAATATATATACAAATACACATAAAATACCATGAATTTGTATAAAAATATATATTCAAAATAAATATTAAATAATGTAAAAGCGTATAAAAATATATATACAAAGTACATATAAAATAATGTAAATTCGTATCAATATAAATCAACAAAACACCAATAAAATAATATATATATATATGAATGAAAATAAATTTACAAAATACACATAACATAACCAAAATTTGTATTAAAATTTATACAAAAATACATAGAAATAATTTGAGTTTGTATGAAAATAGATATACAAAATACACATAAAACTAGGTAAATTTCTTTTGAAATGTATATACAAAATAGCCATAAAATATTGTAAATTTGTGTCAAAATATATAAACAAATACACATAAAATAACGTAATTTTGTATGAAAAATATATACAAAATACACATAGAATAATGTCAATTCGTATCAAAATGAATGAGCAGAATATCAATAAAATAATGTATATTTGTATGAAAATAAAGATGCAAAATACCCAAAAAATAAAGCATATGTTTATAAAAATACAGATACAAAAATACATATCAAATAATTAAATTTGTATTAAAATTAATATACAAAATGCGAATATAATAAGGTAAATTTGTATTAAAAAAAATATGCAATATACACGTTTACTCATACAAATTTATATTATTTTATTGGTATTTTGTTTATTTATTTTGATACGAATTACATGATTATATGTGTATTTTGTACACATTTTTTTATACGTATTTACATTATTTAATGTGTATTTTGTTTATATATTTTCATACAAATATACGTTATTATATGTGTATTTGTATAAATATTTTGATACAAATTTACTTTATTTCATGTATTTTGTATATATATTTCAATTTAAATTTAGCTTATTTTGTGTGTATTTTGTATATATTTTCATACAAATTTAATTACTTCTGTGTATTTATGTATATAGTTTTATATAAATTTACTTTATTTTATGTGTATTTTGTATATTTATATTTATACAAATACACATTCTTTTATTGGTATTTTGTTTATTTATTTTGATACGAGTTTACATTATTTTATGTGTATTTTGTATACATTTTTTTATACGTACTTACTTCATTTTATGTGTATTTTGTATATATATATATTTATAGAAATCTACGTTATTTTATGTGTATTCGTATACATATTTTGAAACAAATTTACATTGCTTTATACGTATTTTGCGTATCTATTTCAATACAAATTTACCTTATTGTATGTGTTTTTTATATATTTATTTTAATACAAATCTAATTTTTTTATGTGTATTTTGGTATATATATTTTTATAAATAAAAAAAATGCGTTATTTTATGGGTATTTTGCCTCTTTATTTTCATACAAATTTACATTATTTTATTAATATTCTGTGTATTTATTTTGATACGATTTTACATTATTCTATTTGTGTTTTGTATATATTTTTTTATACAAATTTACGTTATTTTAAGTGTATTTGTTTATGTATTTTCATTCAAATTTACATTATTTTATGTGTATTTTGTATATGTATTTCCATACAAATTTACCTAATTTATATGTATTTTGTATATTTATTTTCATACAAATTTAAAATATTTTTGTGTATTTTTGTATATAGTTTGATACAAATTTAGGTTATTTTATGTGTATTTTGAATATCTATTAAATATATATACAAAATACATATGAAATTATGTAAATACGTATAAAAATATATATACAAAATGCATATCAAATAATGTAAATTCGTGTCAAAATAAATAAACAAAATATCATGAAAAGAATGTGTATTTGTATGAAAATAGATAATAGATAATAAATTTGTATAAAATATATATGCAAGATACACATTAAATAATGTATATATGTATAAAAAAGTATATACAAAAAACAAATAGAATAATGTAAAATCGTATCAAAATAAATACACAGAATATTAATAAAATAATGTAAATTTGTATGAAAATAAAGATGCAAAATTCCCATAAAATAGCGCATTTCTTATAAAAATATATATACCAAAATTCACATAAAATTTTTAAATTTGTATTGAAATAAATATACAAAATGCATATACAATAAGATAAATTTGTATTGAAAGAGATATGCAAAAATACATATAAAACAATGTAAATTTGTTTCAAAATATATATACGAATACAAATAAAAAAACGTAGATTTCTATAAAAATATATATACAAAATACACATAAAATTAAGTAAATACGTATAAAAAAATGTATTCAAAATACACATAAAATAATGTAAACTCGAATTAAAATAGATAAACAAAATACCAATAAAAGAATGTGTATTTGGATAAATATAAATATACAAAATACACATACAAAATAAACATAAATTAAGGTAGATTTGTAATAAAATATATGTAAATTTATATGAAATTTATATGAAAATATATATACAAATACACATTAAATACTATGAATTTGTATAAAAATATATATTCAAAATAAACATTAAATAATATAAGAGCGTATAAAAATATATATACAAAGTACATATAAAATGAAAATTAAGATGCAAAATACATATAAAATAACGCATTTTTTTTATAAAATTATTGATACCAAAATACACATAAAATATTTGAACTTGTATTAAAATAAATATACAAAATGCACATACAATAAGGTAAATTTGTATTGAAATAGATATGCAAAATACATATAAAATAATGTAAATTTGTTTCAAAATATATATACGAATACACATAAAATAACGTAGATTTCTATAAAAATACATATACAAAATACCCATAATATTAAGTAAATACGTATAAAAAAATGTATACAAAATACACATAAAATAATGTAAACTCGTATAAATGTAAATAAACAATATACCAATAAAAGAATGTGTATTTGTATAAATATAAATATACAAAATGCACATAAAATAACGTAGATTTATATAAAACTATATACATAAAATAACGCAAATTTCTATAAAAATATATGTACAAAAATGAACATAAAATAAATTTGCATAAAAATATATATACAAAACACACTTTAGATATTGTAAATGAGTATAAAAATATGTATACAAAATACCTATGAAATAATCTAAATTCGTATCGAATTAAATTAAGAAATACCAATAAAATAATGTAATTTTGGATGAAAATATATATACAAAATACACATAAAATAGTCGAAATATATAAACAAATACACATAAAATAACGTAATTTTGTATGAAAAATATATACAAAATACACATAGAATAATGTCAATTCGTATCAAAATGAATGAGCAGAATATCAATAAAATAATGTATATTTGTATGAAAATAAAGATGCAAAATACCCAAAAAATAAAGCATATGTTTATAAAAATACAGATACAAAAATACACATCGAATAATTAAATTTGTATTAAAATTAATATACAAAATGCGTATATAATAAGGTAAATTTGTATTGAAAAAATATGCAATATACACGTTTACTCATACAAATTTATATTATTTTATTGGTATTTTGTTTATTTATTTTGATACGAATTACATGATTACATGTGTATTTTGTACACATTTTTTTATACGTATTTACATTATTTAATGTGTATTTTGTTTATATATTTTCATACAAATTTACGTTATTATATGTGTATTTGTATAAATATTTTGATACAAATTTACTTTATTTCATGTATTTTGTATATATTTTAATTAAAATTTAGCTTATTTTTTGTGTATTTTGTATATAATTTCATACAAATTTAATTACTTCTGTGTATTTATGTATATATTTTTATATTAATTTACGTTATTTTATGTATTTTGTATATTTATATTTATACAAATACACATTCTTTTATTGGTATTTTGTTTATTTATTTTGATACGAATTTACATTATTTTATGTGTATTTTGTATACATTTTTTTATACGTATTTACTTCATTTTATGTGTATTTTGAATATATATATTTATAGAAATCTACGTTATTCTATGTGTATTCGTATACATATTTTGAAACAAATTTACATTGCTTTATATGTATCTTGCGTATCTATTTCAATACAAATTTACCTTATTGTATGTGTTTTTTATATATTTATTTTAATACAAATCTAGTTTTTTTATGTGTATTTTGGTATATATATTTTTATAAATAAAAAAAATGCGTTATTTTATGGGTATTTTGCCTCTTTATTTTCATACAAATTTACATTATTTTATTAATATTCTGTGTATTTATTTTGATACGATTTTACATTATTCTATTTGTGTTTTGTATATATTTTTTTATACAAATTTACGTTATTTTAAGTGTATTTGTTTATGTATTTTCATTCAAATTTACATTATTTTATGTGTATTTTGTATATGTATTTCCATACAAATTTACCTAATTTATGTGTATTTTGTATATTTATTTTCATACAAATTTTAAATATTTTTGTGTATTTTTGCATATAGTTTGATACAAATTTAGGTTATTTTATGTGTATTTTGAATATCTATTAAATATATATACAAAATACATATGAAATTATGTAAATACGTATAAAAATATATATACAAAATACATATCAAATAATGTAAATTCGTGTCAAAATAAATAAACAAAATATCATGAAAAGAATGTGTATTTGTATGAAATTAGATAATAGATAATAAATTTGTATAAAATATATATGCAAGATACACATTAAATAATGTAAATATGTATAAAAAAGCATATACAAAAAACAAATAGAATAATGTAAAATCGTATCAAAATAAATACACAGAATATTAATAAAATAATGTAAATTTGTATGAAAATAAAGATGCAAAATTCCCATAAAATAGCGCATTTCTTATAAAAATATATATACCAAAATACACATAAAATTTTTAAATTTGTATTGAAATAAATATACAAAATGCATATACAATAAGATAAATTTGTATTGAAAGAGATATGCAAAAATACATATAAAACAATGTAAATTTGTTTCAAAATATATATACGAATACAAATAAAAAAACGTAGATTTCTATAAAAATATATATACAAAATAAACATAAAATTAAGTAAATACGTATAAAAAAATGTATTCAAAATACACATAAAATAATGTAAATTCGAATTAAAATAGATAAACAAAATACCAATAAAAGAATGTGTATTTGGATAAATATAAATATACAAAATACACATACAAAATAAACATAAAATAAGGTATATTTGTAATAAAATATATGTACAAAATACACATAAAATAATGTAAATTTATATGAAAATATATATACAAATACACATAAAATACCATGAATTTGTATAAAAATATATATTCAAAATAAATATTAAATAATGTAAGAGCGTATAAAAATATATATACAAAGTAAATATAAAATGAAAATTAAGATGCAAAATACCTATAAAATAACGCATTTTTTATAAAATTATTGATACCAAAATACACATAAAATATTTGAACTTGTATTAAAATAAATATACAAAATGCACATACAATAAGGTAAATTTGTATTGAAATAGATATGCAAAATACATATAAAACAATGTAAATTTGTTTCAAAATATATATACGAATACACATAAAATAACGTAGATTTGTATAAAAATATATATACAAAATACACGTAAAATGAAGTAAATACGTATAAGAAAATGTATACAAAATACACATAAAATAATGTAAAGTCGTATTAAAATAAATAAACAAAATACCAATGAAAAAATGTGTATTTGTATAAATATAAATATACAAAATACACATAAAATAACGTAAATTTGTATATACAAAGATACACAGAAGTAATTAAATTCGTATGAAAATAGATATACAAAATACAGATAAAATAAGCTAAATTTTAATTGAAATGTATATACAAAATACATAAAATAATGTAAATTTGTATCAAAATATTTATAAAAATACATATAATAACGTAAATTTGTTTAAAAATATATAAACAAAATACACATTAAGTAATGTAAATACGTATAAAAAAATATGTACAAAATACACATATAATCATGTAACTCGTATCAAACTAAATAAACAAAATAACAATAAAATAATGTAAATTTGTATGAGAAAACATATACAAATACATATAAAATAACGCTAATATCTATAAAAATATATGTCCAAAAATGAACGTAAAATAAATTAACTTTGGATAAAAATATATATACAAAACACACATTAAATAATGTAAATGCGTACATAAAATAACCTAAATTTGTATAAAACTATAAAAAAAATACACAAAAATAATTTAAATTTGTATGAAAATAAATATACAAAATACACATAAAACTAGGTTAATTTCTATTGAAATACATATACAAAATACACATAAAATAATGTAAATTTGAAAGAAAATATATAAACAAATACACATATAATAACGTAAATTTGTATGAAATATATAATCAAAATAGACATTAAATAATGTAAATATGTATAAAAAAATATATACAAAACACAAATAAAATAATGTAAAATCGTATCAAAATATATACACAGAATATTAATAAAATAATGTAAATTTGTATGAAAATTAAGATGCAAAATACCTATATAATAACGCATTTTTTTTTTTAAATATTGATACCAAAATACACATAAAATATTTGAATTTGTATTAAAATAAATATACAAAATGCACATACAATAAGGTAAATTTGTATTGAAATAGATATGCAAAATACATATAAAATAATGTAAATTTGTTTCAAAATATATATACGAATACACATAAAATATCGTAGATTTCTATAAAAATACATATACAAAATACACATAATATTAAGTAAATACGTATAAAAAAATATATACAAAATACACATAAAATAATGTAAATTCGTATAAATGTAAATAAACAATATACCAATAAAAGAATGTGTATTTGTAAAATACACATAAAATAACGTAGATTTCTATAAAAATAAATACACATAAAATGAAGTAAATACGTATAAAAAATGAATACAAAAAATACATAAAAATCGTATCAAAATAAATAAACAAAATACCAGTAAAAGAATGTGTATTTGTATAAATATATATATATACAAAATACACATAAAATATCGTAAATTTTTATAAAACTATATACAAAAATACACAGAAGTAATTAAATTTGTATGAAAATATATATACAAAATACAGCTAAAATGAGCTATATTTGATTTGAAATATACATACAAAATACATAAAATAATGTAAATCTGTATCAAAATATTTATACAAATACATATAATAACGTAGATTTGTTTAAAAATATATAAACAAAATACACATTAAGTAATGTAAAAACGTATAAAAAATATGTACAAAATACACATATAATCATGTAATTCGTATCAAAATAAATAAACAAAATAGCAATAAAATAATGTAAATTTGTATGAGAAAACATATACAAATAACGCAAATTTCTAAAAAAATATATGTACAAAAATGCACATAAAATAAAGTAAATTTGCAAAAAAATATATATACAAAACACACACTAAATAATTGTAAATGCGTACATAAAATAACCTAAATTTGTATAAAACTATATACAAAAATACACAAAAATATTTTAAATTTGTTTGAAAAGAAATATACAAAATACACATAAAACTAGGTAAATTTGTATTGAAATACATATACAAAATACACATCAAATAATGTAAATTTGAATGAAAATATATAAACAAATACACTTAAAATAACGTAAATTTGTATAAAATATATATGCAAGATACACATTAAATAATGTAAATGTGTATAAAAAATATATATACAAAAAACAAATAGAATAATGTAAAATCGTATCAAAATAAATACACAGAATATCAATAAAATAATGTAAATTTGTATGAAAATAAAGATGCAAAATTCCCTAAAATTATCGCATTTTTTATAAAAATATATTTACCAAAATACACATAAAATATTTAAATTTGTATTGAAATAAATATACAAAATGCATATACAGTAAGGTAAATTTGTATTGAAAGAGATATTCATAAATACATATAAAACAATGTAAATTTGTTTCAAAATATATACGAATACACATAAAATAAAGTAGATTTCTATAGAAATATATATAAAAAATACATATGAAATTATGTAAATACGTATAAAAATATATATACAAAATACATATCAAATAATGTAAATTCGTGTCAAAATAAATAAACAAAATATCATGAAAAGAATGTGTATTTGTATGAAAATAGAAAATAGATAATAAATTTGTATAAAATATATATGCAAGATACACATTAAATAATGTAAATATGTATAAAAAAGTATATACAAAAAACAAATAGAATAATGTAACATCGTATCAAAATAAATACACCGAATATTAATAAAATAATGTAAATTTGTATGAAAATAAAGATGCAAAATTCCCATAAAATAGCGCATTTCTTACAAAAATATATATACCAATATACACATAAAATATTTAAATTTGCATTGAAATAAACATACAAAATGCACATACAATAAGGTAAATTTGTATTGAAAGAGATATGCAAAAATACATATAAAACAATGTAAATTTGTTTCAAAATATATATACGAAAACAAATAAAAAAACGTAGATTTCTATAAAATATATATACAAAATACACATAAAATTAAGTAAATACGTATAAAAAAATGTATACAAAATACACATAAAATAATGTAATTTCGAATTAAAATAAATGTAAATTTGAATGAAAATATAAAAACAAATACACTTAAAATAACGTAAATTTGTATAAAATATATATGCAAGATACACATTAAATAATGTAAATGTGTATAAAAAATATATACAAAAAACAAATAGAATAATGTAAAATCGTATCAAAATAAATACACAGAATATCAATAAAATAATGTAAATTTGTATGAAAATAAAGATGCAAAATTCCCAAAAATTATCGCATTTTTTATAAAAATAAATATACCAAAATACACATAAAATATTTAAATTTGTATTGAAATAAATATACAAAATGCATATACAGTAAGGTAAATTTGTATTAAAAGAGATATTCAAAAATACATATAAAACAATGTAAATTTGTTTCAAAATATATATACGAATACACATAAAATAAAGTAGATTTCTATAGAAATATATATACAAAATACATATGAAATTATGTAAATACGTATAAAAATATATATACAAAATACGTATCAAATAATGTAAATTCGTGTCAAAATAAATAAACAAAATATCATGTAAAGAATGTGTATTTGTATAAAAATAGATAATAGATAATAAATTTGTATAATATATATATGCAAGATACTCATTAAATAATGTAAATATGTATAAAAAAGTATATACAAAAAACAAATAGAATAATGTAAATTCGTATCAAAATAAATACACAGAATATTAATAAAATAATGTAAATTTGTATGAAAATAAAGATCCAAAATTCCCATAAAATAGCGCATTTCTTATAAAAATATATATACCAAAATACACATAAAATATTTAAATTTGTATTGAAATAAATATACAAAATGCACATACAATAAGGTAAATTTGTATTGAAAGAGATATGCAAAAATACATATAAAACAATGTAAATTTGTTTCAAAATATATATACGAATAGAAATAAAAAAACGTAGATTTCTATAAAAATATATATACAAAATACACATAAAATTAAGTAAATACGTATAAAAAATGTATACAAAATACACATAAAATAATGTAAATTCGATTTAAAATAAATAAACAAAATACCAATAAAAGAATGTGTATTTGGATAAATATAAATATACAAA
This sequence comes from Eriocheir sinensis, assembly GCF_024679095.1. Lineage (NCBI taxonomy): Eukaryota > Metazoa > Arthropoda > Malacostraca > Decapoda > Varunidae > Eriocheir > Eriocheir sinensis. Next base: position 210,675 of record NW_026110762.1, read on the forward strand.
ATACATATACAAAATAAACATAAAATAAGGTAGATTTGTAATAAAATATATGTACAAAATACACATAAAATAATGTAAATTTATATGAAAATATATATACAAATACACATAAAATACCATGAATTTGTATAAAAATATATATTCAAAATAAATATTAAATAATGTAAAAGCGTATAAAAATATATATACAAAGTACATATAAAATAATGTAAATTCGTATCAATATAAATCAACAAAACACCAATAAAATAATATATATATATGAATGAAAATAAATTTACAAAATACACATAACATAACCAAAATTTGTATTAAAATTTATACAAAAATACATAGAAATAATTTGAGTTTGTATGAAAATAGATATACAAAATACACATAAAACTAGGTAAACTTCTTTTGAAATGTATATACAAAATAGCCATAAAATATTGTAAATTTGTGTCAAAATATATAAACAAATACACATAAAATAACGTAATTTTGTATGAAAAATATATACAAAATACACATAGAATAATGTCAATTCGTATCAAAATGAATGAGCAGAATATCAATAAAATAATGTATATTTGTATGAAAATAAAGATGCAAAATACCCAAAAAATAAAGCATATGTTTATAAAAATACAGATACAAAAATACATATCAAATAATTAAATTTGTATTAAAATTAATATACAAAATGCGTATATAATAAGGTAAATTTGTATTGAAAAAATATGCAATATACACGTTTACTCATACAAATTTATATTATTTTATTGGTATTTTGTTTATTTTTTATACGTATTTACATTATTTAATGTATTTTGTTTATATATTTATACAAATTTACGTTATATATGTGTATTTGTATAAATATTTTGATACAAATTTACTTTATTTCATGTATTTTGTGTGTATTTTGTATATATTTCATAAATTTAATTACTTGTGTATTTATGTATATAGTTTTATATAAATTTACTTTATTTATGTGTATTTTGTATTTTGTTTATTTATTTTGATACGAATTTACACTATTTTATGTGTATTTTGTATACATTTTCATACAAATTTAATTACTTCTGTGTATTTATGTATATAGTTTTATATAAATTTACTTTATTTTATGTGTATTTTGTATATTTATATATACAAATACACATTCTTTTATTGGTATTTTTTTTATTTATTTTTATATTTATTTACATTATTTTATGTGTATTTTGTATACATTTTTTTATACGTATATACTTCATTTTATGTTTATTTTGTATATATATATATATATATATATATATATATATATATATATATATATATATATATATATATATATAGATATATATATATATATATATATATATATATATATATATATATATATATATATATATATATATATATATATATATATATATATATATATATATATATATATATATATATATATATATATTTATAGAAATCTAAGTTATTTTATGTGTAATTTTATACATATTTTGAAACAAATTTAAATTGCTTTATATGTATTTTGAGTATCTATTTCAATACAAATTTAACTTATTGTATGTGTTTTTATATATTTATTTTAATACAAATCTAATTTTTTATGTGTATTTTGGTATATATATTTTATAAATAAAAAAAATGCGTTATTTTATGGGTATTTTGCCTCTTTATTTTCATACAAATTTACATTATTTTATTAATATTCTGTGTATTTATTTTGATACGATTTTACATTATTCTATTTGTGTTTTGTATATATTTTTTTATACAAATTTACGTTATTTTAAGTGTATTTGTTTATGTATTTTCATTCAAATTTACATTATTTTATGTATTTGTATATGTATTTCCATACAAATTTACCTAATTTATGTGTATTTTGTATATTTATTTTCATACAAATTTAAAATATTTTTGTGTATTTTTGTATATAGTTTGATACAAATTTAGGTTATTTTATGTGTATTTTGATATCTATTAAATATATATACAAAATACATATGAAATTATGTAAATACGTATAAAAATATATATACAAAATGCATATCAAATAATGTAAATTCGTGTCAAAATAAATAAACAAAATATCATGAAAAGAATGTGTATTTGTATGAAAATAGATAATAGATAATAAATTTGTATAAAATATATATGCAAGATACACATTAAATAATGTATATATGTTTAAAAAAGTATATACAAAAAACAAATAGAATAATGTAAAATCGTATCAAAATAAATACACAGAATATTAATAAAATAATGTAAATTTGTATGAAAATAAAGATGCAAAATTCCCATAAAATAGCGCATTTCTTATAAAAATATATATACCAAAATACACATAAAATTTTTAAATTTGTATTGAAATAAATATACAAAATGCATATACAATAAGATAAATTTGTATTGAAAGAGATATGCAAAAATACATATAAAACAATGTAAATTTGTTTTAAAATATATATACGAATACAAATAAAAAAACGTAGATTTCTATAAAAATATATATACAAAATACACATAAAATTAAGTAAATACGTATAAAAAAATGTATTCAAAATACACAAAAAATAATGTAAATTCGAATTAAAATAGATAAACAAAATACCAATAAAAGAATGTGTATTTGGATAAATATAAATATACAAAATACACATACAAAATAAACATAAATTAAGGTAGATTTGTAATAAAATATATGTAAATTTATATGAAATTTATATGAAAATATATATACAAATACACATTAAATACCATGAATTTGTATAAAAATATATATTCAAAATAAACATTAAATAATGTAAGAGCGTATAAAAATATATATACAAAGTACATATAAAATGAAAATTAAGATGCAAAATACATATAAAATAACGCATTTTTTTATAAAATCATTGATACCAAAATACACATAAAATATTTGAACTTGTATTAAAATAAATATACAAAATGCACATACAATAAGGTAAATTTGTATTGAAATAGATATGCAAAATACATATAAAATAATGTAAATTTGTTTCAAAATATATATACGAATACACATAAAATAACGTAGATTTCTATAAAAATACATATACAAAATACACATAATATTAAGTAAATACGTATAAAAAAATGTATACAAAATACACATAAAATAATGTAAACTCGTATAAATGTAAAAAAACAATATACCAATAAAAGAATGTGTATTTGTATAAATATAAATATACAAAATGCACATAAAATAACGTAGATTTATATAAAACTATATACATAAAATAACGCAAATTTCTATAAAAATATATGTACAAAAATGAACATAAAATAAATTTGCATAAAAATATATATACAAAACACACTTTAGATAATGTAAATGAGTATAAAAATATGTATACAAAATACCTATGAAATAATCTAAATTCGTATCGAATTAAATTAAGAAATACCAATAAAATAATGTAATTTTGGATGAAAATATATATACAAAATACACATAAAATAGTTGAAATATATAAACAAATACACATAAAATAACGTAATTTTGTATGAAAAATATATACAAAATGCACATAGAATAATGTCAATTCGTATCAAAATGAATGAGCAGAATATCAATAAAATAATGTATATTTGTATGAAAATAAAGATGCAAAATACCCAAAAAATAAAGCATATGTTTATAAAAATACAGATACAAAAATACACATCGAATAATTAAATTTGTATTAAAATTAATATACAAAATGCGTATATAATAAGGTAAATTTGTATTGAAAAAATATGCAATATACACGTTTACTCATACAAATTTATATTATTTTATTGGTATTTTGTTTATTTATTTTGATACGAATTACATGATTATATGTGTATTTTGTACACATTTTTTTATACGTATTTACATTATTTAATGTGTATTTTGTTTATATATTTTCATACAAATTTACGTTATTATATGTGTATTTGTATAAATATTTTGATACAAATTTACTTTATTTCATGTATTTTGTATATATATTTCAATTCAAATTTAGCTTATTTTGTGTGTATTTTGTATATATTTTCATACAAATTTAATTACTTCTGTGTATTTATGTATATAGTTTTATATAAATTTACGTTATTTTATGTGTATTTTGTATATTTATATTTATACAAATACACATTCTTTTATTGGTATTTTGTTTATTTATTTGATACGAATTTACATTATTTTATGTGTATTTTGTATACATTTTTTTATACGTATTTACTTCATTTTATGTGTATTTTGAATATATATATTTATAGAAATCTACGTTATTCTATGTGTATTCGTATACATATTTTGAAACAAATTTACATTGCTTTATATGTATTTTGCGTATCTATTTCAATACAAATTTACCTTATTGTATGTGTTTTTTATATATTTATTTTAATACAAATCTAATTTTTTTATGTGTATTTTGGTATATATATTTTTATAAATAAAAAAAATGCGTTATTTTATGGGTATTTTGCCTCTTTATTTTCATACAAATTTACATTATTTTATTAATATTCTGTGTATTTATTTTGATACGATTTTACATTATTCTATTTGTGTTTTGTATATATTTTTTTATACAAATTTACGTTATTTGTTTATGTATTTGCATTCAAATTTACATTATTTTATGTGTATTTTGTATATGTATTTCCATACAAATTTACCTAATTTATGTGTATTTTGTATATTTATTTTCATACAAATTTTAAATATTTTTGTGTATTTTTGCATATAGTTTGATACAAATTTAGGTTATTTTATGTGTATTTTGAATATCTATTAAATATATATACAAAATACATATGAAATTATGTAAATACGTATAAAATATATATACAAAATACATATCAAATAATGTAAATTCGTGTCAAAATAAATAAACAAAATATCATGAAAAGAATGTGTATTTGTATGAAAATAGATAATAGATAATAAATTTGTATAAAATATATGCAAGATACACATTAAATAATGTAAATATGTATAAAAAAGCATATACAAAAAACAAATAGAATAATGTAAAATCGTATCAAAATAAATACACAGAATATTAATAAAATAATGTAAATTTGTATGAAAATAAAGATGCAAAATTCCCATAAAATAGCGCATTTCTTATAAAAATATATATACCAAAATACACATAAAATTTTTAAATTTGTATTGAAATAAAAATACAAAATGCATATACAATAAGATAAATTTGTATTGAAAGAGATATGCAAAAATACATATAAAACAATGTAAATTTGTTTCAAAATATATATACGAATACAAATAAAAAAACCTAGATTTCTATAAAAATATATATACAAAATACACATAAAATTAAGTAAATACGTATAAAAAAATGTACTCAAAATACACATAAAATAATGTAAATTCGAATTAAAATAGATAAACAAAATACCAATAAAAGAATGTGTATTTGGATAAATATAAATATAAAAAATACACATACAAAATAAACATAAAATAAGGTAGATTTGTAATAAAATATATGTACAAAATACACATAAAATAATGTAAATTTATATGAAAATATATATACAAATACACATAAAATACCATGAATTTGTATAAAAATATATATTCAAAATAAATATTAAATAATGTAAGAGCGTATAAAAATATATATACAAAGTACATATAAAATGAAAATTAAGATGCAAAATACCTATAAAATAACGCATTTTTTATAAAATTATTGATACCAAAATACACATAAAATATTTGAACTTGTATTAAAATAAATATACAAAATGCACATACAATAAGGTAAATTTGTATTGAAATAGATATGCAAAATACATATAAAATAATGTAAATTTGTTTCAAAATATATATACGAATACACATAAAATAACGTAGATTTCTATAAAAATACATATACAAAATACACATAATATTAAGTAAATACGTATAAAAAAATGTATACAAAATACACATAAAATAATGTAAATTCGTATAAATGTAAATAAACGATATACCAATAAAAGAATGTGTATTTGTATAAATATAAATATACAAAATGCACATAAAATAACGTAGATTTATATAAAACTATATACATAAAATAACGCAAATTTCTAAAAAAATATATGTACAAAAATGAACATGAAATAAATTTGCATAAAAATATATATACAAAACACACTTTAGATAATGTAAATGAGTATAAAAATATGTATACAAAATACCTATGAAATAATCTAAATTCGTATCGAATTAAATTAGGAAATACCAATAAAATAATGTAATTTTGGATGAAAATATATATACAAAATACACATAAAATAACCTAAATACAAATACAAGTATACACATAAAATAATTTAAAATTGAATGAAATATATATACAAAATAAACATAAAATAAGGTAAATTTGTAATGAAATATATGAAAAAATACACATAAAATAATATAAATTTGTATGAAAATATATATACAAATACACATTAAATAACATGAATTTGTATAAAATTTGTATCAAAATATATATTTATACACACAATAAAATAACGTAGTTTTTTTATGAAAATGTATATTCAAAATACACATAAAATAATTTAAATACGTAGAAAAATATATATACAAAAAACACATAAAATAATGTAAATTTGTATGAAAATATATAAACAAATACACATAAAATAATGTAAATTTGGATAAAATATATATACAAAATGAACATTAAATAATGTAAATATGTATAAAAAAAATATATACAAAATACACATAGAATAATGTTAAATCGTATCAAAATAAATAAAGAGAATATCAATAAAATAATGTAAATTTGTATGAAAATAAAGATGCAAAATATCCATATAATAACGCATATTTGCATAAAAATATATATACAAAAATACATATAAAATAGTTAAGTTTGTATTAAAATAAATATACAAAATGCACGTACAATAAAGTAAATTTGTATTGAAATAGATTTGCAAAATACACATCAATATTGTAAATTTGTATCAAAATATATATACGAATACTCATAAAATAGAGTAAATTTCTATGAAAATATACATACAAAATAGATATACAAAATACACATATAACTAGTTAAATTTGTATTTAAATACATGTACAAAAAACACATAAAATAATGTAGATTTGTATGAAATGAAAACAAATACATTTTATATAAGATATATATACAAAATACACATAGAATAATGTAAAATCATATCAAAATAAATACACAGAATATCAATAAAATAATGTAAATTTGTATGAAAATAAAGATGCAAAATACCCATAAAATAAAGCATATTTTTATAAAAATACATATACAAAAATACACATAGATTAATCAAATTTGTATTAAAATTAATATACAAAATGCACATACAATAAGGTAAATTTGTATTGAAAAAATATGCAAAATACACATAAAATAATGTAAATTTGTTTCAAAATATATATATGAATACACATAAAATAACGCAGATTTCTATAGAAACATATATACAAAATACACTTGAAATAATGTAAATACGTATAAAAATATATATACAAAATACACATTAAATAATGTTAATTCGTGTCAAAATAAATAAACAAAATATCATGAAAAGAATGTGTATTTGTATGAAAATAGATATACAAAATACACATATAATAACCTAAATTTGTATAAAACTATATACAAAAATACACAAAAATAATTTAAACTTGTATGAAAATAATTATACAAAAAACATATAAAAATAGGTAAATTTGTATTGAAATACATATACAAAATACACATAAAATAATGTAAATTTGAATGAAAATATATAAACATATAGACTTAAAATAACGTAAATTTGTATCAAATATATATACAAAAAAACATTAAATAATGTAAATATGTATAAAAAAATATATACAAAACACAAATAAAATAATGTAAAATCGTATCAAAATAAATACAGAAAATATTAATAAAATAATGTAAATATGTATGAAAATTAAGATGCAAAATACCCATAAAATAACGCATTTTTTATAAAAATATATATACGAAAAAACATAAAATATTTGATTTTGTATTAAAATAAATAGATATACAAAATACTCATAAAATAAGCTAATTTTGAATTGAAATATATATACAAAATACATAAAATAATGTAAATATGTATCAAAATACCTATACAAATACACATATAATAACGTAAATTTGTATAAAAATATATAAACAAAATACACATTAAATAATGTAAATACGTATAAAAAAATGTAAAAAATACACAAATAATCATGTAATTCGTATCAAAATAAATAGACAAAATACCAATAAAATAATGTAAATTTTTATGAGGAAACATATACAAAATACACATAAATAACGCAAATATCAATAAAAATATATATAATATAATATATTTTTATACATATTTAAAATATTTAATGTATATTTTGTATATATATATTTTATCCAAATTTACGTGATTTTATATGTATTTGTTTATATATTTTCATACAAATTTACATTATTTTATGTGAGTTTTGTATATGTATTTCAATACAAATTTGCCTAACTTTATGTGTATTTTGCATATCTATTTTCAAACAAATTTAAATTATTTTTGTGTATATTTGTATATATTTTTATACAAATTTTAGTTATTTTATTTGTTTTTTGTATATATATTTTCCTACAAATATACATTCTTTTATTGGAATTTTGTGTATTTAATTTTTTACGAATTTACATTATTTTATGTGTATTTTGTATATATATTTTTCTACGTATTTAAACTATTTTATGTGTATTTTATATATACATTTTCATAAAAATTTACGTTATTTTATTGTGTGTATTCGTATATATTTTGAAACATTTTATACAAATTCATGTTATTTTATGTGTATTTGTATATATATTTTCATACAAATTTATATTATTTTATGTGTATTCTTACATATATTTTATAACAAATTTACCTTATTTTATGTTTATTTTGTATATTTATTTCATTCAATTTTAAATTATTTAATGTGTATATTTGTATTTGTATTTAGGTTATTTTATGTGTTTTTTTATATATATTTTCATCCAAAATTACATTATTTTATTGTTATTTTCTTAATTTAACTCGATACGAATTTAGATTATTTCATAGGTATTTTGTATACATATTTTTATACTCATTTACATTATCTAATGTGTGTTTTGTATATATTTTTTTATGCAAACTAATTTTATGTGCATTTTTGTACATATATTTTTATAGAAACTTAAAACGATATTTTATGTGTATTTTGTATATGTTTTCTCATACAAATTTACTTTATTTAATTAGTTTTTTTTATTTATTTTGATACGAATGACTTGATTATTTGTGTATTTGTATATGTTTTTTCATACAAATTTATATTATTTCATTGGTATTTTGTTTATTTATTTTGATACGAATTACACAATTATATGTGTACTTTGTACATATTTTTCTACGTATTTACATTATTTAATGTGTATTTTGTTTATATATTTTCATACAAATTTACCTTAATATATGTGTATTTGTATAAATATTTTGATACAAATTTACTTTATTTTATGTATTTTGTATATATATATTTCAATTCAAATTTAGCTTATTTTGTGTGTATTTTGTATATCTATTTTCATACAAATTTAATTACTTTTGTGTATTTTTGTATATAGTTTTATACAAATTTACGTTATTTTATGTGTATTTTGTATATTTATATTTATACAAATACACATTCTTTTTTTGGTATTTTGTTTATTTATTTTGATACGAATTTACATTATTTTATGTGTAATTTGTATACATTTTTTTATACTTATTTACTTCATTTTTATGTGTATTTTGTATATATATTTTTATACAAATCTACGTTATTTTATGTGTATTCGTATATATATTTTGAAACAAATTTATTATATGTGTATTTGTTTAAATTTTTTGATACAAATTTACTTTATTTCATGTATTTTGTATATATATTTCAATTCAAATTTAGCTTATTTTATCTGTATTTTGTATATCTATTTTCATACGAATTTAATTACTTCTGTGTATTTTTGAATATAGTTTTATACAAATTTACGTTATTTTATGTGTATTTTGTATATTTATATTTATACAAATACACATTCTTTTTTTGGTATTTTGTTTTTTTATTTTGATACGAATTTACATTATTTTATGTGTAATTTGTATACATTTTTTTATACGTATTTACTTCATTTATTCATTTATTTATTTGTATATATATTTTTATAGAAATCTACGTTATTTTATGTATATTCGTATATATATTTTGAAACAAATTTACATTGTTTTATATGTATTTTGCATATCTATTTCAATACAGATTTACATTATTATATGTGTATTTTGTATATTTATTTTAATACAAATTAATTTTTTTGTGTATTTTTGTAAATATATTTTTATAAACAAAATGTGTTATTTTATGGGTATTTTGCATCTTTATTTTCATACAAATTTACATTATTTTATTAACATTCTGTGTATTTTTTTTGATACGATTTTACATTATTCTATTTGTGTTTTGTATATATATTTTTTATACATATTTACATTATTTAATGAGTATTTTGTATATATATTTTATACAAATTTACGTTAATTTAAGTGTATTTGTTTATATATTTTTATTCAAATTTACATTATTTTATGTGTATTTTGTATATGTATTTCAATACAAATTTACCTAATTTTATGTGTATTTTGTATATTTATTTTCATACAAATTTAATTTATTTTTGTGTATTTTTATATATAGTTTTATACAAATTTACGTTATTTTATGTGTATTTTATACATGTATTTTCATACAAATACACATTCTCTTATTGATATTCTCTTTATTTATTTTGTCACGAATTTACATTATTTAATGTGTATTTTGTATATATATTTCTATAGAAATCTACGTTATTTTAAGTGTATTCGTATATATTTTGAAACAAATCTTCATTATTTTATGTGTATTTTGTTTATATATTTCATTACAAATTTGCCTTATTTTATGTTTATTTTTATATCTATTTTCATTGAAATTCAAATTATTTTATGTGTATATATTTATTTGTATATACGTTCTTTTATGTTTATTTTCTATATATATTTTCATTCAAAATTACATTATTTTATCGGTATTTTGTTCATTTTTTTCGATACGAATTTAGATTATTTCATGTGTATTTTCTATACATATACATATAGAGTAAATTTCTATGAAAATATATATTGAAAATACATATAAAATTATGTAAATAAGTATAAAAATATATATATCAAATACACTTAAAAAAATGAAAATTCAATATAAATTTACCTTATTGTATGTGCATTTTGTATATTTATTTCAATACAAATTTAAATATTTTATGTGTATTTTGGTATATATATTTTTATAAGAAATGCGCTATTTTATGGGAATTTTGCATCTTTATTTACATACAAACTTACATTATTTTACTTTCATAGAAATTTACTCTATTTTATGAGTATTCGTATATATATTTTGATACAAATTTACATTATTGATGTGTATTTTGCATATCTATTTCAATACAGATTTACCTTATTGTATGTGTATTTTGTATATTTATTTTAATACAAATAAATTTTTTTATGTATATTTTTGTATAAATATATTTCTATAAAAAAAATGCGTTATTTTATGGGTATTTTGCATCTTTATTTTCATACAAATTTACATTATTTTATTAATATTCTGTGTATTTATTTTGATATGATTTTACATTATTCTATTTGTGTTTTGTATATATTTTTTTATTCAAATTTACGTTATTTTAAGTGTATTTGTTTATGTATTTTCATTCAAATTTACATTATTTTATATGTATTTTGTATATGTATTTCAATACAAATTTACCTAATTTTATGTGTATTTTGTATATTTATTTTCATACAAATATAAATTATTTTTGTTTTTTTGTATATAGTTTTATACAAATTTATGTTATCTTATGTGTATTTTGAATATATATTTTCATACAAATACACATTCTTTTATTGATATTTTGTTTATTTATTTTGACACGAATTTACAATATTTAATGTGTATTTTGTATATATATATTTATACGTATTTACATCCTTTCATGTGTATTTTGTATATTTATAAAAAATGCTTTATTTTATGGGTATTTTGCATCTTTATTTTCATACAAATTTACATTATTTTATTTACATTCTATGTATTTATTATGATACGATTTTACATTATTCTATTTGTGTTTTGTATATATATTTTTTATACATATTTACAAAACACAAATAGAATAATGTAAATATTAATAAAATAATGTAAATTTGTATGAAAATTAAGTTGCAAAATACCCATAAAATAACGCATTTTTTATAAAAATATATATACGAAAACACATAAAATATCTGATTTTGTATTAAAATAAGTATACAAAATGCACACACAATAATGTAAATTTATATTGAAATAGATACGCAAAATACATATAAAACAATGTAAATTTGTTTCAAAATATATAAAGGAATACACCTAAAATAACGTAGTATATACATTTCAATTCAAATTTAGCTTATTTTATCTGTATTTTGTATATCTATTTTCATACGAATTTAATAACTTCTGTGTATTTTTGTATATAGTTTTATAAAAAATTTACGTTATTTTATGTGTATTTTGTATATTTATATTTATACAAATACACATTCTTTTATTGGTATTTAGTTTATTTATTTTGATACGAATTTACATTATTTTATGTGTATTTTGTATACATTTTCTTATACGTATTTACTTCATTTTATGTGTATTTTGTATATATATTTTTATACAAATCTACGTTATTTTATGTGTATTCGTATATATATTTTCAAACAAATTTACATTGTTTTATATGTATTTTGCATATCTATTTCAATACAGATTTACCTTATTGTATGTGTATTTTGTATATTTATTTTAATACAAATTAATTTTTTCATGTGTATTTTGGTATATATATTTTTATAAAAAATGCGTTATTTAATGTGTATTTTGCATCTTTATTTTCATACAAATTTACATTGTTTTATTAATATTCAATGTATTTATTTTGATACGATTTTACATTATTCTATTTGTGTTTTGTATATATTTTTTTATACATATTTACATTATTTAATGTGTATTTTGTATATTTTAAAACAAATTTACGTTATTTTATGCGCATCTGTTAAAATATTTTGATACAAATTTACATTATTTTATGTATTTTGTATATATTTTAATACAAATTTAGTTTATTTTATGTATATTTTGTATATCTATTTTCATTCGTATCAAAATAAATAAACAAAATAGCAATAAAATAATGTAAATTTGTATGAGATAACATATACAAATACACATAAAATAACGCAAATTTCTAAAAAAATATATGTACAAAAATGCACATAAAATAAAGTAAATTTGCATAAAAATATATATACAAAACACACATTAAATAATGTAAATGCGTACATAAAATAAACTAAATTTGTATAAAACTATATACAAAAATACACAAAATTTTTTAAATTTGTATGAAAAGAAATATACAAAATACACGTAAAATTAGGTAAATTTGTATTGAAATACATATACAAAATACACATAAAATAATGTAAATTTGAATGAAAATATATAAACAAATACACTTAAAATAACGTAAATTTGTATAAAATATATATGCAAGATACACATTAAATAATGTAAATGTGTATAAAAAAATATATACAAAAAAGAAATAGAATAATGTAAAATCCTATCAATATAAATACACAGAATATCAATAAAATAATGTAAATTTGTATGAAAAGAAAGATGCAAAATTCCCATAAAATAGCGCATTTTTTATAAAAATATATATACCAAAATACACATAAAATATTTAAATTTGTATTGAAATAAATATACAAAATGCATATACAGTAAGGTAAATATGTATTGAAAGAGATATTCAAAAATACATATAAAACAAAGTTAATTTGTTTCAAAATATATATACCAATACATATAAAATAACGTAGATTTCTATAGAAATATATGTACAAAATACACATGAAATTATGTAAATACGTATAAAAATATATATACAAAATACATATCTAGGTAAATTCGTGTCAAAACAAATAAACAAAATATCATGAAAAGAATGTGTATTTGCATGAAAATAAATAATAGATAATAAATTTGTATGAAATATATATGCAAGATACACTTTAAATAATGTAAATATGTAAAAAAAAATATATACAAAAAACAAATAGAATAATGTGAAATCGTAACAAAATAAATACACCGAATATTAATAAAATAATGTAAATTTGTATGAAAATAAAGATGCAAAATTCCCATCAAATAGCGCATTTCTTATAAAAATATATATACCAAAATACACATAAAATATTTAAATTTGTATTGAAATAAATATACAAAATGCACATACAATAAGGTAAACTTGTATTGAAAGAGATATGCAAAAATACATATAAAACAATGTAAATTTGTTTCAAAATATATATACGAATACACATAAAATAACGTAGATTTCTATAAAAATATATATACAAAATACACATAAAATTAAGTAAATACGTATAAATATAGATATACAAAATACACATAGAATAATGTAAAATTGTTTAAAAAAAAAATAAACAGAATATAAATAAAATAATGTAAATTTGTATGAAAATAAAAATGCAAAATACCCATAAAATAAAGCATATTTTTATAAAAATACATATACAAAAATCCACATAGCATAATTAAATTTGTATTAAGATTAATATACAAAATGTATATATAATAAGGTAAATTTGTATAGAAAAAATATGCAAAATACACATAAAACAGTGTAAATTTATTTCAAAATCTATATACGAATACTCATAAATCAACGTAGATTTCTATAGAAATATATATATATATATATATATATATATATATATATATATATATATATATATATATATATATATATATATATATATATATATATATATATATATATATATATATATATATATATATATATATATATATATATATATATATATATATATATATATATAAAACACATAAAATAATGTAAATTCGCGTCAAAATAAATAAACAAAATATCAATAAAAGAATCTGCATTTGTATGAAAATAGATATACAATATACACTTTATTTTATGTGTATTCGTATATATATTTTGAAACAAATTTACACTGTTTTATTTGTATTTTGCGTTTTTTTTCAATACAAATTTACCTTTTTGAATGTGTGCATTATGTATATTAATTTTAATACAAATTTAATTATTCTATGTGTATTTTTGTATATGTATTTAAAAAAAAAATATGCTTTATCTTATGGGTATTTTGCATCTTTATTTTCATGCAAATTTAAATAATTTTATTGATATTCTGTGTACTTATTTTGATACGATTTTACATTATTCTATGTATAACAAAAATAAATATATACAAAATACACAAAAATAGTTTAAATTTGTTTGAAAATAGATATGCAAAATATGTGTATTTTGTATATATATTTCAATTCAAATTTAGCTTATTTTGTGTGTATTTTGTATATATTTTCATACAAATTTCATTACTTCTGTGTTATATAGTTTTATATAAATTTACGTTATTTTATGTGTATTTTGTATATTTATATTTATACAAATACACATTCTTTTATTGGTATTTTGTTTATTTATTTTGATACGAATTTACATTATTTTATGTGTATTTTGTATACATTTTCTTATACGTATTTACTTCATTTTATGTGTATTTTGTATATATATTTTTATAGAAATCTACGTTATTTTATGTGTATTCGTATATATATTTTGAAACAAATTTACATTGTTTTATGTGTATTTTGCATATCTATTTCAATACAAATTTACCTTATTGTATGTGCATTTTGTATATTTATTGTAATACAAATTTAAATATTTTATGTGTATTTTGGTATATATATTTTCATAAAAAATGCGTTGTTTTATGGGTATTTTGCGTGTTTATTTTCATACAAATTTACATTATTTTATTAATATTCTGTGTATTTATTTTGATACTATTTTACATTATTCTATTTGTGTTTTGTATATACTTTTTTATACATATTTATATTATTTAATGTGTATTTTCTATATATATTTCATACAAATTTACGTTATTTTAAGTGAATTTGTTTATATATTTTCATTCAAATTTACATTATTTTATGTGTATTTTGAATATGTATTTCAATAGAAATTTAACTAGTTTTATGTGTATTTTGTATATATATTTTTATACAAATTTAAATTATTTTTGTGTATTTTTTTAATAGAGTTTTATACAAATTTACAATATTTTATGTGTATTTTGTATATCTATTTTCATACAAATACACATTCTTTTATTGATATTTTGTTTATTTATTTTGATGCGAATTTATATTATTTAATGTGTATTGTGTATATATATTTTTGTACGTATTTACGTCATTTCATGTGTATTTTTTATATATATTTCTATAGAAATATACGTTATTTTATGTGTATTCGTATATATATTTTGAAACAAATATACATTGTTTTATGTGCTTTTTTTATATTTTTTCAATACAAATTTCTCTTATTGTACGTGCATTTTGTATATTAATTTTAATACAAATTTCATTAGTCTATGTGTATTCTTGTATATGTATTTTAAAAAAAATATGCTTTATTTTATGGGTATTTTGCATCTTTATTTTCATACAAAATTACATTTATTGATATTCTGTGTATTTATTTTGATACGATTTTACATTATTCTATGTATATTTTGTATATCTATTTTATACAAATGTACGTTATTTTATGTGAATTTGTTTTCATTTCATACAAATTTTCATTATTTTATGTGTATTTTGTATATATATTTAAATACAAATTTAACTAATTATATGTGTATTTTGTATATCTATTTTCATACAAATTGAAATCAATTTTTTTGTTTTTTTGTATATATTTTTATTCAAATTTCCGTAATTTTATGTGTATTTTGTATATTTATTTTCCTACAAATATACGTTCTTTTATCGGAATTTTGTTCATTTATTTTGATACGAATTTTCATTTTTTTAGGTGTATTTGATATATATATTTTTATACTTATTTACATAATTTTATATGTATTTTGAAAATATATTTTCATAGAAATTTACTCTATATGTATATACAAAAAAACACAAAAATAATTTAAATTTGTATGAAAATAAATATACAAAATACACATAAAATTAGGTAAATTTGTATTGAAATACATTTTTTTTTTTTTTTTTACATTGCAGCCTATTGCGTCGGTAGGCTTCTTCCCGGTGGATCCTGATGGTCGGTCCAAGGCTTCTTTCCGGTAGGTCTTGATGGTCGGCCCAGCCCGTTCTGGCGCAGGCGAGTGTTTATAGTGGCGCCATCTTGCATTGGCTCATGCTGCCCTCCCAGAGCTCATCTTTGATCCTAGAATCTAGAGTCCGGGTTGATAGGTGGTCTTCTGGACAGCATGTGGGTAGTTTTAAGCCACTCGGCGGCGGCTGAAAAATCCCAGCTTGGTGGCACCGGGCGGGGATTGAACTCGCGTCCTCCTGAACACGAGGCCGTTACTTTGACGACTCAGCCACCGCCTCCCCATAAAATACACTTAAAATAATGTAAATTTGAATGAAATTATATAAACAAATACACTTAAAATGACGTTAATTTGTATAAAATATATATAAAAAATACACATTAAATAATGAAAATATGTATAAAAAAATATATACAAAACACAAATAGTATAATATAAAATCGTATCAAAATATATACACAGAATATTAATAAAATAATGTACATTTGTATGAAAACTAAGATGCAAAATACCTATAAAATAACGCATTTTTTATAAAATTATATATACCAAAATACACATAAAATATTTGAATTTGTATTAAAATAAATATACAAAATGCACATACAATAAGGTAAATTTGTATTGAAATAGATATGCAAAAACATATAAAACAATGTAAATTTGTTTCAAAATATATATACGAATACACATAAAATAACGTAGATTTCTATAAATATATATATACAAAATACAAATAAAATTAAGTAAATACGAATCAAAAATGTATACAAAATACACATAAAATAATGTAAATTCGTATAAATATAAATAAACAAAATACCAATAAGAGAATGTGTATTTGTATAAATATAAATATACAAAATGCACATAAAATAACGTAAATTTGTATAAAACTATATACAAAAATACACAGAAGTAATTAAATTTGCATGAAAATAGATATACAAAATACACACAAAATAAGCTAAATTTGAATTGAAATATATATACAAAATACATAAAATAAAGTAAATTCGTTTCAAAATATTTTTAACAAATACACATATAATAACGTAAATTTGTAAAAAAAATATATAAACAAAATACACATTAAGTAATGTAAATACGTATAAAAAAATATTTACAAAATACACCAATAATCTAGTCATTCGTATCAAAATAAATAAACAAAAAACTAATTAAATAATGTAAATTTGGATGAGAAAACATATACAAAATACACATAAAATAACGTTTTAAGTTTCTATAAAAATATATGTACAAAAATGCACATAAAATTAGTTTGCATAAAAAAATATATACAAAACACACATAAGATAATGTAAATGAGTATAAAAATATGTATACAAAATACCTATGAAATAATCTAAATTCGTATCGATTTAAATTAAGAAAATAACAATAAAATAATGTAATTTTGGATGAAAATATATATAGAAAACACACATAAAATAACCTAAATACAAATACAAATATACACATTAAATAATTTAAAATTGAATGAAATAAATATACAAAATAAACATAAAATAAGGTAAATTTGTAATGAAATATATGTAAGAATACACATAAAATAATATAAATTTGTATGAAAATATATATACAAATACACATAAAATAACATGAATTTGTATAAAATGTTTTAAAATATATACGAATACACACAATAAAATAACGTGAATTTTTATGAAAATGTATATATAAAACACACATAAAATAGTTTAAATACGTAGAAAAATATATATACAAAATACACATAAAATAATGTAAATTCGTAAAAAATTAAATACACAAAATTCCAATAAAAGAATGTATATTTGTAGGAAAATATATATACAAAAAACAAATAAAATAACTAGAACTTGTATAAAAATATATACAAAAATACTCAAAAATAATTTAAATTTGTTTGAAAATAGATATGCAAAATACACATAAAGTTAGGCAAATTTGTATTGAAATACATATACAAAACTCACATAAAATAATGTAAATTTGTATGAAAATATATAAACAAATACATATAAAATCACGTAAATTTGGATAAAATATATATATACAAAATTTACATTAAATATTTTAAATATGTATAAAAATATATTATATTATATATATTTTTATTGATATTTGCGTTATTTATGTGTATTTTGTATATGTTTTCTCATAGAAATTTACATTATTTTATTGGTATTTTGTCTATTTATTTTGATACGAATTACATGATTATTTGTGTATTTTTTACATTTTTTTTATACGTATTTACATTATTTAATGTGTATTTTGTTTATATATTTTTATACAAATTTACGTTATTATATTTTGATACAAATTTACATTATTTTATGTATTTTGTATATATATTTCAATTCAAATTTAGCTTATTTTATGTGTATTTTGTATATCTATTTATTTTAATACAAAATCAAATATTTTATGTTTTTTCGTATATATTTTTATAAAAAATGCGTTATTTTATGGGTATTTTGCATCTTAATTTTCATACAAATTTACATTATTTTATTAATATTTTCTGTATTTATTTTGATACGATTTTACATTATTTTATTTGTGTTTTGTATATATTTTTTTTATACATATTTACATTATTTAATGTGTTTTTTGTATATATATTTGAAACAAATTTACGTTATTTTAAGTCTATATGTTTATATATTTTCATTCAAATTTACATTATTTTATGTGTATTTTGTATATGTATTTCAATACAAATATACCTAATTTTATATGTTTTTTGTATATTTATTTTCATACAAGTTTAAATTATTTTTGTGTATTTTTGTTTATAGTTTTATACAAATTTAGGTTATTTTATGTGTATTTTGTATATCTATTTTCATACAAATACACATTCTTTTCATGATATTTTGTTTATTTATTTTGACACGAATTAACATTATTTAATGTGAATTTTGTATATATATTTTTATACGTATTTACATTATTTCAAGTGTATTTTGTATATAAATTTCTATAGAAATCTGCGTTATTTTATGTGTATTCGTATATATATTTTGAAACAAATTTACATTGTTTTATGTGTATTTTGTATATTTTTTCAATACAAATTTACCTTATTGTATGTGTATTTTGTATATTAATTTTAATACAAATTTGATTAATCTATGTGTATTTTTGTATATGTATTTTTATAAAAATATGTAATTAGTTAAATTTGTATTTAAATACATGTACAAAATACACATAAAATAATGTAAATTTGTATGAAATGAAAACAAATTCACATAAAATAACGTACATTTGTATAAAATAGATATACAAAATAATTTTATGTGTATTTTGTATATTTATTTTCATACAAATTTAAATTATTTTTGTGTATTTTTGTATATAGTTTTATACAAACTTAGGTTATTTTATGAGTATTTTGTATATCTATTTTCATACAAATACACATTCTTTTATTGATATTTTGTTTATTTGTTTTGACGAGAATTTAAATTATTTAATGTGTATTTTGTATATATATTTTTATACGTATTTGCATCATTTCATGTGTATTTTGTATATATCTTTCTATAGAAATCTACGTTATATTATGTGTATTCGTATATCGATTTTTAAACAAATTTACACTTTTATGTGTATTTTGCATATTTTTTCAATACAAATTTACCTTATTGTATATGCATTTTGTATATTAATTTTAATACAAATTTAATTATTCTATGTGTATTTTTGTATATGTATTTTTATAAAAATATGCTTTATTTTATGGGTATTTTGCATCTTTATTTTCATACAAATTTACGTTATTTTATTGATATTCTGCTCATTCATTTTGATACGATTTGACATTATTCCATGTGTATTTTGTATATATTTTGCAAACAAATTTACGTTATTTTATATGTATTTGTTTATATATTCTGACACAAATTTACAATATTATATGGGTATTTTGTATATATATTTCAAAAGAAATTTACCTATTTTTATGTGTATTTTGAATATCTATTTTCATACAAACTCAAATTATTTTTATGGATTTTTGTATATATTTCAATACAAATTTTAGTTATGTTATGTGTATTTTGTAAATCTATTTTCAATCAAATATATATTATTTTATTGGTATTTTGTTGATTTATATTGATACGAATTTACATTATTTTATATGTAATTTTTATATATATTTTTATACGCATTTACATTATTTAATATTTATTTTGAATATATAATTTTATACAAATTCATGGTATTTTATGTGTATTTGTATATATATTTTCATATAAATTTACATTATTTTATGTGTATTTTGTACATATATTTCATTACAAATTTACCTTATTTTATGTTTATTTTGTATGTGTATTTTGTTCATTTATATTTATACAAATACACATTCTTTTATTGGTATTTTGTTTATTTATTTTGTTTCGAATTTATATTATTTTATGTGTATTTTGTTTACATTTTGTTATACGTATTTACCTAATTTTATGTGTATTTTGTATATATATTTTTATAGAGATCTACGTTATTTTATGTGTATTCGTACATATATTTTGAAACAAATTTACTTTGTTTTATATGTATTTTTGCATATCTCTTTCAATAGAAGTTTATATTATTGTATGTGCATTTTGTACATTTATTTCAATACAAATTTAAATATTTTATGTGTATTTTGGTATATATATTTTTATAAGAAATGCGCTATTTGATGGAAATTTTGCATCTTTATTTTCATACAAATTTGCATTATTTTATTAATATTCGGTGTATTTATTTTGATACGATCTTACATTATTCTATTTGTTTTTTGTATATATTTTTTTTTATACATATTTACATTATTTAATGTATATCTTGCATATATATTTCATACAAATTTATTATCTATTATTTATTTTCATACAAATACAGATTCTTTTCATGATATTTTGTTTATTTATTTTGACACGAATTTACATTACTTAATTTGTATTTTATATATATATATATATATATATATATATATATATATATATATATATATATATATATATATATATATATATATATATATATATATATATATATATATATATATATATATATATATATATATATATATATATATATTTATACGTATTTACATAATTTCATTTGTATTTTGTATATATATTTCTATAGAAATCTACGTTATTTTATGTGTGTTCGTATATATATTTTGAAACAAATTTACAATGTTTTATTTGTATTTTGCGTTTTTTTTTCAATACAAATTTACCTTATTGTATGTGTGCATTTTGTATATTAATTTTAATACAAATTTAATTATTCTATGTGTATTTTTGTATATGTATTTAAGAAAAAAAAATGCTTTATCTAATGGGTATTTTCCATCTTTGTTTTCATACAAATTTAAATTATTTTATTGATATTCTGTGTACTTATTTTGATACGATTTTACATTATTCTATGTATAACAAAAATAAATACAGAATACACAAAAATAGATATGCAAAATACATATAAACAATGTAAATTTGTTTCAAAATATATATACGAATACACATTACATGGGTATTTTGAATCTTAATTTTCATACAAATTTACATTATTTTATTAATATTTTCTGTATTTATTTTGATAAGATTTTAGATTATTTTATTTGTGTTTTGTATATATTTTTTTATACATATTTACTTTATTTAAAGTGTTTTTTGTATATATATTTGATACATATTTACGTTATTTTAAGTCTATATGTTTATATATTTTCATTCAAATTTACATTATTTTATGTGTATTTTGTATATGTATTTCAATACAAATTTACCTATTTTTATATGTTTTTTGTATATTTATTTTCATACAAGTTTAAATTATTTTTGTTTATTTTTGTATATAGTTTTATACAAATTTAGGTTATTTTATGTGTATTTTGTATATCTATTTTCATACAAATACACATTCTTTTCATGATATTTTTTTTATTTATTTGACACGAATTAACATTATTTAATGTGTATTTTGTATATATATTTTTATACGTATTTACATTATTTCAAGTGTATTTTGTATATATATTTCTATAGAAATCTACGTTATTTTATGTGTATTCGTATATATATTTTGAAACAAATTTACATTGTTTTATGTGTATTTTGCATATTTTTTCAATACAAATTTACATTATTGTATGTGCATTTTGTATATTAATTTTAATACAAATTTGATTAATCTATGTGTATTTTTGTATATGTATTTTTATAAAAATATGCTTTATTTTATGGGTATTTTGCATCTTTATTTTCATACAAATTTACATTATTTTATTGATATTCTGTGTATTTATTTGGTATGATTTTACATTATTCTATGTGTATTTTGTATATATATTTTATATAAAATGTATTTGTTTTCATTTCATACAAATCTACATTATTTTATGTGTTTTTTGTACATGTATTTAAATACAAATTTAACTAGTTATATGTGTATTTTGTATTTCTATTTTGTATGTATATTTTCATAGAAGTTTTCTCTATTTTATGAGTATTCGTATATATATTTTGATACAAATTTACATTATTGATGTGTATTTTGCATATCTATTTCATTACAAATTTTCTTAATTGTACGTGCATTTTGTATATTTATTTCAATACAAATTTAATTATTTTATATGTATTTTTGTATATATATTTTTATGCAAATATGCGTTATTATATGGATATTTTGCATCTTTATTTTCATACAAATTTACATTATTTTATTGATATTCTCTTTATTTATTTTGATACGATTTAACATTATTCTATGTGTATTTTGTATATATTTTTTTTACATATTTACATTATTTAAGGTTTATTTTGTATATATATTTTATCCAAATTTACATTATTTTATGTGTATTTGTTTATATATTTTTATACAAATTTACATTATTTTATGTGTATTTTGTATATACATTTTCATAAAAAATTACGTTATTTTATTGTGTGTATTCGTATATATTTTGATACAAATTTTATACAAATTCATGTTATTTAATGTGTATTTGTATATATATTTTCATACAAATTTATATTATTTTATGTGTATTTTTTCATATATTCCATTACAAATTTACCTTATTTTATGTTTATTTTGTATATTTATTTCATTCAATTTTAAATTATTTTATGTGTATATTTGTATTTGTATTTAGGTTATTTTATGTGTATTTTGTATATATATTTTCATCCAAAATTACATTATTATATTGGTATTTTCTTAATTTAATTCGATACGAATTTAGATTATTTCATAGGTATTTTGTATACATATTTTTATACTCATTTACATTATCTAATGTGTGTTTTGTATATATATTTTTATGCAAATTTATTTTATGTTCATTTTTGTACATATATTTTTATAGAAATTTGCGTTATTTTATGTTTATAGTTTTATATAAATTAACGTTATTTTATATGCCTTTTGTATATTTATATTTATACAAATACACATTCTTTTATTGCTATATTGTTTATTTATATTTATACGAATTTACATTATTTTATGTGTATTTTGTATACATTTTTTTATACGTATTTACTTAATTTTATGAGTATTTTGTATATGTATTTTTATAGAAATCTACGTTATTTTATGTGTATTCGCATATATATTTTGAAACAAATTTACATTATTTTATATGTATTTTGCATATCTATTTCAATACAAATTTACCTTATTGTATGTGCATTTTGTGTATTTATTTTGATACAAATTCAAATATTTTATGTGTATTTTGGTATCAATAATTTTATAAAAAATGCGTTATTTTATAGGAATTTTGCATCTTAATTTTCATACAAATTTACATTATTTTATTAATATTCTGTGTATATATTTTGATACGATTTTACATTATTCTATTTGTGTTTTGTATATATTTTTTTTATACATATTTACATTATTTAATGTGTATTTTGTATATATATTTCATACAAATTTACGTTATTATATGTGTATTTGTTTATATATTTTCTTTCAAATTTACATTATTTTACGTGTATTTTGTATATGTATTTCAATAGAAATTAACCTAATTTTATGTGTATTTTGTATATTTCTTTTCATACAAATTTAAATTATTTTTGTGTATTTTTGTATATAGTTTTATACAAATTTAGGTTATTTTATGTACGCATTTACATTATTTAATGTGTGTTTTGTATATATATTTTTATCCAAAGTTAATTTATTTTACGTTAATTTTTCTACTTATATTTTTATAGAAATTAGCGTTATTTTATATGTATTTGTATATGTTTTCTCATACAAATTTACATTATTTTATTGCTATTTTGTTTATTTAGTTTGATACGAATTACATGATTATATGTGTATTTTGTACATATTTTTTATACGTATTTACATTACTTAATGTGTATTTTGTTTATATATTTTTAAACAAATTTACGTTATTATATGTATTTTTATAAATATTTTGATACAAATTTACATAATTTTATGTATTTTGTATATACATTTCAATTCAAATTTAGCTTATTTTATCTGTATTTTGTATATCTATTTTCATACGAATTTAATTACTTCTCTGTATTTTTGTATATAGTTTTATACAAATTTACGTTATTTTATGTGTATTTTGTATATTTATTTTTATACAAATACACATTCTTTTATTGGTATTTTGTTTATTTATTTTTATACGAATTTACATTATTTTATGTGTATTTTGTATACATTTTTTTATACGTATTTACTTCATTTTACGTGTATTTTGTATATATTTTTATACAAATCTACGTTATTTTATGTGTATTCGTATATATATTTTGAAACAAATTTACATTGTTTTATATGTATTTTGCATATCTTTTTCAATACAGATTTACCTTATTGTATGTGTATTTTGTATATTTATTTTAATACAAATTAATTTTTTCATGTGTATTTTGGTATATATATTTTTATAAAAAATGCGTTATTTAATGGGTATTTTGCATCTTTATTTTCATACAAATTTACATTGTTTTATTAATATTCTGTGTATTTATTTTAATACGATTTTACATTATTCTATTTGTGTTTTGTATATATATTTTTTTATACATATTTACATTATTTAATGTGTATTTTGTATATTTTAAAACAAATTTACGTTATTTTATGCGCATCTGTTAAAATATTTTGATACAAATTTACATTATTTTATGTATTTTGTATATATATTTCAATATAAATTTAGTTTATTTTATGTATATTTTGTATATCTATTTTCATTCGTATCAAAATAAATAAACAAAATAGCAATCAAATAATGTAAATTTGTATGAGAAAACATATACAAATACACATAAATTAACGCAAATTTCTAAAAAAATATATGTACAAAAATGCACATAAAATAAAGTAAATTTTTGAATAAAAATATATATACAAAACACACATTAAATAAAGTAAATGCGTACATAAAATAACCTAAATTTGTATAAAACTATATACAAAAATACACAAAAATATTTAAAATTTGTATGAAAAGAAATGTACAAAATACACATAAAATTAGGTAAATTTGTATTGAAATACATATACAAAATACACATAGAATAATGTAAATTTGAATGAAAATATATAAACAAATACACTTAAAATAACGTAAATTTGTATAAAATATATATGCAAGATACACATTAAATAGTGTAAATGTGTATAAAAAAATATTTACAAAAAAGAAATAGAATAATGTAAAATCCTATCAATATAAATACACAGAATATCAATAAAATAATGAAAATTTGTATGAAAAGAAAGATGCAAAATTCCCATAAAATAGGGCATTTTTTATAAAAATATATATACCAAAATACACATAAAATATTTAAATTTGTATTGAAATAAATATACAAAATGCATACACAGTAAGGTACATATGTATTGAAAGAGATATTCAAAAATACATATAAAACAAAGTAAATTTGTTTTAAAATATATATACGAATACACATAAAATAACGTAGATTTCTATAGAAATATATATACAAAATACACATGAAATTATGTAAATACGTATAAAAATATATATACAAAACATATCTAATTAAATTCGTGTCAAAATAAATAAATAAATTATCATGAAAAGAATGTGTATTTGTATGAAAATAAATAATAGATAATAAATTAGTATGAAATATATATGCAAGATACACATTAAATAATGTAAATATGTATAAAAAATATATATACAAAAAACAAATAGAATAATGTGAAATCGTATCAAAATAAATACACCGAATATTAATAAAATAATGTAAATTTGTATGAAAATAAAGATGCAAAATTCCCATCAAATAGCGCATTTCTTATAAAAATATATATACCAAAATACACATAAAATATTTAAATTTGTATTGAAGTAAATATACAAAATGCACATACAATAAGGTAAACTTGTATTGAAAGAGATATGCAAAAATACATATAAAACAATGTAAATTTGTTTCAAAATATATACGAATGCACATAAAATAAAGTAGATTTCTATAAAAATATATATACAAAATACACATAAATTAAGTAATACGTATAAAAATAGATATACAAAATACACATAGAATAATGTAAAAATGTTTAAAAAAAAATAAACAGAATATAAATAAAATAATGTAAATTTGTATGAAAATAAAAATGCAAAATACCCATAAAATAAAGCATATTTTTATAAAAATACATATACAAAAATACACATAGCATAATTAAATTTGTATTAAAATTAATATACAAAATGCATATACAATAAGGTAAATTTGTATTGAAAAAATATGCAAAATACACATAAAAGTGTAAATTTATTTCAAAATCTATATACGAATACTCATAAATCAACGTAGATTTCTATAGAAATATATATACAAAATACACATCAAATGATGTAAACACGTATAAAAATATATATATAAAATACACATTAAATAATGTAAATTCGCGTCAAAATAAATAAACAAAATATCAATAAAAGAATGTGTATTTGTATGAAAATAGATATACAATATACACATAAAATCACCTAAATTTGTATAAAACTATATTCAAAAATACACAAAAATAATTTTAATTTGTATGAAAATAAATATACAAAATACACATAAAATTAGGTAAATTTGTATTGAAATACATTTACAAAATACACATAAAATAATGTAAATTTGAATGAAAATATATAAACAAATACACTTAAAATAACGTAAATTTGTATAAAATATATATAAAAATACACATTAAATAATGTAAATATGTATAAAAAAATATATACAAAACACAAATAGAATAATATAAAATCGTATCAAAATAAATACACAGAATATTAATAAAATAATGTAAATTTGTATGAAAATTAAGACTCAAAATACCCATAAAATAACGCATTTTTTATAAAAATATTTATACCAAGACACACATAAAATATTTGAATTTGTATTAAAATAAATATACAAAATGCACATACAATAAGGTAAATTTGTATTGAAATAGATATGCAAAATACATATAAAACCATGTAAATTTTTTTCAAAATATATATACGAATACACATAAAATAACGTAGATTTCTATGAAAATAAATATACAAAATACACATAAAATGAAGTAAATACGTATAAAAAAAGGTATACAAAATACACATAAAATAATGTAAACTCGTATTAAAATAAATAAACAAAATACTAATAAAAGAATGTGTATTGTATAAATATAAATATACAAAATACAAATAAAATAACGTAAATTTATATAAAACTATATGCAAAAATACACAAAAGTAATTAAATTTGTGTGAAAATAGATATACAAAATACATGTGTATTTTGTATATTTATTTTCATACAAATTGAAATTATTTTTGTTTATTTTTTTATATATTTTCAAACAAATTTTCGTTATTTTATGTGTATTTTGTATATTTATTTATTCTACAAATATACTTTCTTTTATCTGAATTTTGTTTATTGAATTTGAAACGAATTTACCTTATTTTGTATATCTATTTTCATACAAATTAAAATACTTCTGTGTATTTTTGTATATAGTTTTATATAAATTTACGTTATTTTATGTGTATTTTGCATATTTATATTTATACAAATACACATTCTTTTATTGGTATTTTGTATATTTATTTTGATACGAATTTACATTATTTTATGTGTATTTTGTATACATTTTTTTATACGTATTTACTTCATTTTATGTGTATTTTGTATATATATTTTTATAGAAATCTACGTTATTTTATGTGTATTCGTATATATATTTTGAAACAAATTTACATTGTTTTATATATATTTTGCATATCTATTTCAATACAAATTTACCTTATTGTATGTGTTTTTTATATATTTATTTTAATTCAAATTTAAATTTTTTATGTGTATTTTGGTATATATATTTTTATCAAAAAAAAAAAAAAAGCATTATTTTATGGGTATTTTGCCTCTTTATTTTCATACAAATATACATTATTTTATTAATATTCTGTGTATTTATTTTGATACGATTTTACATTATTCTATTTGTGTTTTGTATATATTTTTTTAGACAAATTTACGTTATTTTAAGTGTATTTGTCTATGTCTTTTCATTCAAATTTACATTATTTTATGTGTATTTTGTATATGTATTTCAATACAAATCTACCTAATTTTATGTGTATTTTGTATATTTATTTTCATACAAATTTAAAATATTTTTGTGTATTTTAGAATATAGTTTGATACAAATTTAGGTTATTTTATGTGTATTTTGTATATCTATTTTCATACAAATACACATTCTTTTATTGATATTTTGTTTATTTATTTTGACGCGAATTTACAGTATTTAATGTGTATTTTGTATATATTTTTATACGTATTTACATCATTTCATGTGTATTTTGTATATATATTCCTATAGAAATCAACGTTATTTTATGTGTATTCGTATATATATTTTGAAACAAATTTACTGTGTTTTATGTGTATTTTGCTTTTTTTTTCAATACAAACTTACCTTATTGTATGTGCATTTTGTATATTAATTTTAACACATTTAATTATTCTATGAGTATTTTTGTATATGTATTTAAAAAAAAATATGCTTTATTTTATAGGTATTTTGCATCTTTATTTTCATAGAAATTTAAATTATTTTATTGATATTATGAGTACTTATTTTGATACGATTTTACATTATTCTATGTATAACAAAAATAAATACAGAATACACAAAAATAGATATGCAAAATACATATAAACAATGTAAATTTGTTTCAAAATATATATACGAATACACATGAAATAAGGTAGATTTCTATAAAAATATATATACAAAATACACATAAAATTAAGTAAAACGTATAAAAAATGTATACAAAATACACATAAAATAATGTAAATTAGTATCAAAATAAATAAACAAAATACCAATAAAAGAATGTGTATTTGTATAAATAAATATATATATATATATATATATATATATATATATATATATATATATATATATATATATATATATATATATATATATATATATATATATATATATATATATATATATATATATATATATATATATATATATATATATATATATATATATACAAAATACACATTAAATAATATAAATTTGTTTAAAACTATACAAAATACACATGAAATGATGTAAATTCGTATAGAAATATATATACAAAATACACATTAAATAATG
This sequence comes from Eriocheir sinensis, assembly GCF_024679095.1. Taxonomy (NCBI): domain Eukaryota; kingdom Metazoa; phylum Arthropoda; class Malacostraca; order Decapoda; family Varunidae; genus Eriocheir; species Eriocheir sinensis. Next base: position 241,830 of record NW_026110762.1, read on the forward strand.
TAAATTCGCGTCAAAATAAATAAACAAAATATAAATAAAAGAATGTGTATTTGTATGAAAATAGATATACAAAACACACATAAAATAACCTAAATTTGTATCAAATTAAATACTAAAATACACAAAAATATTTTATATTTGTATGGAAATAAATATACAAAATACACATAAAATTAGGTAAATTTGTATTGAAATACATACACAAAATACACATAAAATAATGTAAATTTGAATGAAAATACATAAACAAATACACTTAAAATAACGTAAATTTGTATAAAAAAATATGTACAAAACACAAATAGAATAATGTAAAATCGTATCAAAATAAATACACAGAATATTAATAAAATAATGTAAATTTGTATGAAAATAAAGAAGCAAAATACCCATAAAATAACGCATTTTTTTATTTATAAAAATATATATACCAAAATACACATCAAAAAATTAAATTTGTGTTAAAATAAATATACAAAAAACACATACAATAAGGTAAATTTGTATTGAAATAGATATGCAAAATACATATAAAACAATGTAAATTTGTTTCAAAATATATATACGAATACACGTAAAATAACGTAGATTTCTATAAAAATATATATACAAAATACACATAAAATGAAGTAAATACGTATAAAAAAATGTATACAAAATACACATAAAATAATGTAAGTTCGTATCAAAATAAATAAACAAAATACCAATAAAAGAATGTGTATTTGTATAAATATAAATATACAAAATACACATAAAATAACGTAAATTTATATAAAACTATATACAAAAACACACAGAAGTAATTAAATTCGTATGAAAATAGATATACAAAATACAGATAAAATAAGCTAAACTTGAATTGAAATGTATATACAAAATACATAAAATAATGTAGATTTTTATCAAAATATTTATAAAAATACATATAATAACGAAAATTTTGATACGATTTTACATTATTCTATTTGTGTTTTGTATATATTTTTTTTATACATATTTACATTATTTAATGTGTATTTTGTATATATATTTCATACAAATTTACGTTATTATATGTGTATTTGTTTATATATTTTCTTTCAAATTTACATTATTTTATGTGTATTTGTATATGTATTTCAATACAAGTTAACCTAATTTTATGTGTATTTTCTATATTTCTTTTCATACAAATTTAAATAATTTTTGTGTATTTTTGTATATAGTTTTATACAAATTTAGGTTATTTTATGTACGGTATTACATTATTTAATGTGTGTTTTGTATATATATTTTTATCCATAGTTACTTTATTTTACGCTCATTTTTGGACATATATTTTTTATAGAAATTAGCGTTATTTTATATGTATTTGTATATGTTTTCCCATACAAATTTACATTATTTTATTGATATTTTGTTTATTTAGTTTGATACGAATTAAATGATTATGTGTATTTTGTACATGTTTTTTATACGTATTTACATTACTTAATGTGTATTTTGTTTATATATTTTTAAACAAATTTACGTTATTATATTTTGTATATCTATTTTCATACGAATTTAATTACTTCTGTGTATTTTTGTATATAGTTTTATATAAATTTACGTTATTTTATGTGTATTTTGTATATTTATATTTATACAAATACACATTCTTTTATTGGTATTTTGTTTATTTATTTTGATACGAATTTACATTATTTTATGTGTATTTTGTATACATTTTTTATACGTATTTACTTCATTTTATGTGTATTTTGTATATATATATTTATAGAAATCTACGTTATTATTTGTGTATTCGTATATATATTTTGAAACAAATTTACATTGTTTTATATGTATTTTGCATATCTATTTCAATACAAATTTCCTTATTGTATGTGTTTTTTGTATATTTATTTTAATACAAATTTAATTTTTTGATGTGTATTTTGGTATATATTTTTTTATAAATAAAAAAAATGCGTTATTTTATGGGTATTTTGCTTCTTTATTTTCATACAAATTTACATTATTTTATTAATATTCTGTGTATTTATTTTGATACGATTTTACATTATTCTATTTGTGTTTTGTACATATTTTTTTTATACAAATTTACGTTATTTTAAGTGTATTTGTTTATGTATTTTCATTCAAATTTACATTATTTTATGTGAATTTTGTGTATGTATTTCAATACAAATTTACCTAATTTTATGTGTATTTTGTATATTTATTTTCATACAAATTTAAATTATTTTTGTGTATTTTTGTATATAGTTTGATACAAATTTAGGTTATTTTATGTGTATTTTGTATATCTATTTTCATACAAATACACATTCTTTTATTTATATTTTGTTTATTTATTTTGACGCGAATTTTATGTGAATTTGTTTTCATTTCATACAAATTTACATTATTTTATGTGTATTTTGTACATGTATTTAAATACAAATTTAACTAATTATATGTGTATTTTGTATATCTATTTTCATACAAATTGAAATTTATTTTTTTGTTTTTTTGTATATATTTTTATTCAAATTTTCGTAATCCTATAAAAATATATATACCAAAATACACATAAAATATTTAAATTTGCATTGAAATAAATATACAAAATGCACATACAATAAGGTAAATTTGTATTGAAAGAGATATGCAAAAATACATATAAAACAATGCAAATTTCTTTCAAAATATATATACGAATACAAATAAAACAACGTAGATTTCTATAAAAATATATATACAAAATACACATAAAATTAAGTAAATACGTATAAAAAAATGTATACAAAATACACATAAAATAATGTAAATTCGAATTAAAATAAATAAACAAAATACCAGTAAAAGAATGTGTATTTGGTTAAATATAAATATACAAAATACACATTCAAATAAACATAAAATAAGGAGGATTTGTTAAAAAAATATATGTACAAAATACACATAAAATAATGTAAATTTATATAAAAATATATATACAAATACACATAAAATACCTTGAATTTGTATAAAAATATATATTCAAAATAAATATTAAATAATGTAAAAGCGTATAAAAATATATATACAAATACAGATACAAAAATACACATCGAATAATTAAATTTGCATTAGAATTATTATACAAAATGCGTATATAATAAGGTAAATTTGTATTGAAAAAATATGCAACATACACGTTTACTCATACAAATTTATATTATTTTATTGGTATTTTGTTTATTTATTTTGATACGAATTACATGATTATATGTGTATTTTGTACATATTTTTTATACGTATTTACATTATTTAATGTGTATTTTGTTTATATATTTTCATACAAATTTACGTTATTATATGTGTATTTGTATAAATATTTTGATACAAATTTACTTTATTTCATGTATTTTGTATATATATTTCAATTCAAATTTAGCTTATTTTGTGTGTATTTTTTATATATTTTCATACAAATCTAATTACTTCTGAGTATTTTTGTATATAGTTTTATATAAATTTACGTTATTTTATGTGTATTTTGTATATTTATATTTATACAAATACACATTCTTTTATTGGTATTTTGTTTATTTATTTTGATACGAATTTACATTATTTTATGTGTTTTTTGTATACATTTTTTTATACGTATTTACTTCATTTTATGTGTATTTTGTATATATATTTTTATAGAAATCTACGTTATTTTATGTGTATTCGTATATATATTTTGAAACAAATTTACATTGTTTTAGATGTATTTTGCATATCTATTTCAATACAAATTTACCTTATTGTATGTGTTTTTTGTATATTTATTTTAATACAAATTTAATTTTTTGATGTGTATTTTGGTATATATATTTTTATAAATAAAAAAAATGCGTTATTTCATGGGTATTTTGCTTCTTTATTTTCATACAAATTTACATTATTTTATTAATATTCTGTGTATTTATTTTGATACGATTTTACATTATTCTATTTGTGTTTTGTACATATTTTTTTATACAAATTTACGTTATTTTAAGTGTATTTGTTTATGTATTTTCATTGAAATTTACATTATTTTATGTGTATTTTGTGTATGTATTTCAATACAAATTTACCTAATTTTATGTGTATTTTGTATATTTATTTTCATACAAATTTAAAATATTTTTGTGTATATTTGTATATAGTTTGATACAAATTTAGGTTATTTTATGTGTATTTTGTATATCTATTTTCATACAAATACACATTCTTTTATTGATATTTTGTTTATTTATTTTGACGCGAATTTTATGTGAATTTGTTTTCATTTCATACAAATTTACATTATTATATGTGTATTTTGTGCATGTATTTAAATACAAATTTAACTAATTATATGTGTATTTTGTATATCTATTTTCATACAAAATTGAAATTTATTTTTTTGGTTTTTTTGTATATATTTTTATTCAAATTTTCGTAATCTTATAAAAATATATATACCAAAATACACATAAAATATTTAAATTTGCATTGAAATAAATATACAAAATGCACATACAATAAGGTAAATTTGTATTGAAAGAGATATGCAAAAATACATATAAAACAATGTAAATTTGTTTCAAAATATATATACGAATACAAATAAAAAAACGTAGATTTCTATAAAAATATATATACAAAATACACTTAAAATTAAGTAAATACGTATAAAAAAATGTATACAAAATACACATAAAATAATGTAAATTCGAATTAAAATAGATAAACAAAATACCAATAAAAGAATGTGTATTTGGATAAATATAAATATACGAAATACACATACAAAATAAACATAAAATAAGGTAGATTTGTAAAAAAAATATATGAACAAAATACACATAAAATAATGTAAATTTATATAAAAATATATATACAAATACACATAAAATACCATGAATTTGTATAAAAATATATATTCAAAATAAATATTAAATAATGTAAAAGCGTATAAAAATATATATACAAAGTACATATAAAATAATGTAAATTCGTATGAATATAAATCAACAAAACACCAATAAAATAATATATATTTGAATGAAAATAAATTTACAAAATACACATAACATAACTAAAATTTGTATTAAAATATATACAAAAATACATAGAAATAATTTGAGTTTGTATGAAAATAGATATACAAAATACACATAAAACTAGGTAAATTTCTTTTGAAATGTATATACAAAATACCCATAAAATATTGTAAATTTGTGTCAAAATATATAAACAAATACACATAAAATAACGTAAATTTGTATGAAAAATATATACAAAATACACATAGAATAATGTCAATTCGTATCATAATGAATGAGCAGAATATCAATAAAATAATGTAAATTTGTATGAAAATAAAGATGCAAAATACCGAAAAAATAAAGCATATGTTTATAAAAATACAGATACAAAAATACACATCGAATAATTAAATTTGTATTAAAATTAATATACAAAATGCGTATATAATAAGGTAAATTTGTATTGAAAAAATATGCAACATACACGTTTACTCATACAAATTTATATTATTTTATTAGTATTTTGTTTATTTATTTTGATACGAATTACATGATTATATGTGCATTTTGTACATATTTTTTTTATACGTATTTACATTATTTAATGTGTATTTTGTTTATATATTTTTATACAAATTTACGTTATTATATGTGTATTTGTATAAATATTTTGATACAATTTTACTTTATTTCATGTATTTTGTATATATATTTCAATTCAAATTTAGCTTATTTTGTGTGTATTTTTTATATATTTTCATACAAATTTAATTACTTCTGTGTATTTTTGTATATAGTTTTATATAAATTTACGTTATTTTATGTGTATTTTGTATATTTATGTTCATACAAATACACATTCTTTTATTGGTATTTTGTTTATTTATTTTGATACGAATTTACATTATTTTATGTGTATTTTGTATACATTTTTTTATACGTATTTACTTCATTTTATGTGTATTTTGTATATATATTTTTATAGAAATCTACGTTATTTTATGTGTATTCGTATATATATTTTGAAACAAATTTACATTGTTTTAGATGTATTTTGCATATCTATTTCAATACAAATTTACCTTATTGTATGTGTTTTTTGTATATTTATTTTAATACAAATTTAATTTTTTTAGGTGTATTTTGGTATATATATTTTTATAAAAAAAAATCCTTTATTTTATGGGTATTTTGTTTCTTTATTTTCATAGAAGTTTACATTATTTTATTAATATTCTGTGTATTTATTTTGATACGATTTTATATTATTCTATTTGTGTTTTGTACATATTTTTTTATACAAATTTACGTTATTTTAAGTGTATTTGTTTATGTATTTTCATTGAAATTTACATTATTTTATGTGTATTTTGTGTATGTATTTCAATACAAATTTGCCTAATTTTATGTGTATTTTGTATATTTATTTTCATACAAATTTAAGATATTTTTGTGTATTTTTGTATATAGTTTGATACAAATTTAGGTTATTTTATGTGTATTTTGTATATCTACTTTCATACAAATACACATTCTTTTATTTATATTTTGTTTATTTATTTTGACGCGATTTTACATTATTTAATGTGTATTTTGTATATATATTTTTATAAATAAAAAAAATGCGTTATTTTATGGGTATTTTGCTTCTTTATTTTCATACAAATTTACATTATTTTATTAATATTCTGTGTATTTATTTTGATACGATTTTACATTATTCTATTTGTGTTTTGCACATATTTTTTTATACAAATTTACGTTATTTTAAGTGTAATGTTTATGTATTTTCATTCAAATTTACATTATTTTATGTGTATTTTGTGTATGTATTTCAATACAAATTTACCTAATTTACGTGTATTTTATATATTTATTTCCATACAAATTTAAAATATTTTTGTGTATTTTTGTATATAGTTTGATACAAATTTAGGTTATTTTATGTGTATTTTGTATATCTACTTTCATACAAATACACATTCTTTTATTTATATTTTGTTTATTTATTTTGACGCGATTTTACATTATTTAATGTGTATTTTGTATATATATTTTTATACGAATTTACATCATTTCATGTGTATTTTGTATAGTTTTAAACAAATTTATATTATTTAATGTGTATTTTGTATATATATATTTATACAAATACACATTCTTTTATTGGTATTTTGTTTATTTATTTTGATACTAGTTTACATTATTTTATGTGTATTTTGTATACATTTTTTATACGTATTTACTTAATTTTATGTGTATTTTGTATATATATTTTTATAGAAATCTACCTTATTTCATGTGTATTCGTATATATATTTTGAAACAAATTTACATTGTTTATATGTATTTTGCATATCTATTTTTGTGTATTCTGAATTTATTTTTGTTATACATAGAATAATGTAAAATCGTATCAAAATAGGTACACAGAATATCAATAAAATAATTTAAATTTGTATGAAAATAAAGATGCAAAATACCCATAAGATAAAGCATTTTTTTTTAAAAATACATATACAAAAATACACATAGAATAATTAAATTTGTATTAAAATTAATATACAAAATGCCCACATACAATCAGGTAAATTTGTATTGAAAAAAAAAAAACGCAAAATACAACTAAAACTGTAAATTTGTTTCAAAATATATATACGAATACACATAAAATAACGTAGATTTCTATAGAAATATATATACAAAATACACATGAAATTATGTAAATACGCATAAAAATATATATATAAAATACATATTAAGTAATGTAAATTCGTGACAAAATAAATAAACAAAATATCATGAAAAGAATGTGTATTTGTATGAAAATAAATAATAGATAATAAATTTGTATGTAATATATATGCAAGATACACATTAAATAATGTAAATATGTATAAAAAAAATATATACAAAAAACAAATAGAATAATGTAAAATCGTATGAAAATAAATACACCGAATATTAATAAAATAATGTAAATTTGTATGCAAATAAAGATGCAAAATTCCCATCAAATACCGCATTTCTTATAAAAATATATATACCAAAATACACATAAAATATTAAAATTTGTATTGAAATAAATATACAAAATGCACATACAATAAGGTAAACTTCTGTTGAAAGAGATATGCAAAAATACATATAAAAAATTGTAAATTTGTTTCAAAATATATATACGAATACACATAAAATAACGTAGATTTCTATAAAAATATATATACAAAATACACATAAAATTAGGTAAATACGTATAAAAAAATGTAAACAAAATACACATAAAATAATTTAAATTCGAAACAAAATAAATAAACAAAATACCAATAAAAGAATGTGTATTTGTTCTGTGTATTTTTGTATATAGTTTTATACAAATTTACGATATTTTATGTTTATTTTGTATATTTATATTTATACAAATACACATTCTTTTACTGGTATTTTGTTTATTTATTTTGATACGATTTTTATGTGTATTTTGTATTCATTTTTTAATACGTATTTACTTCATTTTATGTGTATTTTGTATATATTTTTATAGAAATCAACGTTATTTTATGTGTATTCGTATATATATTTTGAAACAAATTTACATTGTTTTATGTGTATTTTGCATATCTATTTCAATACAAATTTACCTTACAGTATATGCATTTTTTATATTTATTTTAATACAAATTTTAATATTTTATATGTATTTTGGTATATATATTTTTATAAAAAATGTGTTATTTTATGGCTATTTTGCATCTTTACTTTCATACAAATTTACATTATTTAATTAATATTCTGTGTATTTATTTTGATACGATTTTACATTATTCTATTAGTGTTTTGTATATATTTTTTTTATACATATTTACATTATTTAATTAGTATTTTGTATATATATTTGATACAAATTTACGTTATTTTATGTGTATATGTTTATATAGTTTTATTCAAATTTCCATTATTTTATGTGTATTTTGTATATGTATTTCAATAAAAATTTACCTAATTTTATGTGTATTTTGTATATTTATTTTTTTACAAATTTAAATTATTTTTGTGTATTTTTGTATATAGTTTTATACAAACTTAGGTTATTTTATGAGTATTTTGTATATCTATTTTCATACAAATACACATTCTTTTATTGATATTTTGTTTATTTATTTTGACGAGAATTTAAATTATTTAATGTGTATTTTGTATATATATATATTTTTATACGTATTTACATCATTTCATGTGGATTTTTGTATATATATTTCTATAGAAATCTACGTTATTTTATGTTTATTCGTATATAGATTTTTAAACAAATTTACGCTTTAATGTGCATTTTGTATATTTTTTCAATACAAATTTACCTTATTGTACGTGCATTTTGTATATTAATTTTAATACAAATTTAATTATTCTATGTGTATTTTTGTATATGTATTTTTAAAAAAATATGCTTTATTTTATGGGTATTTTGCATCTTTATTTTCATACAAAATTACATTATTTTATTGATATTCTGTGTATTTATTTTGATACGATTTTACATTATTCTATGTGTATTTTGTATATATTTTTCATTTAATTTAGCTTAATTTATGTGTATTTTGTATATATATTTATTTTAATACAAAATCAAATATTTTATGTTTTTTCGTATATATATTTAAAAAAAAAATGCGTTATTTTATGGGTATTTTGCATCTTAATTTTCATACAAATTTACATTATTTTATTAATATTTTCTGTATTAATTTGATACGATTTTACATTATTTTATTTGTGTTTAGTATATATTTTTTTATACATATTTACATTATTTAATGTGTTTTTTGTATATATATTTGATACAAATTTACGTTATTTTAAGTCTATATGTTTATATATTTTCATTCAAATTTACATTATTTTATGTGTATTTTGTATATGTATTTCAATACAAATTTACCTAGTTTTATATGTTTTTTGTATATTTATTTTCATACAAGTTTAAATTATTTTTGTGTATTTTTGTTTATAGTTTTATACAAATTTAGGTTATTTTATGTGTATTTTGTATATCTATTTTCATACAAATACACATTCTTTTCATGATATTTTGTTTATTTATTTTGACACGAATTAACATTATTTAATGTGTATTTTGTATATATATTTTTATACGTATTTACATTATTTCAAGTGTATTTTGTATATATATTTCTATAGAAATCTGCGTTATTTTATGTGTATTCGTATATATATTTTGAAACAAATTTACATTGTTTTATGTGTATTTTGCATATTTTTTCAATACAAATTTACCTTATTGTATGTGCATTTTGTATATTAATTTTAATACAAATTTGATTAATCTATGTGTATTTTTGTATATGTATTTTTATAAAAATATGCTTTATTTTATGGGTATTTTGCATCTTTATTTTCATACAAATTTACATTATTTTATTGATATTCTGTGTATTTATTTTAATATGATTTTACATTATTCTATGTGTATTTTGTATATATATATTTTATATAAAATGTATTTGTTTTCATTTCATACAAATCTACATTATTTTATGTATTTTTTGTACATGTATTCACATAAAATATTTAAATTTGTATTGAAATAAATGTACAAAATGCACATACAATAAGGTAAACTTCTATTGAAAGAGATATGCAAAAATACATATAAAACAATGTAAATTTGTTTCAAAATATATATACGAATACCCATAAAATAACGTAGATTTCTATAAAAATATATATATAAAATACACATAAAATTAAGTAAATACGTATAAAAAAATGTAAACAAAATACACATAAAATAATATAAACTCGAAACAAAATAAATAAACAAAATACCAATAAAAGAATGTGTATTTGTATAAATATAAATGTACAAAATACACATACAAAATAAATATAAAATAAGGTAAAGTTGTAATGAAATATATGTACAAAATACACATAAGATAATGTAAATTTATATGAAAATATATATACAAATACACATAAAATACCATGAATTTGTATAAAATTATATATTCAAAATAAATATTAAATAATGTAAATGCGTATAAAAATATATATACAAAGTACATATAAAATAATGTAAATTCGTATCAATATAAATCAACAAAATACCAATAAAATAATATATATTTGAATGAAAATAGATTTACAAAATACACATAACATAACTAAAATTTGTATTGAAATATATACAAAAATACATAAAAATAATTTGAGTTTGTATGAAAATAAATATTCAAAATACATATAAAACTAGGTAAATTTCTTTTGAAATATATATACAAAATACCCATAGAATATTGTAAATTTGTGTCAAAATATATAAACAAATACACATAAAATAACTTAAAATAACGTAAATATGTATCAAATATATATACAAAAAACACATTAAATAATGTAAATATGTATAAAAAAATATATACAAAACATAAATAAAATAATGTAAAATCGTATCAAAATAAATACAGAAAATATTAATAAAATAATGTAAATTTGTATGAAAATTAAGATGCAAAATACCCATAAAATAACGCATTTTTTATAAAAATATATATACGAAAAACATAAAATATTTGATTTTGTATTAAAATAAATAGATATACATTCTTTTATTGGTATTTTGTTTATTTATTTTGTTTCGAATTTACATTATTTTATGTGTATTTTGTTTACATTTTTTTATACGTATTTACTTAATTTTATGTGTATTTTGTATATATATTTTTATAGAAATCTACGTTATTTTATGTGTATTCGTATATATATTTTGAAACAAATTTACATTGTTTTATATGTATTTTTGCATATTTCTTTCAATAGAAGTTTACCTTATTGTATGTGCATTTTGTATATTTATTTCAATACAAATTTAAATATTTTATGTGTATTTTGGTATATATATTTTTATAAGAAATGCGCTATTTGATGGGAATTTTGCTTCTTTATTTTCATACAAATTTACTTTATTTTATTAATATTCGGTGTATTTATTTTGATACGATTTTACATTACTCTATTTGTTTTTTGTATATATTTTGTTTTATACATATTTACATTATTTAAATGTATCTTGCATATATAATACATACAAATTTATTATCTATTATTTATTTTCATACAAATACACATTCTTTTCATGATATTTTGTTTATTTATTTTGTCACGAATTTACATTACTTAATATGTATTTTATATATATATACTTTTATACGTATTTACATAATTTCATGTGTATTTTGTATATATATTTCTATAGAAATCTACGTTATTTTATGTGTATTCATATATATATTTTGAAACAAATTTACACTGTTTTATTTGTATTTTGCGTTTTTTTTAATACAAATTTACCTTATTGTATGTGTGCATTTTGTATATTAATTTTAATACAAATTTAATTATTCTATGTGTATTTTTGTATATGTATTTTTAAAAAAAAATATGCTTTATCTTATGGGTATTTTGCATCTTTATTTTCATACAAATTTAAATTATTTTATTGATATTGTGTGTACTTATTTTGATACGATTTTACATTATTCTATGTATAACAAATATAAATACATACACAAAAATAGATATGCAAAATACATATAAACAATGTAAATTTGTTTCAAAATATATATACGAATACATATGAAATAAGGTAGATTTCTATAAATATATATATACAAAATACACATAAAATTAAGTAAATACGTATAAAAAATGTATACAAAATACACATAAAATAATGTAAATTAGTATCAAAATAAATAAACAAAATACCAATAAAAGAATGTGTATTTGTATAAATATATATATATACAAAATACACATTAAATAATATAAATTTGTTTAAAACTATACAAAATACACATGAAATGATGTAAATACGTATAAAAATATATATACAAAATACACATTAAATAATGTAAATTCGCGTCAGAATAAATAAACAAAATATCAATAAAAGAATGTGTATTTGTATGAAAATAGATATACAAAATACACATAAAATAACCTAAATTTGTATCAAACTATATACAAAAATACACAAAAATATTTTAAATTTGTATGAAAATAAATATACAAAATACACATAAATTTAGGTAAATTTGAATTGAAATACATACACAAAATGCACATAAAATAATGTAAATTTAAATGAAAATACATAAACAAATTCACTTAAAATAACGTAAATTTGTATAAAAAAATATGTACAAAACACAAATAGAATAATGTAAAATCGTATCAAAATAAATACACAGAATATTAATAAAATAATGTAAATTTGTATGAAAATAAAGAAGCAAAATACCCATAAAATAACGCATTTTTTTATTTATAAAAATACATATACCAAAATACTCATCAAAAAATTAAATTTGTATTAAAATAAATATACAAAAAACACATACAATAAGGTAAATTTGTATTGAAATAGATATGCAAAATACATATAAAACAATGTAAATTTGTTTCAAAATATATATAAGAATACACATAAAATAACGTAGATTTCTATAAAAATATATATACAAAATACACATAAAATGAAGTAAATACGTATAAAAAAATGTATGCAAAATACACATAAAATAATGTAAATTCGTATCAAAATAAATAAATAAAATACCAATAAAAGAATGTGTATTTGTATGAATATAAATATACAAAATGCACATAAAATAACGTAAATTTATATAAAACTATATACAAAAATACACAGAAGTAATTAAATTTGTATGAAAATATATACAAAATACACACGAAATAAGCTAAATTTGAATTGAAATATATATACAAAATATATGAAATAAAGAAAATTTGTATCAAAATATTTATACAAATACACATATAATATCGTAAATTTGTATGAAAATATATAAACAAAATACACATTAAATAATGTAAATACGTATAAAAAAATATGTACAAAATACACATATAATCATGTAATTCGTATCAAAATAAATAAACAAAATACCAATAAAATAATATAAATTTGTATGAGTAAACGTGAATGTTGCATATTTTTTCAATACAAATTTACCTTATTATATACGCATTTTGTATATTAATTTTAATACAAATTTAACTATTTGATGTGTATTTTTGCATCTGTATTTTTATAAACATATGCTTTATTTTTTGTGTATTTTGCATCTTTATTTTCATACAAATTTACATTATTTTATTGATATTCTGCTCATTCATTTTGATACGAATTGACATTATTCTATGTGTATTTTATATATATTTTTCATACAAATTTACGTTATTTTATGACTAAAAATATGTACAAAATACACATATAATCATGTAATTCGTATCAAAGTAAATAAACAAAATACCAATAAAATAATATAAATTTGTATGAGTAAACGTGTATGTTGCATATTTTTTCAATACAAATTTACCTAATTATATTCGCATTTTGTGTATTAATTTTAATACAAATTTAATTATTCGAAGTGTATTTTTGTATCTGTATTTTTATAAACATATGCTTTATTTTTTGGGTATTTTGCATCTTTATTTTCATACAAATTTACATTATTTTATTGATATTCTGCTCATTCATTTTGATACGAATTGACATTATTCTATGTATATTTTGTATATATTTTTCATACAAATTTACGTTATTTTATGTGTATTTGTTTATATATTTTGACACAAATTTACAATATTTTATTGGTATTTTGTATATACATTTCAAAAGAAATTTACCTAGTTTTATGTGTATTTTGTATATCTATTTTCATACAAACTCAAATTATTTCTATGTATTTTTGTATATATTTTAATACAAATTTTAGTTATGTTATGTGTATTTTGTAAATTTATTTTCATTCAAATATATATTATTTTATTGGTGTTTTGTTGATTTATATTGATACGAATTTACATTCTTTTATATGTACTTTGTATATATATTTTTATACGCTTTTACATTATTTAATATTTATTTTGAATATATATTTTTATACAAATTCATGGTATTTTATGTGTATTTGTATATATATTTTTATATAAATTTACATTATTTTATGTGTATTTTGTACATATATTTTTTTACAAATCTACCTTATTTTATGTTTATTTTGTATGTGTATTTTGTATATTTATATTTATCCAAATACACATTCTTTTATTGGTATTTTGCTTATTTATTTTAATTCGAATTTACATTATTTTATGTGTATTTTGTATACATTTTTTTATACGTATTTACTTAATTTTATTTGTATTTTGTATATATATTTTTATAGAAATCTACGTTTTTTTATTTGTATTCGTATATATATTTTGAAACAAATTTACATTCTTTTATATGTATTTTTGCATATCTCTTTCAATACAAATTTACCTTATTGTATGTGCATTTTGTATATTTATTTCAATGCAAATTTAAATATTTTATGTGTATTTTGGTATATATATTTTTATAAGATTACGAAAATTTGAATAAAAATATATACAAAAAAACAAAAAAATAAATTTCAATTTGTATGAAAATAGATATACAAAATACACATATAATTAGTTAAATTTGTATTTAAATACATGTACAAAATACACAAAAAATAATGTAAATTTGTATGAAATGAAAATAAATTCACATAAAATTCGCGTCAAAATAAATAAACAAAATATCAATAAAAGAATGTGTATTTGTATGAAAATAGATATACAAAATACACATAGAATAACCTAAATTTGTATCAAACTATATACAAAAATACACAAAAATATTTTAAATTTGTATGAAAATAAATATACAAAATACACATAAAATTAGGTAAATTTGTATTGAAATACATAAACAAAATACACATAAAATAATGTAAATTTGAATGAAAATACATAAACAAATACACTTAAAATAACGTAAATTTGTATAAAAAAATATGTACAAAACACAAATAGAATAATGTAAAATCGTATCAAAATAAATACACAGAATATTAATAAAATAATGTAAATTTGTATGAAAATAAAGAAGCAAAATACCCATAAAATAACGCATTTTTTTATTTATAAAAATATATATACCAAAATACACATCAAAAAATTAAATTTGTATTAAAATAAATATACAAAATACACATACAATAAGGTAAATTTGTATTGAAATAGATATGCAAAATACATATAAAACAATGTAAATTTGTTTCAAAATATATATACGAATACATATAATAACGTAGATTTCTATAAAAATATATATTCAAAATACACATAAAATGAAGTAAATACGTATAAAAAATGTATACAAAATACACATAAAATATTGTAAATTCGTATCAAAATAAATAAACAAAATAGCAATAAAAGAATGTGTATTTGTATAAATATAAATATACAAAATACACATAAAATAACGTAAATTTATATAAAACTATATACAAAAATACACAGAAGTAATTAAATTTGTATGAAAATATATACAAAATACACACAAAATAAGCTAAATTTGAATTGAAATATATATACAAAATACATGAAATAAAGTATCAAAATATTTATACAAATACACATATAATAACATAAATTTGTATGAAAATATATAAACAAAATACACATTAAATAATGTAAATACGTATAAAAAAATATGTACAAAATACACATATAATCATGTAATTCGTATCAAAATAAATAAACAAAATACCAATAAAATAATATAAATTTGTATGAGTAAACGTGTATGTTGCATATTTTTTCAATACAAATTTACCTTATTATATACGCATTTTGTATATTAATTTTAATATATGTGTATTTGAATATATATTTTGATACAAATTTACATTATTTTATGTATTTTTTATATTTATTTCAATTCAAATTTAGCTTATTTTATGTGTCTTTTGTATATCTATTTTCATACAAATTTAATTATTTTTGTTTATTTTTGTATATAGTTTTATACAATTTTACGTTATTTTATGTGTATTTTGTATATTTATATTTATACAAGTAAACATTCTTTTATTGGCATTTAGTTTATTTATTTTGATACGAGTTTACATTATTTTATGTGTATTTTGTATACATTTTCTTATACGTATTTACTTCATTTTATGTGTATTTTGTATATATATTTTTATAGAAATCTACGTTATTTTATGTGTATTCGTATATATATTTTGAAACAAATTTACATTGTTTTATGTGTATTTTGCATATCTATTTCAATACAAATTTACCTTATTGTATGTGCATTTTGTATATTTATTGTATTACAAATTTAAATATTTTATGTGTATTTTGGT
Source organism: Eriocheir sinensis (assembly GCF_024679095.1). Taxonomy (NCBI): domain Eukaryota; kingdom Metazoa; phylum Arthropoda; class Malacostraca; order Decapoda; family Varunidae; genus Eriocheir; species Eriocheir sinensis. Next base: position 259,129 of record NW_026110762.1, read on the forward strand.
ATATATATTTTCATAAAAAATGCGTTCTTTTATGGGTATTTTGCGTCTTTATTTTCATACAAATTTACATTATTTTATTAATATTCTGTGTATTTATTTTGATACTATTTTACATTATTCTATTTGTGTTTTGTATATACTTTTTTATACATATTTACATTATTTAATGTGTATTTTCTATATATATTTCAAACAAATTTACGTTATTTTAAGTGAATTTGTTTATATATTTTCATTCAAATTTACATTATTTTATGTGTATTTTGTATATGTATTTCAATAGAAATTTAACTAGTTTTATGTGTATTTTGTATATATATTTTTATACAAATTTAAATTATTTTTTGTGTATTTTTTTAATAGAGTTTTATACAAATTTACAATATTTTATGTGTATTTTGTATATATTTTCATACAAATACACATTCTTTTATTGATATTTTGTTTATTTATTTTGATGCGAATTTATATTATTTAATGTGTATTGTGTATATATATTTTTGTACGTATTTACGTCATTTCATGTGTATTTTTTATATATATTCCTATAGAAATATACGTTATTTTATGTGTATTCGTATATATATTTTGAAACAAATATACATTGTTTTATGTGCATTTTTTATATTTTTTCAATACAAATTTCCCTTATTGTACGTGCATTTTGTATATTAATTTTAATACAAATTTAATTATTCTATGTGTATTCTTGTATATGTATTTTTAAAAAAATATGCTTTATTTTATGGGTATTTTGCATCTTTATTTTCATACAAAATTACATTATTTTATTGATATTCTGTGTATTTATTTTGATACGATTTTACATTATTCTATGTATATTTTGTATATCTATTTTATACAAATGTACGTTATTTTATGTGAATTTGTTTTCATTTCATACAAATTTACATTATTTTATGTGTATTTTGTACATGTATTTAAATACAAATTTAACTAAATATATGTGTATTTTGTATATCTATTTTCATATAAATTGAAATTTATTTTTTTGTTTTTTTGTATATATTTTTATTCAAATTTTCGTAATTTTATGTGTATTTTGTATATTTATTTTCCTACAAATATACGTTCTTTTATCGGAATTTTGTTTATTTATTTTAATACGAATTTTCCTTTTTTTAGGTGTATTTGATATATATATATTTTTATACTTATTTACATAATTTTATATGTATTTTGAAAATATATTTTCATAGAAATTTACTCTATATGTATATACAAAAAAACACAAAAATAATTTAAATTTGTATGAAAATAAATATACAAAATACACATAAAATAATGTAAATTTGAATGAAATTATGTAAACAAATACACTTAAAATGACGTTAATTTGTATAAAATATATATAAAAAATACACATTAAATAATGAAAATATGTATAAAAAAATATATGCAAAACACAAATAGTGTAATATAAAATCGTATCAAAATATATACACAGAATATTAATAAAATAATGTACATTTGTATGAAAACTAAGATGCAAAATACCAATAAAATAACGCAATTTTTATAAAATTATATATACCAAAATACACATAAAATATTTGAATTTGTATTAAAATAAATATACAAAATGCACATACAATAAGGTAAATTTGTATTGAAATAGATATGCAAAAAACATATAAAACAATGTAAATTTGTTTCAAAATATATATACGAATACACATAAAATAACGTAGATTTCTATAAATATATATATACAAAATACAAATAAAATTAAGTAAATACGAATCAAAAATGTATACAAAATACACATAAAATAATGTAAATTCGTATAAATATAAATAAACAAAATACCAATAAGAGAATGTGTATTTGTATAAATATAAATATACAAAATGCACATAAAATAACGTAAATTTGTATAAAACTATATACAAAAATACACAGAAGTAATTAAATTTGCATGAAAATAGATATACAAAATACACACAAAATAAGCTAAATTTGAATAGAAATATATATACAAAACACATAAAATAAAGTAAATTCGTTTCAAAATATTTTTAACAAATACACATATAATAACGTAAATTTCAAAAAAAAAATATATAAACAAAATACACATTAAGTAATGTAAATACGTATAAAAAATATTTACAAAATACACCAATAATCAAGTCATTCATATCAAAATAAATAAACAAAAAACTAATTAAATAATGTAAATTTGTATGAGAAAACATATACAAAATACACATAAAATAACGTTTTAAGTTTCTATAAAAATATATGTACAAAAATGCACATAAAATTAGTTTGCATAAAAAATATATACAAAACACACATTAGATAATGTAAATGAGTATAAAAATATGTATACAAAATACCTATGAAATAATCTAAATTCGTATCGAGTTAAATTAAGAAAATAACAATAAAATAATGTAATTTTGGATGAAAATATATATAGAAAACACACATAAAATAACCTAAATACAAATACAAATATACACATTAAATAATTTAAAATTGAATGAAATAAATATACAAAATAAACATAAAATAAGGTAAATTTGTAATAAAATATATGTAAGAATACACATAAAATAATATAAATTTGTATGAAAATATATATACAAATACACATAAAATAACATGAATTTGTATAAAATGTTTCAAAATATATACGAATACACACAATAAAATAACGTAAATTTTTATGAAAATGTATATATAAAATACACATAAAATAGTTTAAATACGTAGAAAAATATATATACAAAATACACATAAAATAATGTAAATTCGTAAAAAATTAAATACACAAAATTCCAATAAAAGAATGTATATTTGTAGGAAAATATATATACAAAAAACAAATAAAATAACTAGAATTTGTATAAAAATATATACAAAAATACACAAAAATAATTTAAATTTGTTTGAAAATAGATATGCAAAATACACATAAAGTTAGGCAAATTTGTATTGAAATACATATACAAAACTCACATAAATTGATGTAAATTTGTATGAAAATATATAAACAAATACATATAAAATCACGTAAATTTGGATAAAATATATATATACAAAATATACATTAAATATTTTAAATATGTATAAAAATATATTATATTATATATATTGTTATTGATATTTGCGTTATTTATGTGTATTTTGTATATGTTTTCTCATAGAAATTTACATTATTTTATGTATTTTGTATATATATTTCAATTCAAATTTAGCTTATTTTATGTGTATTTTGTATATCTATTTATTTTAATACAAAATCAAATATTTTATGTTTTTTCGTATATATATTTTTATAAATAATGCGTTATTTTATGGGTATTTTGCATCTTAATTTTCATACAAATTTACATTATTTTATTAATATTTTCTGTATTTATTTTCATACGATTTTACATTACTTTATTTGTGTTTTGTATATATTTTTTTTATAAATATTTACATTATTTAATGTGTTTTTTGTATATATTTGATACAAATTTACGTTATTTTAAGTCTATATGTTTATATATTTTCATTCAAATTTACATTATTTTATGTGTATTTTGTATATGTATTTCAATACAAATTTACCTTATTTTATATGTTTTGTGTATATTTATTTTCATACAATATTAAATTATTTTTGTGTATTTTTGTTTATAGTTTTATACAAATTTATGTTATTTTATGTGTATTTTCATACAAATACACATTCTTTTCATGATATTTTGTTTATTTATTTTGACACGAATTCACATTATTTAATGTGTATTTTGTATATATATTTTTATACGTATTTACATTATTTCAAGTGTATTTTGTATATATATTTCTATAGAAATCTGCGTTATTTTACGTGTATTCGTATATATATTCTGAAACAAATTTACATTGTTTTATGTGTATTTTGCATATTTTTTCAATACAAATTTACCTTATTGTATGTGTATTTTGTATATTAATTTTAATACAAATTTGATTAATCTATGTGTATTTTTGTATATGTATTTTTATAAAAATAGGTAATTAGTTAAATTTGTATTTAAATACATGTACAAAATACACATAAAATAATGTAAATTTGTATGAAATGAAAACAAATTCACATAAAATAACGTACATTTGTATAAAATAGATATACAAAATAAATTTATGTGTATTTTGTATATTTATTTTCATACAAATTTAATTACTTTTGTGTATTTTTGTATATAGTTTTATACAAATTTACGTTATTTTATGTGTATTTTGTATATTTATATTTATACAAATACACATTCTTTTTTTGGTATTTTGTTTATTTATTTTGATACGAATTTAAATTATTTTTGTTTTTTTTTGTACATATTTTTTATACGTATTTACATTAATTAATGTGTATTTTGTATATATCTTTTATAGAAATCTACGTTATATTATGTGTATTCGTATATATATTTTAAACAAATTTACACTTATATGTGTATTTATTTCATGTATTTTGCATATATATTTCAATACAAATTTAGCTTATTTTATCTGTATTTTGTATATCTATTTTAATACAAATTTAATTATTCTGTGTATTTTTGTATATAGTTTTATACAAATATGCTTTATTTTATGTGTATTTTGCATCTTTATATTTATACAAATTTACGTTATTTTATTGATATTCTGCTCATTTATTTTGATACGATTTGACATTATTCTATGTGTATTTTGTATATATTTTTCAAACAAATTTACTTCATTTATTCATTTATTTATTTGTATATATATTTTATAGAAATTTACAATTTTATGGGTATTTGTATATATATTTTGAAACAAATTTACATTGTTTTATATGTCTTTTGCATATCTATTTCAATACAGATTTACATTATTATATGTGTATTTTGTATATTTATTTTAATACAAATTAATTTTTTTGTGTATTTTTGTAAATATATTTTTATAAACAAAATGTGTTATTTTATGGGTATTTTGCATCTTTATTTTCATACAAATTTACATTATTTTATTAACATTCTGTGTATTTTTTTGATACGAATTTACATTATTCTATTTGTGTTTTGTATATATTTTTTTATACATATTTGCATTATTTAATGAGTTTCTTGAATATATATTTTATACAAATTTACGTTAATTTAAGTGTATTTGTTTATATTTTTATACAAATCTACATTATTTTATGTGTATTTTGTATATATATTTCATTACAAATTTACCTAATTTTATGTGTATTTTGTATATTTATTTTCATACAAATTTAAGTTATTTTTGTGTATTTTTGTTTATAGTTTTATACAAATTTACGTTATTTTATGTATTTTATATATGTATTTTCATACAAATACACATTATCTTATTGATATTTTCCTTATTTATTTTGACACAAATTTACATTATTTAATGTGTATTTTGTATATATATTTCTATGGAAATCCACGTTATTTTAAGTGTATTCGTATATGTATTTTGAAACAAATCTTCATTATTTGTTTATATATTTCATTACAAATTTGCCTTATTTTATGTTTATTTTTATATCTATTTTCATTGAAATTCAAATTATTTGATGTGTATATATTTATTTGTATATACGTTCTTTTATGTGTATTTTCTATATATATTTTCATTCAAAATTACATTATTTTATCGGTATTTTGTTCATTTTTTTCGATACGAATTTAGATTATTTCATGTGTATTTTCTATAAATATACATATAGAGTAAATTTATATTAAAATATATAATGAAAATACATATAAAATTATGCAAATAAGTAAAAAAATATATATATCAAATACACCTAATAAATTGAAATTTAAATATAAATTTACATTATTGTATGTTCATTTTGTATATTTATTTCAATACAAATTTAAATATTTAATGTGTATTTTGTATATATATTTTTATAAGAAATGCGCTATTTTATAATTTTGCATCTTTATTTACATACAAACTTACATTATTTTACTTTCATAGAAATTTACTCTATTTATGAGTATTCGTATATATATTTTGATACAAATTTACATTATTGATGTGTATTTTGCATATCTATTTCAATACAGATTTACCTTATTGTATGTGTATTTTGTATATTTATTTTAATACAAATAAATTTTTTATGAATATTTTTGTATAAATATATTTCTATAAAAAATGCGTTATTTTATGGCTATTTTGCATCTTTATTTTCAAACAAACTTACATTATTTTATTAATATTCTGTGTATTTATTTTGATATGATTTTACATTATTCTATTTGTGTTTTGTATATATTTTCATTCAAACTTCCATTATTTTATGTGTATTTTGTATATGTATTTCAATACAAATTTACCTAATTTTATGTGTATTTTGTATATGTATTTAAATACAAATTCACATTATTTTATTGTTATTTTGTCTATTTATTTTCATAGAAATATAAATTATTTTGTGTATTTTGTATATAGTTTTATACAAATTTATGTTATCTTATGTGTATTTTGAATATATATTTTCATACAAATACACATTCTTTTATTGATATTTTGTTTATTTATTTTGACACGAATTTACAATATTTAATGTGTATTTTGTATATATATATTTATACGTATTTACATCCTTTCATGTGTATTTTGTATATTTATAAAAAATGCTTTATTTTATGGGTATTTTGCATCTTTATTTTCATACAAATTTACATTATTTTATTTACATTCTATGTATTTATTATGATACGATTTTACATTATTCTATTTGTGTTTTGTATATATATTTTTTATACATATTTACAAAACACAAATAGAATAATGTAAATATTAATAAAATAATGTAAATTTGTATGAAAATTAAGTTGCAAAATACCCATAAAATAACGCATTTTATAAAAATATATATACGAAAACACATAAAATATCTGATTTTGTATTAAAATAAGTATACAAAATGCACACACAATAATGTAAATTTATATTGAAATAGATACGCAAAATACATATAAAACAATGGAAATTTGTTTCAAAATATATAAAGGAATACACCTAAAATAACGTAGTATATACATTTCAATTCAAATTTAGCTTATTTTATCTGTATTTTGTATATCTATTTTCATACGAATTTAATAACTTCTGTGTATTTTTGTATATAGTTTTATAAAAAATTTACGTTATTTTATGTGTATTTTGTATATTTATATTTATACAAATACACATTCTTTTATTGGTATTTAGTTTATTTATTTTGATACGAATTTACATTATTTTATGTGTATTTTGTATACATTTTCTTATACGTATTTACTTCATTTTATGTGTATTTTGTATATATATTTTTATACAAATCTACGTTATTTTATGTGTATTCGTATATATATTTTCAAACAAATTTACATTGTTTTATATGTATTTTGCATATCTATTTCAATACAGATTTACCTTATTGTATGTGTATTTTGTATATTTATTTTAATACAAATTAATATTTTCATGTGTATTTTGGTATATATATTTTTATAAAAAAATGTGTTATTTTATAGGTATTTTGCATCTTTATTTTCATACAAATTTACATTGTTTTATTAATATTCAGTGTATTTATTTTGATACGATTTTACATTATTCTATTTGTGTTTTGTATATATTTTTTTATACATATTTACATTATTTAATGTGTATTTTGTATATTTTAAAACAAATTTACGTTATTTTATGCGCATCTGTTAAAATATTTTGATACAAATTTACATTATTTTATGTATTTTGTATATATATTTTAATACAAATTTAGTTTATTTTATGTATATTTTGTATATCTATTCTCATTCGTATCAAAATAAATAAACAAAATAGCAATAAAATAATGTAAATTTGTATGAGATAACATATACAAATACACATAAAATAACGCAAATTTCTAAAAAAATATATGTACAAAATGCACATAAAATAAAGTAAATTTGCATAAAAAATATATATACAAAACACACATTAAATAATGTAAATGCGTACATAAAATAAACTAAATTTGTATAAAACTATATACAAAAATACACAAAAATTTTTAAAATTTGTATGAAAAGAAATATACAAAATACACGTAAAATTAGGTAAATTTGTATTGAAATACATATACAAAATACACATAAAATAATGTAAATTTGAATGAAAATATATAAACAAATACACTTAAAATAACGTAAATTTGTATAAAATATATATGCAAGATACACATTAAATAATGTAAATGTGTATAAAAAAATATATACAAAAAAGAAATAGAATAATGTAAAATCCTATCAATATAAATACACAGAATATCAATAAAATAATGTAAATTTGTAGGAAAAGAACTCTGCAAAATTCATAAAATAGCGCATTTTTATAAAATATATATACCAAAATACAAATAAAATATTTAAATTTGTATTGAAATAAATATACAAAATGCATATACAGTAAGGTAAATATGTATTGAAAGAGATATTCAAAAATACATATAAAACAAAGTTAATTTGTTTCAAAATATATATACCAATACATATAAAATAACGTAGATTTCTATAGAAATATATGTACAAAATACACATGAAATTATGTAAATACGTATAAAAATATATATACAAAATACATATCTAGGTAAATTCGTGTCAAAACAAATAAACAAAATATCATGAAAAGAATGTGTATTTGCATGAAAATAAATAATAGATAATAAATTTGTATGAAATATATATGCAAGATACACTTTAAATAATGTAAATATGTTAAAAAAAATATATACAAAAAACAAATAGAATAATGTGAAATCGTAACAAAATAAATACACCGAATATTAATAAAATAATGTAAATTTGTATGAAAATAAAGATGCAAAATTCCCATCAAATAGCGCATTTCTTATAAAAATATATATACCAAAATACACATAAAATATTTAAATTTGTATTGAAATAAATATACAAAATGCACATACAATAAGGTAAACTTGTATTGAAAGAGATATGCAAAAATACATATAAAACAATGTAAATTTGTTTCAAAATATATATACGAATACACATAAAATAACGTAGATTTCTATAAAAATATATATACAAAATACACATAAAATTAAGTAAATACGTATAAATATAGATATACAAAATACACATAGAATAATGTAAAATTGTTTAAAAAAAAATAAACAGAATATAAATAAAATAATGTAAATTTGTATGAAAATAAAAATGCAAAATACCCATAAAATAAAGCATATTTTTATAAAAATACATATACAAAAATCCACATAGCATAATTAAATTTGTATTAAGATTAATATACAAAATGTATATATAATAAGGTAAATTTGTATAGAAAAAATATGCAAAATACACATAAAACAGTGTAAATTTATTTCAAAATCTATATACGAATACTCATAAATCAACGTAGATTTCTATAGAAATATATATACAAAATACACATCAAATGATGTAAACACGTATAATATATATATATATATATATATATATATATATATATATATATATATATATATATATATATATATATATATATATATATATATATATATATATATATATATATATATATATATATATATATATATATATATATATATATATATATATATATATAATACACATTAAATAATGTAAATTCGCGTCAAAATAAATAAACAAAATATCAATAAAAGAATCTGCATTTGTATGAAAATAGATATACAATATACACTTTATTTTATGTGTATTCGTATATATATTTTGAAACAAATTTACACTGTTTTATTTGTATTTTGCGTTTTTTTTTCAATACAAATTTACCTTTTTGAATGTGTGCATTATGTATATTAATTTTAATACAAATTTAATTATTCTATGTGTATTTTTGTATATGTATTTAAAAAAAAAATATGCTTTATCTTATGGGTATTTTGCATCTTTATTTTCATGCAAATTTAAATAATTTTATTGATATTCTGTGTACTTATTTTGATACGATTTTACATTATTCTATGTATAACAAAAATAAATATATACAAAAATACACAAAAATAGTTTAAATTTGTTTGAAAATAGATATGCAAAATATGTGTATTTTGTATATATATTTCAATTCAAATTTAGCTTATTTTGTGTGTATTTTGTATATATTTTCATACAAATTTCATTACTTCTGTGTTATATAGTTTTATATAAATTTACGTTATTTTATGTGTATTTTGTATATTTATATTTATACAAATACACATTCTTTTATTGGTATTTTGTTTATTTATTTTGATACGAATTTACATTATTTTATGTGTATTTTGTATACATTTTCTTATACGTATTTACTTCATTTTATGTGTATTTTGTATATATATTTTTATAGAAATCTACGTTATTTTATGTGTATTCGTATATATATTTTGAAACAAATTTACATTGTTTTATGTGTATTTTGCATATCTATTTCAATACAAATTTACCTTATTGTATGTGCATTTTGTATATTTATTGTAATACAAATTTAAATATTTTATGTGTATTTTGGTATATATATTTTCATAAAAAATGCGTTGTTTTATGGGTATTTTGCGTGTTTATTTTCATACAAATTTACATTATTTTATTAATATTCTGTGTATTTATTTTGATACTATTTTACATTATTCTATTTGTGTTTTGTATATACTTTTTTATACATATTTATATTATTTAATGTGTATTTTCTATATATATTTCATACAAATTTACGTTATTTTAAGTGAATTTGTTTATATATTTTCATTCAAATTTACATTATTTTATGTGTATTTTGAATATGTATTTCAATAGAAATTTAACTAGTTTTATGTGTATTTTGTATATATATTTTTATACAAATTTAAATTATTTTTGTGTATTTTTTTAATAGAGTTTTATACAAATTTACAATATTTTATGTGTATTTTGTATATCTATTTTCATACAAATACACATTCTTTTATTGATATTTTGTTTATTTATTTTGATGCGAATTTATATTATTTAATGTGTATTGTGTATATATATTTTTGTACGTATTTACGTCATTTCATGTGTATTTTTTATATATATTTCTATAGAAATATACGTTATTTTATGTGTATTCGTATATATATTTTGAAACAAATATACATTGTTTTATGTGCTTTTTTTATATTTTTTCAATACAAATTTCCCTTATTGTACGTGCATTTTGTATATTAATTTTAATACAAATTTCATTAGTCTATGTGTATTCTTGTATATGTATTTTAAAAAAAATATGCTTTATTTTATGGGTATTTTGCATCTTTATTTTCATACAAAATTACATTTATTGATATTCTGTGTATTTATTTTGATACGATTTTACATTATTCTATGTATATTTTGTATATCTATTTTATACAAATGTACGTTATTTTATGTGAATTTGTTTTCATTTCATACAAATTTTCATTATTTTATGTGTATTTTGTACATATATTTAAATACAAATTTAACTAATTATATGTGTATTTTGTATATCTATTTTCATACAAATTGAAATTTATTTTTTTGTTTTTTTGTATATATTTTTATTCAAATTTCCGTAATTTTATGTGTATTTTGTATATTTATTTTCCTACAAATATACGTTCTTTTATCGGAATTTTGTTCATTTATTTTGATACGAATTTTCATTTTTTTTAGGTGTATTTGATATATATATTTTTATACTTATTTACATAATTTTATATGTATTTTGAAAATATATTTTCATAGAAATTTACTCTATATGTATATACAAAAAAACACAAAAATAATTTAAATTTGTATGAATATAAATATACAAAATACACATAAAATTAGGTAAATTTGTATTGAAATACATTTTTTTTTTTTTTACATTGCAGCCTATTGCGTCGGTAGGCTTCCTCCCGGTGGATCCTGATGGTCGGTCCAAGGCTTCTTTCCGGTAGGTCTTGATGGTCGGCCCAGCCCGTTCTGGCGCAGGCGAGTGTTTATAGTGGCGCCATCTTGCATTGGCTCATGCTGCCCTCCCAGAGCTCATCTTTGATCCTAGAATCTAGAGTCCGGGTTGATAGGTGGTCTTCTGGACAGCATGTGGGTAGTTTTAAGCCACTCGGCGGCGGCTGAAAAATCCCAGCTTGGTGGCACCGGGCGGGGATTGAACTCGCGTCCTCCTGAACACGAGGCCGTTACTTTGACGACTCAGCCACCGCCTCCCCATAAAATACACTTAAAATAATGTAAATTTGAATGAAATTATATAAACAAATACACTTAAAATGACGTTAATTTGTATAAAATATATATAAAAATACACATTAAATAATGAAAATATGTATAAAAAAATATATACAAAACACAAATAGTATAATATAAAATCGTATCAAAATATATACACAGAATATTAATAAAATAATGTACATTTGTATGAAAACTAAGATGCAAAATACCTATAAAATAACGCATTTTTTATAAAATTATATATACCAAAATACACATAAAATATTTGAATTTGTATTAAAATAAATATACAAAATGCACATACAATAAGGTAAATTTGTATTGAAATAGATATGCAAAAACATATAAAACAATGTAAATTTGTTTCAAAATATATATACGAATACACATAAAATAACGTAGATTTCTATAAATATATATATACAAAATACAAATAAAATTAAGTAAATACGAATCAAAAATGTATACAAAATACATATAAAATAATGTAAATTCGTATAAATATAAATAAACAAAATACCAATAAGAGAATGTGTATTTGTATAAATATAAATATACAAAATGCACATAAAATAACGTAAATTTGTATAAAACTATATACAAAAATACACAGAAGTAATTAAATTTGCATGAAAATAGATATACAAAATACACACAAAATAAGCTAAATTTGAATTGAAATATATATACAAAATACATAAAATAAAGTAAATTCGTTTCAAAATATTTTTAACAAATACACATATAATAACGTAATTTTGAAAAAAAATATAAACAAAATACACATTAAGTAATGTAAATACGTATAAAAAAATATTTACAAAATACACCAATAAGCTAGTCATTCGTATCAAAATAAATAAACAAAAAACTAATTAAATAATGTAAATTTGGATGAGAAAACATATACAAAATACACATAAAATAACGTTTTAAGTTTCTATAAAAATATATGTACAAAAATGCACATAAAATTAGTTTGCATAAAAAAATATACAAAACACACATAAGATAATGTAAATGAGTATAAAAATATGTATACAAAATACCTATGAAATAATCTAAATTCGTATCGATTTAAATTAAGAAAATAACAATAAAATAATGTAATTTTGGATGAAAATATATATAGAAAACACACATAAAATAACCTAAATACAAATACAAATATACACATTAAATAATTTAAAATTGAATGAAATAAATATACAAAATAAACATAAAATAAGGTAAATTTGTAATGAAATATATGTAAGAATACACATAAAATAATATAAATTTGTATGAAAATATATATACAAATACACATAAAATAACATGAATTTGTATAAAATGTTTTAAAATATATACGAATACACACAATAAAATAACGTGAATTTTTATGAAAATGTATATATAAAACACACATAAAATAGTTTAAATACGTAGAAAAATATATATACAAAATACACATAAAATAATGTAAATTCGTAAAAAATTAAATACACAAAATTCCAATAAAAGAATGTATATTTGTAGGAAAATATATATACAAAAACAAATAAAATAACTAGAATTTGTATAAAAATATATACAAAATACTCAAAATAATTTAAATTTGTTTGAAAATAGATATGCAAAATACACATAAAGTTAGGCAAATTTGTATTGAAATACATATACAAAACTCACATAAAATAATGTAAATTTGTATGAAAATATATAAACAAATACATATAAAATAACGTAAATTTGGATAAAATGTATATACAAAATATACATTAAATATTTTAAATATGTATAAAAATACATTATATTATATATATTTTTATTGATATTTGCGTTATTTATGTGTATGTTGTATATGTTTTCTCATAGAAATTTACATTATTTTATTGGTATTTTGTATATATATTTCAATTCAAATTTAGCTTATTTTATGTGTATTTTGTATATCTATTTATTTTAATACAAAATCAAATATTTTACGTTTTTTCGTATGTATATTTTTATAAAAAATGCATTATTTTATGGGTATTTTGCATCTTAATTTTCATACAAATTTACATTATTTTATTAATATTTTCTGTATTTATTTTGATAAGATTTTACATTATTTTATGTGTGTTTTGTATATATTTTTTATAAATAATTAAATTATTTAATGTGTTTTTGTATATATATTTGATACAAATTTACGTTATTTTAAGTCTATATGTTTATAGATTAGCATTCAAATTTACATTATTTTTTGTGTTTTGTGTATATGTATTTCAAGACAAATTTACATAATTTTTTATGTTTTTTTGTATATTTATTTTCATACAAGTTTAATTTATTTTTGTGTATTTTGTTTATAGTTTTATACAAATTTAGGTTATTTTATGTGTATTTTGTATATCTATTTTCATACAAATACACATTCTTTTCATGATATTTTGTTTATTTATTTTGACACGAATTAACATTATTAAATGTGAATTTTGTATATATATTTTTATACGTATTTACATTATTTCAAGTGTATTTTGTATATATATTTCTATAGAAATCTGCGTTATTTTACGTGTATTCGTATATATATTCTGAAACAAATTTACATTGTTTTATGTGTATTTTGCATATTTTTTCAATACAAATTTACCTTATTGTATGTGTATTTTGTATATTAATTTTAATACAAATTTGATTAATCTATGTGTATTTTTGTATATGTATTTTTATAAAAATAGGTAATTAGTTAAATTTGTATTTAAATACATGTACAAAATACACATAAAATAATGTAAATTTGTATGAAATGAAAACAAATTCACATAAAATAACGTACATTTGTATAAAATAGATATACAAAATAAATTTATGTGTATTTTGTATATTTATTTTCATACAAATTTAAATTATTTTTGTGTATTTTTGTATATAGTTTTATACAAACTTAGGTTGTTTTATGAGTATTTTGTATATCTATTTTCATACAAATACACATTCTTTTATTGATATTTTGTTTATTTATTTTGACGAGAATTTAAATTATTTAATGTGTATTTTGTATATATATTTTTATACGTATTTACATCATTTCATGTGTATTTTGTATATATCTTTCTATAGAAATCTACGTTATATTATGTGTATTCGTATATCGATTTTTAAACAAATTTACACTTTTATGTGTATTTTGCATATTTTTTCAATACAAATTTACCTTATTGTATATGCATTTTGTATATTAATTTTAATACAAATTTAATTATTCTATGTGTATTTTTGTATATGTATTTTTATAAAAATATGCTTTATTTTATGGGTATTTTGCATCTTTATTTTCATACAAATTTACGTTATTTTATTGATATTCTGCTCATTCATTTTGATACGATTTGACATTATTCTATGTGTATTTTGTATATATTTTTCAAACAAATTTACGTTATTTTAAGTGTATTTGTTTATATATTCTGACACAAATTTACAATATGTTATGGGTATTTTGTATATATATTTCAAAAGAAATTTACCTAGTTTTATGTGTATTTTGAATATCTATTTTCATACAAACTCAAATTATTTTTATGTATTTTTGTATATATTTCAATACAAATTTTAGTTATGTTATGTGTATTTTGTAAATCTATTTTCAATCAAATATATATTATTTTATTGGTATTTTGTTGATTTATATTGATACGAATTTACATTATTTTATATGTACTTTTTATATATATTTTAATACGCATTTACATTATTTAATATTTATTTTGAATATATAATTTTATACAAATTCATGGTATTTTATGTGTATTTGTATATATATTTTCATATAAATTTACATTATTTTATGTGTATTTTGTACATATATTTCATTACAAATTTACCTTATTTTATGTTTATTTTGTATGTGTATTTTGTACATTTATATTTATACAAATACACATTCTTTTCATGATATTTTGTTTATTTATTTTGACACGAATTAACATTATTTAATGTGTATTTTGTATATATATTTTTATACGTATTTACATTATTTCAAGTGTATTTTGTATATATATTTCTATAGAAATCTGCGTTATTTTATGTGTACTCGTATATATATTTTGAAACAAATTTACATTGTTTTATGTGTATTTTGCATATTTTTTCAATACAAATTTACCTTATTGTATGTGCATTTTGTATATTAATTTTAATACAAATTTGATTAATGTATGTGTATTTTTGTATATGTATTTTTATAAAAATATGCTTTATTTTATGGGTATTTTGCATCTTTATTTTCATACAAATTTACCTTATTTTATTGATATTCTGTGTATTTATTTTGATATGTTTTTACATTATTCTATGTGTATTTTGTATTTATATTTTATATAAAATGTATTTGTTTTCATTTCATACAAATCTACATTATTTTATGTGTTTTTTGTACATGTATTTAAATACAAATTTAACTAGTTATATGTGTATTTTGTATATCTATTTTGTATGTATATTTTCATAGAAATTTACTCTATTTTATGAGTATTCGTATATATATTTTGATACAAATTTACATTATTAATGTGTATTTTGCATATCTATTTCAATACAAATTTACTTTATTGTACGTGCATTTTGTATATTTATTTTAATACAAATTTAATTATTTTATATATATTTTTGTATATATATTTTAATGCAAATATGCGTTATTATATGGATATTTTGCATCTTTATTTTTATACAAATTTACATTATTTTATTGATATTCTCTTTATTTATTTTGATACGATTTAACATTATTCTATGTGTTTTTTGTATATATTTTTTTATACATATTTACATTATTTAATGTTCATTTTGTATATATATTTTATCCAAATTTACATTATTTTATATGTATTTGTTTATATATTTTCATACATATTTACATTATTTTATGTGTTTTTTGTATATATATTTTTCTACGTATTTAAATTATTTTATGTGTATTTTGTATGTACATTTTCATAAAAAAATTACGTTATTTTATTGTGTGTATAAGTATATATTTTTATACAAATTTTATACAAATTCATGTTATTTAATGTGTATTTGTATATATATTTTCATACAAATTTATATTATTTTATGTGGATTTTTTCATATATTTCATTACAAATTTACCTTATTTTATGTTTATTTTGTATATTTATTTCATTCAATTTTAAATTATTTTATATGTATATTTGTATTTGTATTTAGGTTATTTTATGTGTATTTTGTATATATATTTTCATCCAAAATTACATTATTATATTGGTATTTTCTTAATTTAATTCGATACGAATTTAGATTATTTCATAGGTATTTTGTATACATATTTTTATACTCATTTACATTATCTAATGTGTGTTTTGTATATATATTTTTATGCAAATTTATTTTATGTTCAATTTTGTACATATATTTTATAGAAAATTGCGTTATTTTATGTATATAGTTTTATATAAATTTACGTTATTTTATGTGCATTTTGTATATTTATATTTATACAAATACACATTCTTTTATTGCTATATTGTTTATTTACATTTATACGAATTTACATTATTTTATGTGTATTTTGTATACATTTTTTTATACGTATTTACTTAATTTTATGTGTATTTTGTATATGTATTTTTATAGAAATCTACGTTATTTTATGAGTATTCGCATATATATTTTGAAACAAATTTACATTATTTTATATGTATTTTGCATATCTATTTCAATACAAATTTACCTTATTGTATGTGCATTTTGTATATTTATTTTGATACAAATTCAAATATTTTATGTGTATTTTGGTATCAATAATTTTATAAAAAATGTGTTATTTTATAGGTATTTTGCATCTTAATTTTCATACAAATTTACATTATTTTATTAATATTCTGTGTATATATTTTGATACGATTTTACATTATTCTATTTGTGTTTTGTAAATATTTTTTTATACATATTTACATTATTTAATATGTATTTTGTATATATACTTCATACAAATTTACGTTATTATATGTGTATTTGTTTATATATTTTCTTTCAAATTTACATTATTTTATGTATATTTTGTATATGTATTTCAATAGAAATTAACCTAATTTTATGTGTATTTTGTATATTTCTTTTCATACAAATTTAAATTATTTTTGTGTATTGTGTATTGTGTATATAGTTTTATACAAATTTAGGTTATTTTATGTACGCATTTACATTATTTAATGTGTGTTTTGTATATATATTTTTATCCAAAGTTAATTTATTTTACGTTCATTTTTGGACATATATTTTTATAGAAAATAGCGTTATTTTATATGTATTTGTATATGTTTTCTCATTCAAATTTACATTTTATTGCTATTTTGTTTATTTAGTTTGATACGAATTACATGATTATATGTGTATTTTGTACATATTTTTTATACGTATTTACATTACTTAATGTGTACTTTGTTTATATATTTTTAAACAAATTTACGTTATTATATGTATTTTTTTTAAATATTTTGATACAAATTTACATTATTTTATGTATTTTGTATATACATTTCAATTCAAATTTAGCTTATTTTATCTGTATTTTGTATATCTATTTTCAAACGAATTTAATTACTTCTGTGTATTTTTGTATACAGTTTTATAAAAATTTACGTTATTTTATGTGTATTTTGTATATTTATATTTATACAAATACACATTCTTTTATTGGTATTTTGTTTATTTATTTTGATACGAATTTACATTATTTTATGTGTATTTTGTATACATTTTTTTATACGTATTTACTTCATTTTACGTGTATTTTGTATATATATTTTTATACAAATCTACGTTATTTTATGTGTATTCGTATATATATTTTGAAACAAATTTACATTGTTTTATATGTATTTTGCATATCTATTTCAATACAGATTTACCTTTTTGAATGTGTATTTTGTATATTTATTTTAATACAAATAATTTTGTTTATGTGTATTTTTGTATATATATTTAAAACAAAAAGCGTTATTTTTTGGGTATTTTGCTTCTTTATTTTCATACAAATTTACATTATTTTATTAATATTCTGTGTATTTATTTTGATACGATTTTACATTATTCTATTTGTGTTTTGTATATATTTTTTTATACAAATTTACGTTATTTTAAGTGTATTTGTTTATGTATTTTCATTCAAATTTACATTATTTTATGTGTATTTTGTATATGTATTTCAATACAAATTTACCTAATTTTATATGTTTTTTGTATATTTATTTTCATACAAGTTTAAATTATTTTTGTGTATTTTTGTATATAGTTTTATACAAATTTATGTTATCTTATGTGTATTTTGTATATTTATTTTCATACAAATACACATTCTTTTATTGACATTTTGTTTATTTATTTTGACGTGAATTTACATTATTTAATGTGTATTTTGTATATATATTTTTATACATATTTACATCCTTTCATGTGTATTTTGTATATTTATAAAAAATGCGTTATTTTATGGGTATTTTGCATCTTTATTTTCATACAAATTTACATTATTTTATTTACATTCTGTGTATTTATTTTAATACGATCTTACATTATTCTATTTGTGTTTTGTATTTATATTTTTTATACATATCTACATTATTTAATGAGTATTTTTGATATATATTTTATACAAATTTATGTTAATTTAAGTGTATTTGTTTATATATTTTCATTCAAATTTACATTATTTTATGTGTATTTTGTATATGTATTTCTTTACAAATTTACCTAATTTTATGTGTATTTTGTATATTTATTTTCATACAAGTTTAACTTATGTTTGTGTATTTTTATATATAGTTTTATACAAATTTACGTTATTTTATGTGTATTTTGTATATGTATTTTCATACAAATACACATTCTTTTAGTGATATTTTAATTTTTTATTTTGACACGAATTTACATTATTTAATGTGTATTTTGTATATATATTTTTATACGTATTTACAACATTTCATGTGTATTTTGTATATATATTTCTATAGAAATCTACGTTATTTTATGTGTATTCGTATATATATTTTGAAACAAATCTACATTATTTTATGTGTATTTTGTATATATATTTCATTATAAATTTGCCTTATTTTAAGTTTATTTTTATATCTGTTTTCATTCAAATTCAAATCATTTTATGTGTATATATTTATTTGTATTTACGTTATTTTATGTGTGTTTTCTATATATATTTTCATTCAAAATTACATTATTTTATCGGTATTTTGGTCATTTATTTCGATACGAATTTAGATTATTTCATGTGTATTTTCTATACATATACATATAGAGTAAATTTCTATGAAAATATATATTCAAAATACATATAAAATTATGTAAATAAGTATAAAAATATATATTTCAAATACACCTAAAAAAATGAAAATCCGTATCAAAATAAATAAATAAAATTCCGATAAAAGAACGTATATTTGTCGGAAAATAAATATACAAAATACACATAAAATTACGAAAATTTGAATAAAAATATATACAAAATTACACAAAATTAATTTCAATTTGTATGAAAATAGATATACAAAATACACATATATTTAGTTAAATTTGTATTTAAATACATGTACAAAATTCACATAAAATAATGTAAATTTGTATGAAATGAAAACAAATTCACATAAAATAACGTACATTGGTATAAAATAGATATACAAAATATACATAGAATAATGTAAAATCATATCAAAATAAATACACAGAATATCAATAAAATAATGTAATTTTGTATGAAAATAAAGATGCAAAATACCCATAATATAAAGCATATTTTTATAAAAATACATATACAAAAATACACATAGAATAGCTAAATTTGTATTAAAATTAATATACAAAATGAACGTACAATAAGGTAAATTTGTATTGAAAAAATATGCAAAATGGACATAAAACATATTTGTTTCAAAATATATATACGAATACATATAAAATAACGTATATTTCTATAGAAATATATATACAAAATACACATGAAATGACGTAAATACGTATAAAAATATATATACACAATACACATTAAATTATGTAAATTCGCATCAAAATAAATAAACAAAATATCAATAAAAGAATGTGTATTTGTATGAAAATAGATATACAAAATACACATAAAATATTGTAAATTTGAATAAAACTCTATACAAAAATACACAAAAAATAGTTTAAATTTGTATAAAATATATATACAAAATACACATGAAATTAGGTAAATTTCTATTGAAATACATATACAAAATACACATAAAATAATATAAATTTGAATAAAAATATATAAACAAATACACTTAAAATAACGAAAATTTGTATGAAATATATATAGAAAATACACATTAAATAATGTAAATATGTATAAAAAAATATATACAAAACTCAAATAGAATAATGTAAAATAGTATCAAAATAAATAGAGAATATTAATAAAATAATGTAAATTTGTATGAAAATAAAGATGAAAAATACCCATAAAACAACGCATTTTTTATGTAAATATATATACCAAAATGCACATAAAATATTTAAATTTGTATTACAATAAATATACAAAATGCACATACAATAAGGTAAATTTGTATTGAAATAGATATGCAAAATGCATATAAAACAATGTAAATTTGTTTCAAAATATACATACGAATACACATAAAATAACGTAGATTTCTATAAAATATATATACAAAATAAACATAAAATGAAGTAAATACGTATAAGAAAATGTATACAAAATACACATAAAATAATGTAAATTCGTATCAAAATAAATAAACTAAATGCCAATAAAAGAATGTTTACTTGTATAAATATAAATATACAAAATACACATAAATTAACGTAAAATTGTATAAAACTTAATACAAAAATAAACAAAAATAATTAAATTTGTATGAAAATAGATATACAAAAGACACATAAAATAAGCTAAATTTGAATTGAAATAAATATAGAAAATACATAAAATAGTGTAATTTGTATCAAAATATATATTCAAATACACATATAATAACGTAAATTTGTATAAAAATATATAAACAAAATACACATTAAATAATGTAAATACGTATAAAAGATATGTACGTAATGTAAAAATTTATAAAATTAAAGATGCAAAATACCCATAAAATATCTCATATTTAAAAAAAAAATATACAAAAATACACATAAAATAATTAAATTTGTATTAAAATAAATATACAAAATACACATACAATAAGGTAGATTTTTATTGAAATAGATATGCAAAAAACACATAAAATAATGAAAATTTTTATCAAAATATATACGAATACACACAATAAAATTACGTAGATTTTTATGAAAATATATATACAAAATACACATAAAATAATGTAAATAAATAGAAAAATATATATAAAAAATGCACATAAAATAATGTAAATTCGTATCAAAATAAATAAACAAAATTTCCTCTAAAAGAATGTATCTGTGTAGGAAAATATATATACAAAATACAAATAAAAAAAAATTGTATAAAATTAATACAAAAATACACAAAAATAATTTAAACTTGTTTGAAAATAGATATGCAAAATACAAATGAAATTAGGCAAATTTTTATTGAAATACATATACAAAATACACATAAAATAATGTAAATTTGTATGAAAATATATAAACAAATACACATAAGATAACGTAAATTTCCATAAAATATATGTACAAAATATATATACAAAATACACAGAATAACGTAAAATCGTATCAAAATAAATAAACAGACAATCAATAAAATAATGTAAATTTGTATGAAAATAAAGATGCAAAATACCCATATAATAACGCATATTTGTTTAAAAATATATATGCAAAAATACACATAAAATAATTAAATTTGCATCAAAATAAATATACAAAAGGCACATACAATAAAGAAAATTTGTATTGAAATAGATATGCGAAATACACATAAATAATGTAAATTTGTATCAAAATATATATACGAATACACATAAAATAGAGTAAATTTCTATGAAAATATATATTCAAAATACATATAAAATTATGTAAATAAGTATAAAAATATATAATCAAATACACCTAAAATAATGAAAATTCGTATCAAAATAAATAAACAAAACTCCGATAAAAGAACGTATATTTGTAGGAAAATAAATATACAAAATTCAAATAAAATTACGAAAATTTGAATAAAAATATATACTAAAATACACAAAATTAATTTCAATTTGTATGAAAATATAATTAGTTAAATTTGTATTTAAATACATGTACAAAATACACTTAAAATAATGTAAATTTGTATGAAATGAAAACAAATTCACATAAAATTACGTTCATTTGTATGAAATATATATACAAAATATACATAGAATAATGTAAAATCGCATCAAAATAAATACACAGAATATCAATAAAATAAGGTAAATTTGTATGAAAATAAAGATGCAAAATACCCATAAAATAAAGCTTTTTTTTTATGAAAATACATATACAAAAATACACATAGAATAATTAAATTTGTATTAAAATTAATATACAAAATGCACGTACAATAAGGTAAATTTATATTGAAAAAATATGCAAATTGCACATAAAACAATGTATATTTGTTTCAAAATATATATACGAATACACATAAAATAACATATATTTCTATAGAAATATATATACAAAATACACATGAAATGACGTAAATACGTATAGAAATATATATACACAATACACATTAAATAATGTGAAATCGCGTCAAAATAAATAAACAAAATATCAATAAAAATGTGTATTTGTATGAAAATAGATATACAAAATACACATAAAATATTTTAAATTTATATAAAACTCTTTTTATTAAAATATATATACCAAAATAATAAAATATTTAAATTTGTCTTACAATAAATATACAAAATGCACATACAATAAGGTAGATTTATATTGAAATATATATGCTAAATACATATAAAACAATGTAAATTTGCTTCAAAATATATATACCAATACACATAAAATAACGTAGATTACTATAAAAATATATATACAAAATACACATTAAATGAAGTAAATACGTATAAGAAAATGTATACAAAGTACACATAAAATAATTAAATTTGGGTTAAAATAAATATACAAAATACACATACTGTGTATTTTGTATATCTTTTTTCCTACAAATACACATTCTTTTCATGATATTTTGTTTATTTATTTTGACACGAATTAAGATTATTTAATGTGTATTTTGTATATATTTTTATACGTATTTACATTATTTCAAGTGTATTTTGTATATATATTTCTATGGAAATCTGAGTTATTTTATGTTTATTCGAATATATATTTTGAAACAAATTTACATTATTTTATGTGTATTTTGCATATTTTTTCAATACAAATTTACCTTATTGTATGTGCATTTTGTATATTAATTTTAATACAAATTTGATTAATCTATGTGTATTTTTGTATATGTATTTTTATAAAAATATGCTTTATTTTATGGGTATTTTGCATCTTTATTTTCATACAAATTTATATTATTTTATTGATATTCTGTGTATTTATTTTGATATGATTTTACATTATTCTATGTGTATTTTGTATATATATTTTATATAAAATGTATTTGTTTTCATTTCATACAAATCTACATTATTTTATGTGTTTTTTGTACATGTATTTAAATACAAATTTAACTAGTTATATGTGTATTTTGCATATCTATTTCAATACAAATTTACTTTATTGTACGTGCATTTTGTATATTTATTTTAATACAAATTTAACTATTTTATATGTATTTTTGTATATATATTTTTATGCAAATATGCGTTATTATATGGATATTTTGCATCTTTATTTTCATACAAATTTACATTATTTTATTGATATTCTCTTTATTTATTTTGATACGATTTAACATTATTTTATGTGTATTTTGTATATATATTTTTTTTATACATATTTACATTATTTAATGTTCATTTTGTATATATTTTATCCAAATTTACATTATTTTATGTGTATTTGTTTATATATTTTCATACAAATTTAAATTATTTTATGTTTTTTTGTATATATATTTTTCTACGTATTTAAATTATTTTATGTGTATTTTGTATATACAATTTCAGAAAAAAATTACGTTATTTTATTGTGTGTATAAGTATATATTTTGATACAAATTTTATACAAATTCATGTTATTTAATGTGTATTTGTTTATATATTTTCATACAAATTTATATTATTTTATGTGTATTTTTTCATATATTTCATTACAAATTTACCTTATTTTATCTTTATTTTGTATATTTATTTCATTCAATTTTAAATTATTTTATGTGTATATTTGTATTTGTATTTAGGTTATTTTATGTGTATTTTGTATATATATTTTCATCCAAAATTACATTATTTTATTGATATTTTCTTAATTTAATTCGATACGAATTTAGATTATTTCATAGGTATTTTGTATACATATTTTTATACTCATTTACATTATCTAAAGTGTGTTTTGAATATATATTTTTATGCAAATTTATTTTATGTTCATTTTTGTACATATGTTTTTATAGAAATTTGCGTTATTTTATGTATATAGTTTTATATAAATTTACGTTATTTTATGTGCATTTTGTATATTTATATTTATTCAAATACACATTCTTTTATTGGTATATTGTTTATTTACATTTATACGAATTTACATTATTTTATGTGTATTTTGTATACATTTTTTTATACGTATTTACTTAATATTAAGTGTATTTTGTATATGTATTTTTATAGAAATCTACGTTATTTTATGTGTATTCGTATATATATTTTGAAACAAATTTACATTATTTTATATGTATTTTGCATATCTATTCCAATACAAATTTACCTTATTGTATGTGCATTTTGTATATATATTTTAATACAAATTCAAATATTTTATGTGTATTTTGGTATCAATATTTTTATAAAAAATGCGTTATTTTATAGCTATTTTGCATCTTAATTTTCATACAAATTTACATTATTTTATTAATATTCTGTGTATATATTTTGATACGATTTTACATTATTCTATTTGTGTTTTGTATATATTTTTTTATACATATTTACATTATTTAATGTGTATTTTGTATATATATTTCATACAAATTTACGTTATTATATGTGTATTTGTTTATATATTTTCTTTCAAATTTACATTATTTTATATGTATTTTGTATATGTATTTCAATAGAAATTAACCTAATTTTATGTGTATTTTGTATATTTCTTTTCATACAAATTTAAATTATTTTTGTGTATTTTTGTATATAGTTTTATACAAATTTAGGTTATTTTATGTACGGATTTACATTATTTAATGTGTGTTTCGAATATATATTTT
This sequence comes from Eriocheir sinensis, assembly GCF_024679095.1. Taxonomy (NCBI): domain Eukaryota; kingdom Metazoa; phylum Arthropoda; class Malacostraca; order Decapoda; family Varunidae; genus Eriocheir; species Eriocheir sinensis. The sequence continues at coordinate 285,754 of NW_026110762.1, forward strand.
TATCGAAAGTTACTTTATTTTACGTTAATTTTTGGACATATATTTTTATGGAAATTTGCGTTTTTTATATGTATTTGTATATGTTTTCTCATACAAATTTACATTATTTTATTGATATTTTTTTTATTTAGTTTGATACGAATTACATGATTATATGTGTATTTTGTACACATTTTTTATACGTATTTACATTACTTAATATGTATTTTGTTTATATATTTTTAAACAAATTTACGTTGTTATATGTATTTTTATAATTATTTTGATACAAATTTACATTATTTTATGTATTTTCTATATACATTTCAATTCAAATTTAGCTTATTTTATCTGTATTTTGTATATCTATTTTCATACGAATTTAATAACTTCTGTGTATTTTTGTATATAGTTTTATAAAAATTTACGTTATTTTATGTGTATTTTGTATATTTATATTTATACAAATACACATTCTTTTATTGGTATTTTGTTTATTTATTTTCATACGAATTTACATTATTTTATGTGTATTTTGTATACATTTTCTTATACGTATTTACTTCAGTTTATGTGTATTTTGTATATATATTTTTATACAAATCTACGTTATTTTATGTGTATTCGTATATATATTTTGAAACAAATTTTCATTGTTTTATATGTATTTTGCATATCTATTTCAATACAGATTTACCTTATTGTATGTGTATTTTGTATATTTATTTTAAAACAAATTAATTTTTTCATGTGTATTTTTATATATATATTTTTATAAAAAAATGCGTTATTTAATGGGTATTTTACATTGTTTTATTAATATTCTGTGTATTTATTTTGATACAATTTTACATTATTCTATTTGTGTTTTGTATATATATTTTTATACATATTTACATTATTTAATGTGTATTTTGTATATTTTAAAACAAATTTACGTTATTTTATGCGCATCTGTTAAAATATTTTAATACAAATTTACATTATTTTATGTATTTTGTATATATATTTCAATACAAATTTAGTTTATTTTATGTATATTTTGTATATCTATTTTCATTCGTATCAAAATAAATAAACAAAATTTTTTACGTTTTTTTATAAAATTATTGATACCAAAATACACAGAAAATATTTCAATTTGTATTAAAATAAATATACAAAATGCACATACAATAAGGTAAATTTGTATTGAAATAGATATGCAAAATACATATAAAATAATGTAAATTTGTTTCAAAATATATATACGAATACACATAAAATAACGTAGATTTCTATAAAAATACATATACAAAATACATATAAAATAAAGTAAATACGTATAAAAAAATGTATACAAAATATACATAAAACAATGTAAATTCGTATAAATGTAAATAAACAATATACCAATAAAAGAATGTGTATTTGTATAAATATAAATATACAAAATGCACATAAAATAACGTAAATTTATATAAAACTATATACATAAAATATAAATTTCTATAAATATATGTACAAAAATGAACATAAAATAAATTTGCATAAAAATATATATACGAAACACACATTAAATAATGTAAATGAGTATAAAAATATGTATAGAAAATACCTATGAAATAATCTAAATTCGTATCGAATTAAATTCAGAAAATACCAATAAAATAATGCAATTTTGAATGAAAATATATATACAAAATACACATAAAATAACTTAAATACAAATACAAATATACACATAAAATATTGTATTTTGTATATACATTTCAATTCAAATTTAGCTTATTTTATCTGTATTTTGTATATCTGTTTTCATACGAATTTAATTACTTCTGTGTATTTTTGTATAGTTTTATACAAATTTACGTTATTTTATGTGTATTTTGTATCTTTATATTTATACAAATACACATTCTTTTATTGGTATTTTGTTTATTTATTTTGATACGAGTTTACATTATTTTATGTATTTTGTATACATTTTCTTATACGTATTTACTTCATTTTATATGTATTTTGTATATATATTTTTATACAAATCTACATTATTTTATGTGTATTCGTTTATATATTTTGAAACAAATTTACATTGTTTTATATGTATTTTCATTATCTATTTCAATACAGATTTACCTTATTGTATGTGTATTTTGCATCTTTATTTTCATACAAATTAATTTTTTCATGTGTATTTTGGTATATATATTTTTTATAAAAAATGCGTTATATAATGGGTATTTTGCATCTTTATTTTCATACAAATTTACATGGTTTTATTAATATTCTGTGTATTTATTTTAATACGATTTTACATTATTCTATTTGTGTTTTGTATATATTTTTTATACATATTTACATTATTTAATGTGTATTTTGTATATTTTAAATCAAATTTACGTTATTTTATGCGCATCTGTTAAAATATTTTGATACAAATTTACATTATTTTATGTATTTTGTATATATATTTCAATACAAATTTAGTTTATTTAATGTATATTTTGTATATCTATTTTCATTCGTATCAAAATAAATAAACAAAATAGCAATCAAATAATGTAAATTTGTATGAGAAAACATATATAAATACACATAAATTAACGCAAATTTCTAAAAAAATATATGTACAAAAATGCACATAAAATAAAGTAAATTTGCATAAAAATATATACAAAACACACATTAAATTAAAAAGTAAATATGTATAAATACAATAAAATTTGTATAAAACTATACAAAAATACACAAAATATTTAAAATTTGTATGAAAATAATTATAAAAAATAAAAATAAAATAATTTAAATTTTTATTTAAATATATAAGCAAAATACACATAGAATAATGTAAATTTGAATAAAAATATATGCAAAATACATAAAATAATGTAAATTTGTATAAAATATATATGCAAATTCACATAAAATAATGTAATTTTTATACAAATATATATACAAAATACACATAAAATATTTCAATTTGTATTGAAATAAATATACAAAATGCATATAAAATAGGTAAATATGTATTGAAAGAGATACTCAAAAATACATATAAAACAAAGTAAATTTGTTTCAAAATATATATACGAATACACATAAAATAAAGTAGATTTCTATATAAATATATATACAAAATATACATGAAATTATGTAAATACGTATAAAAACATATATACAAAATACATATCTAATTAAATTCGTGTCAAAATAAATAAACAAAATATCATAAAAAAGAATGTGTATTTGTATGAAAATAAATAATAGATAATATGTTTGTATGAAATATATATGCAAGATACACATTAAATAATGTAAATATGTATAAAAAAAATATATACAAAAAACAAATAGATTAATGTGAAATCGTATCAAAATAAATACACCGAATATTAATAAAATAATGTAAATTTGTATGAAAATAAAGATGCAAAATTCCCATCAAATAGCGCATTTCTTATAAAAATATATACCAAAATACACATAAAATATTTAAATTTGTATTGAAGTAAATATACAAAATGCACATAAAATAAGGTAAACTTGTATTGAAAGAGATATGCAAAAATACATATAAAACAATGTAAATTTGTTTCAAAATATATACGAATACACATAAAATAACGTAGATTTCTATAAAAATATATATACAAAATACACATAAATTAAGTAAATACGTATAAAAATAGATATACAAAATACACATAGAATAATGTAAAAATGTTTCAAAAAAAAAAATAAACAGAATATAAATAAAATAATGTAAATTTGTATGAAAATAAAAATGCAAAATACCCATAAAATAAAGCATATTTTTATAAAAATACATATAATAAAATATATTTTTATACATATTTACATTATTTCATTAGTATTTTGTATATATATTTGATACAAATTTACGTTATTTTAAGTGTAAATGTTTATATATTTTCATTCAAACTTCCATTATTTTATGTGTATTTTGTATATGTATTTCAATACAAATTTACCTAATTTTATGTGTATTTTTTATATTTATTTTCATACAAATTTAAATTATTTTTGTGTATTTTTGTATATAGTTTTATACAAACTTAGGTTATTTTATGAGTATTTTGTATATCTATTTTCATACAAATACACATTCTTTTATTGATATTTTGTTTATTTATTTTGACGAGAATTTAAATTATTTAATGTGTATTTTGTATATATATTTTTATACGTATTTACATCATTTCATGTGTATTTTGTATATATATTTCTATAGAAATCTACGTTATATTATGTGTATTCGTAGATAGATTTTTAAACAAATTTACAGTTTTATGTGTATTTTGCATATTTTTTCAATACAAATTTACCTTATTGTATATGCATTTTGTATATTAATTTTAATACAAATTTAATTAATCTATGTGTATTTTTGTATATGTATTTTTATAAAAATATGCTTTATTTTATGAGTATTTTGCATCTTAATTTCATACAAATTTACGTTATTTTATTGATATTCTGCTCATTCATTTTGATACGATTTGACATTATTCTATGTGTATTTTGTAAATATTTTTCATACAAATTTACGTTATTTTATGTGTATTTGTTTATATATTTTGACACAAATTTACAATATTTTATGGGTATTTTGTATATATATTTCAAAAGAAATTTACCTAGTTTTATGTGTATTTTGAATATCTATTTTCATACAAACTCAAATTATTTATATGTATTTTGTATATATTTCAATACAAATTTTAGTTATGTTATGTGTATTTTGTAAATCTATTTTCATTCAAATATATATTATTTTATTGGTATTTTGTTGATTTATATTGATACGAATTTACATTATTTTATATGTACTTTTTATATATATTTTTATACGCATTTACATTATTTAATATTTATTTTGAATATATAATTTTATACAAATTCATGGTATTTTATGTGTATTTGTATATATATTTTCATATAAATTTACATTATTTTATGTGTATTTTGTACATATATTTCATTACAAATTTGATTATTTTATGTTTATTTTGTATGTGTATTTTGTATATTTATATTTATACAAATACACATTCATTTATTCTGATTTTGTAGATTTATTTTGATACCAATTTACATTATTTTATGTGTATTTTGTATACATTTTTTATACGTATTTACTTCATTTTATGTGTATTTTGTATATATATTTTTATAGAAATCTACGTTATTTTAGGTGTATTCGTATATATATTTTGAAACAGATTTTACATTGTTTTATATGTATTTTGCATATATTTCAACAAATTTACCTTATTGTACATATAAACAATGTAAATTTGTTTCAAAATATTATATGAATACACATAAAATAACGTAGATTTCTATAAAATATATATACAAAATGCACATAAAATTAAGTAAATACGTATAAAATGTAAACAAAATACACATAAAATAATGTAAATTGAAACAAAATAAATAAACAAAATACCAATAAAAGAATGTGTATTTGTATAAATATAAATGTACAAAATACACATACAAAATAAACATAAAATAAGGTAAATTTGTAATGAAATATATGTACAAAATACACATAAAATAATGTAAATTTATATGAAAATATATATACAAATACACATAAAATACCATGAATTTGTATAAAATTATATACTCAAAATAAATATTAAATAATGTAAATGCGTATAAAAATATATATACAAAGTACATATAAAATAATGTAAATTCGTATCAATATAAATCAACAAAATACCAATAAAATAATATATATTTGAATGAAAATAGATTTACAAAATACACATAACCTAACTAAAATTTGTATTGAAATATATACAAAATACATAAAAATAATTTGAGTTTGAATGAAAATAGATATTCAAAATACACATAAAACTAGATAAATTTCTTTTGAAATATATATACAAAATACCCATAAAATATTGTAAATTTGTGTCAAAATATATAAACAAATACACATAAAATATATACGTAAATTTGAATGAAAAATATATACAAAATACACATAGAATAATGTCAAATCGTATCAAATGAATGAGCAGAATATCAATAAAATAACGTAAATTTGTATGAAAATAAAGATGCAAAATACCCATAAAATAAAGCATATTTTTATAAAAATACTTATAGAAAAATACACATAGAATAATTAAATTTGTATTAAAATTAATATACAAAATGCATATACAATAAATTTAAATTTGATTATATTAAATGAAATAAATATACAAAATAAACATAAAATAAGGTAAATTTGTAATAAAATATATGTAAGAATACACATAAAATAATATAAATTTGTATGAAAATATATATACAAATACACATAAAATAACATGAATTTGTATAAAATTTGTTTCAAAATATATACGAATACACACAATAAAATAACGTAAATTTTTATGAAAATGTATATATAAAATACACATAAAATAATTTAAATACGTAGAAAAATATATATACAAAATACACATAAAATAATGTAAATTCGTAAAAAATTAAATACACAAAATTCTAATAAAAGAATGTATATTTGTAGGAAAATATATATACAAAAATCAAATAAAATAACTAAAATTTGTATAAAAATATATACAAAAATACACAAAAATAATTTAAATTTGTTTGAAAATAGATATGCAAAATACACATAAAGTTAGGCAAATTTGTATTGAAATACATATACAAAACTAACATAAAATAATGTAAATTTGTATGAAAATATATAAACAAATACATATAACATAACGTAAATTTGGATAAAATATATATACAAAATATACATTAAATATTTTAAATATGTATAAAAATATATTATATTATATATATTTTTATTGATATTTGCGTTATTTATGTGTATTTTGTATATGTTTTCTCATAGAAATTTACATTATTTTATTGGTATTTTGTCTATTTATTTTGATACGAATTACATGATTATTTGTGTATTTTGTACATTTTTTTATACGTATTTACATTATTTAATGTGTATTTTGTTTATATATTTTTATACAAATTTACGTTATTATATGTGTATTTGTATAAGTATTTTGATACAAATTTACATTATTTTATGTATTTTGTATATATATTTCAATTCAAATTTAGCTTATTTTATGAGTATTTTGTATATCTATTTATTTTAATACAAAATCAAATATTTTATGTTTTTTCGTATATATATTTTTATAAAAAAAATGCATTATTTTATGGGTATTTTGCATCTTAATTTTCATACAAATTTACATTATTTTATTAATATTTTCTGTATTTATTTTGATACGATTTTACATTATTTTATTTGTGTTTTGTATATATTTTTATATACATATTTACATTATTTAATGTTTTTTTTGTATATATATTTGATACAAATTTACGTTATTTTAAGTCTATATGTTTATATATTTTCATTCAAATTTACATTATTTTATGTGTATTTTGTATATGTATTTTAATACAAATTTACCTAATTTTATATGTTTTTTGTATATTTATTTTCATACAAGTTTAAATTATTTTTGTGTATTTTTGTATATAGTTTTATACAAATTTAGGTTATTTTATGTGTATTTTGTATATCTATTTTCATACAAATACACATTCTTTTCATGATATTTTGTTTATTTATTTTGATAAGAATTAACATTATTTAATGTGTATTTTGTATATATATTTTTATACGTATTTACATTATTTCAAGTGTATTTTGTATATATATTTCTATAGAAATCTGCGTTATTTTATGTGTATTCGTATATATATTTTGAAACAAATTTACATTGTTTTATGTGTATTTTGCATATTTTTTTAATACAAATTTACCTTATTGTATGTGCATTTTGTATATTAATTTTAATACAAATTTGATTAATCTATGTGTATTTTTGTATATGTATTTTTATAAAAATATGCTTTATTTTAGTTTATTTTATGTATATTTTGTATATCTATTTTCATTCGTATCAAAATAAATAAACAAAATAGCAATCAAATAATGTAAATTTGTATGAGAAAACATATACAAATACACATAAATTAACGCAAATTTCTAAAAAAATATATGTACAAAATTGCACATAAAATAAAGTAAATTTGCATAAAAATATATATACAAAAATTAAATAAAGTAAATGCGTACATAAAATAACCTAAATTTGTATAAAACTATATACAAAAATACACAAAAATATTTAAAATTTGTATGAAAAGAAATATACAAAATACACATAAAATTAGGTAAATTTGTATTGAAATACATATACAAAATACACATAGAATAATGTAAATTTGAATGAAAATATATAAACAAATACACTTAAAATAACGTAAATATGTATAAAATATATGCAAGATACAAATTAAATAATGTAAATGTGAATAAAAAAATATTTACAAAAAAGAAATAGAATAATGTAAAATCCTATCAATATAAATACATAGAATATCAATAAAATAATGTAAATTTGTATGAAAAGAAAGATGCAAAATTCATAAAATAGCGCATTTTTATAAAATATATATACCAAAATACACATAAAATATCTAAATTTGTATTGAAATAAATATACAAAATGCATATACAGTAAAGTAAATATGTATTGAAAGAGATATTCAAAAATACATATAAAACAAAGTTAATTTGTTTCAAAATATATATACGAATACACATAAAATAACGTAGATTTCTATAGAAATATATATACAAAATACACATGAAATTATGTAAATACGTATAAAAATATATATATACAAAATACATATCTAGGTAAATTCGTGTCAAAATAAATAAACAAAATATCATGAAAAGAATGTGTATTTGTATGAAAATAAGTAATAGATAATAAATTTGTATGAAATATATATGCAAGATACACATTAAATAATGTAAATATGTACAAAAAATATATATACAAAAAACAAATAGAATAATGTGAAATCGTATCAAAATAAATACACCGAATATTAATAAAATAATGTAAATTTGTATGAAAATAAAGATGCAAAATTCCCATCAAATAGCGCATTTCTTATAAAAATATATATACCAAAATACACATAAAATATTTAAATTTGTATTGAAGTAAATATACAAAATGCACATACAATGAGGTAAACTTGTCTTGAAAGAGATATGCAAAAATACATATAAAACAATGTAAATTTGTTTCAAAATATATATACGAATACACATAAAATAACGTAGATTTCTATAAAAATATATATACGAAATACACATAAATTTAGTAAATACGTATAAAAATAGATATACAAAATACACATAGAATAATGTAAAATTGTTTCAAAAAAAAAAAAAAACAGAATATAAATAAAATAATGTAAATTTGAATGAAAATAAAAATGCAAAATACCCATAAAATAAAGCATATTTTTATAAAAATACATATACAAAAATACACATAGCATAATTAAATTTGTATTAAAATTAATATACAAAATGCATATACAATAAGGTAAATTTGTATTGAAAAAATATGCAAAATACACATAAAACAGTGTAAATTTATTTCAAAATCTATATACGAATACTCATAAATCAACGTAGATTTCTATAGAAATATATATACAAAATACACATCAAATGATGTAAACACGTATAAAAATATATATATAAAATACACATTAAATAATGTAAATTCGCGTCAAAATAAACAAACAAAATATCAATAAAAGAAGGTGTATTTGTATGAAAATAGATGTACAATATACACATAAAATCACCTAAATTTGTATAAAACTATATACAAAAATACACAAAAATATTTTTAATTTGTATGAAAATAAATATACAAAATACACATAAAATTAGGTAAATTTGTATTGAAATACATTTACAAAATACACATAAAATAATGTAAATTTGAATGAAAATATATAAACAAATACACTTAAAATAACGTAAATTTGTATAAAATATATATAAAAAATACACATTAAATAATGTAAATATGTATAAAAAAAATTTATACAAAACACAAATAGAATAATGTAAAATCGTATCAAAATAAATACACAGAATATTAATAAAATAATGTAAATTTGTATGAAAATAAAGATGCAAAATACCCATAAAATAACGCATTTTTTATAAAAATATTTATACCAAGACACACATAAAATATTTGAATATGTATTAAAATGAATATACAAAATGCACAACAATAAGGCAAATTTGTATTGAAATAGATATGCAAAATACATATAAAACCATGTAAATTTTTTTCAAAATATATATACGAATACACATAAAATAACGTAGATTTCTATGAAAATAAATATACAAAATACACATAAAATGAAGTAAATACGTATAAAAAAAGATATACAAAATACACATAAAATAATGTAAACTCGTATCAAAAAAAATAAACAAAATACTAATAAAAGAATGTGTATTGTATAAATATAAATATACAAAATTCAAATAAAATAACGTAAATTTATATAAAACTATATGCAAAAATACACAAAAGTAATTAAATTTGTGTGAAAATAGATATACAAAATACATGTGTATTTTGTATATTTATTTTCATACAAATTGAAATTATTTTTGTTTATTTTTTTATATATTTTCAAACAAATTTTCGTTATTTTATATGTATTTTGTATATTTATTTTTTTCTCCAAATATACTTTCTTTTATCTGAATTTTGTTTATTGAATTTGAAACGAATTTACCTTATTTTGTATATCTATTTTCATACAAATTAAAATACTTCTGTGTATTTTTGTAATACACAGAAATACACTTAAAATAACGTAAATTTGTATAAAATATATATGCAAGATACACATTAAATAATGTAAATGTGTATAAAAAATATATATACAAAAAACAAATAGAATAATGTAAAATCGTATCAAAATAAATACACAGAATATCAAAAAAATAATGTAAATTTGTATAAAAATATAGATACAAAATTCCCCAAAATTATCGCATTTTTTATAAAAATATATTTACCAAAATACACATAAAATATTTAAATTTGTATTGAAATAAATATACAAAATGCATATACAGTAAGGTAATTTTGTATTGAAAAAGATATTCAAAAATACAAATAAAACAATGTAAATTTGTTTCAAAATATATATACGAATACACATAAAATAAAGTAGATTTCTATAGAAATATATATACAAAATACATATGAAATTATGTAAATACGTATAAAAATATATATACAAAATACATATCAAATAATGTAAATTCGTGTCAAAATAAATAAACAAAATATCATGAAAAGAATGTGTATTTGTATGAAAATAGATAATAGATAATAAATTTGTATAAAATATATATGCAAGATACACATTAAATAATGTAAATATATATAAAAAAGTATATACAAAAAACAAATAGAATAACGTAACATCGTATCAAAATAAATACATCGAATATTAATAAAATAATGTAAATTTGTATGAAAATAAAGATGCAAAATTCCCATAAAATAGCGCATTTCTTATAAAAATATATATACCAAAATACACATAAAATATTTAAATTTGCATTGAAATAAATATACAAAATGCACATACAATAAGGTAAATTTGTATTGAAAGAGATATGCAAAAATACATATAAAACAATGTAAATTTGTTTCAAAATATATATACGAATACAAATAAAAAACGTAGATTTCTATAAAAATATATATACAAAATACACATAAAATTAAGTAAATACGTATAAAAAAATGTATACAAAATACACATAAAATTATGTAATTTCGAATTATAATAAATGTAAATTTGAATGAAAATATAAAAACAAATACACTTAAAATAACGTAAATTTGTATAAAATATATATGCAAGATACACATTAAATAATGTAAATGTGTATAAAAAAATATATACAAAAAACAAATAGAATAATGTAAAATCGTATCAAAATAAATACACAGAATATCAATAAAATAATGTAAATTTGTATGAAAATAAAGATGCAAAATCCCCAAAAATTTTCGCATTTTTTATAAAATTATATATTCCAAAATACACATAAAATATTTAAATTTGTATTGAAATAAATATACAAAATGCATATACAGTAAGGTAAATTTGTATTTAAAGAGATATTCAAAAATACATATAAAACAATGTAAATATATTTCAAAATACATATACGAATACACATAAAATAAAGTAGATTTCTATTGAAATATATATATATATATACAAAATACATATGAAATTATGTAAATACGTATAAAAATATATATACAAAATACATATCAAATAATGTAAATTTTTGTATATGTATTTTTATAAAAATATGCTTTATTTTATGGGTATTTTGCATCTTTATTTTCAAACAAATTTACGTTATTTTATTGATATTCTGCTCATTCATTTTGATACGATTTGACATTATTCTATGTGTATTTTGTATATATTTTTCATACAAATTTACGTTATTTTATGTGTATTTGTTTATATATTTTGATACAAATTTACAATATTTTATGGGTATTTTGTATATATATTTCAAAAGAAATTTACCTAGTTTTATGTGTATTTTGAATATCTATTTTCATACAAACTCAAATTATTTATACGTATTTTTGTATATATTTCAATACAAATTTTAGTTATGTTATGTTTATTTTGTAAATCTATTTTCATTCAAATATATATTATTTTATTGGTATTTTGTTGATTTATATTGATACGAATTTACATTATTTTATATGTACTTTTATATATATTTTATACGCATTTACATTATTTAATATTTATTTTGAATGTATAATTTTATACAAATTCATGGTATTTATGTGTATTTTGTATATATTTTTCATACAAATTTACGTTATTTTATGTGTATTTTTTACATATATTTCATTACAAATTTACCTTATTTTATGTTTATTTTGTATGTGTATTTTGTACATTTAAATTTGTTTGAAAATAGATATGCAAAATACACATAAAGTTAGGCAAATTTGTATTGAAATACATATACAAAACTCACATAAAATAATATAAATTTTTATTAAAATATATAAACAAATACATATAAAATAACGTAAATTTGGATAAAATATATATACAAAATATACATTAAATATTTTAAATATGTATAAAAATATATTATATTATATATATTTTTATTGATATTTGCGTTATTTATGTGTATTTTGTATATGTTTTCTCATAGAAATTTACATTATTTTATTGGTATTTTGTCTATTTATTTTGATACGAATTACATGATTATTTGTGTATTTTGTACATTTTTTTATACGTATTTACATTATTTAATGTGTATTTTGTTTATATATTTTTATACAAATTTACGTTATTATATGTGTATTTGTATAAGTATTTTGATACAAATTTACATTATTTTATGTATTTTGTATATATATTTCAATTCAAATTTAGCTTATTTTATGTGTATTTTGTATATCTATTTATTTTAATACAAAATCAAATATTTTATGTTTTTTCGTATATATATTTTTATAAAAAATGCGTTATTTTATGGGTATTTTGCATCTTAATTTTCATACAAATTTACATTATTTTATTAATATTTTCTGTATTTATTTTGATACGATTTTACATTATTTTATTTGTGTTTTGTATATATTTTTTATACATATTTACATTATTTAATGTTTTTTTTATATATATTTGATACAAATTTACGTTATTTTAAGTCTATTTGTTTATATATTTTCATTCAAATTTACATTATTTTATGTGTATTTTGTATATGTATTTCAATACAAATTTACCTATTTTAATATGTTTTTTGTATATTTATTTTCATACAAGTTTAAATTATTTTGTGTATTTTGTATATAGTTTTATACAAATTTAGGTTATTTTATGTGTATTTTGTATATCTATTTTCATACAAATACACATTCTTTTCATGATATTTTGTTTATTTATTTTGACACGAATTAACATTATTTAATGTGTATTTTGTATATATATTTTTATACGTATTTACATTATTTCAAGTGTATTTTGTATATATATTTCTATAGAAATCTGCGTTATTTTATGTGTATTCGTATATATATTTTGAAACAAATTTACATTGTTTTATGTGTATTTTGCATTTTTTTAATACAAATTTACCTTATTGTATGTGCATTTTGTATATTAATTTTAATACAAATTTGATTAATCTATGTGTATTTTTGTATATGTATTTTATAAAAATATGCTTTATTTTATGGGTATTTTGCATCTTTATTTTCATACAAATTTACATTATTTTATTGATATTCTGTGTATTTATTTTGATATCTTTTTACATTATTCTATGTGTATTTTGTATATATATTTTATATAAAATGTATTTGTTTTCATTTCATACAAATCTACATTATTTTATGTGTTTTTTGTACATGTATTTAAATACAAATTTAACTAGTTATATGTGTATTTTGTATATCTATTTTGTATGTATATTTTCATAGAAATTTACTCTATTTTATGAGTATTCGTATATATATTTTGATACAAATTTACATTTTTAATGTGTATTTTGCATATCTATTTCAATACAAATTTACTTTATTGTACGTGCATTTTGTATATTTATTTTAATACAAATTTAATTATTTTATATGTATTTTTGTATATATATTTTTATGCAAATATGCGTTATTATATGGATATTTTGCATCTTTATTTTCATACAAATTTACATTATTTTATTGATATTCTCTTTATTTATTTTGATACGATTTAACATTATTCTATGTGTTTTTTGTATATATTTTTTATACATATTTACATTATTTAATGTTCATTTTGTATATATATTTTATCCAAATTTACATTATTTTATATGTATTTGTTTATATATTTTCATACATATTTACATTATTTTATGTGTTTTTTGTATATATATTTTTCTACGTATTTAAATTATTTTATGTGTATTTTGTATATACATTTTCATAAAAAAATTACGTTATTTTATTGTGTGTATAAGTATATATTTTGATACAAATTTTATACAAATTAATGTTATTTAATGTGTAATTGTATATATATTTTCATACAAATTTATATTATTTTATGTGCATTTTTTCATATATTTCATTACAAATTTACCTTATTTTATGTTTATTTTGTATATTTATTTCATTCAATTTTAAATTATTTTATGTGTATATTTGTATTTGTATTTAGGTTATTTTATGTGTATTTTGTATATATATTTTCATCCAAAATTACATTATTATATTGGTATTTTCTTAATTTAATTCGATACGAATTTAGATTATTTCATAGGTATTTTGTATACATATTTTTATACTCATTTACATTATCTAATGTGTGTTTTGTATATATATTTTTATGCAAATTTATTTTATGTTCATTTTTGTACATATATTTTTATAGAAATTTGCGTTATTTTATGTATATAGTTTTATATAAATTTACGTTATTTTATGTGCATTTTGTATATTTATATTTATACAAATACACATTCTTTTATTGCTATATTGTTTATTTATATTTATACGAATTTACATTATTTTATGTGTATTTTGTATACATTTTTTATACGTATTTACTTAATTTTATGTGTATTTTG
The DNA here is from genome assembly GCF_024679095.1 of Eriocheir sinensis. Taxonomy (NCBI): domain Eukaryota; kingdom Metazoa; phylum Arthropoda; class Malacostraca; order Decapoda; family Varunidae; genus Eriocheir; species Eriocheir sinensis. The sequence continues at coordinate 301,337 of NW_026110762.1, forward strand.
TATATGTATTTTTATAGAAATCTACGTTATTTTATGTGTATTCGCATATATATTTTGAAACAAATTTACATTATTTTATATGTATTTTGCATATTTATTTCAATACAAATTTACCTTATTGTATGTGCATTTTGTATATTTATTTTGATACAAATTCAAATATTTTGTGTATTTTGGTATCAATAATTTTATAAAAAATGCGTTATTTTATAGGTATTTTGCATCTCAATTTTCATACAAATTTACATTATTTTATTAATATTCTGTGTGTATATTTTGATACGATTTTACATTATTCTATTTGTGTTTTGTATATATTTTTTATACATATTTACATTATTTAATGTGTATTTTGTATATATATTTCATACAAATTTACGTTATTATATGTGTATTTGTTTATATATTTTCTTTCAAATTTACATTATTTTATGTGTATTTTGTATATGTATTTCAATAGAAATTAACCTAATTTTATATGTATTTTGTATATTTCTTTTCATACAAATTTAAATTATTTTTGTGTATTTTTGTATATAGTTTTATACAAATTTAGGTTATTTTATGTACGCATTTACATTATTTAATGTGTGTTTTGTATATAAATTTTTATCCAAAGTTAATTTATTTTACGTTCATTTTTGGACATATATTTTTATAGAAATTAGCGTTATTTTATATGTATTTGTATATGTTTTCTCATACAAATTTACATTATTTTATTGCTATTTTGTTTATTTAGTTTGATACGAATTACTTGATTATATGTGTATTTTGTACATATTTTTTATACGTATTTACATTACTTAATGTGTATTTTGTTTATATATTTTTAAACAAATTTACGTTATTATATGTATTTTTATAAATATTTTGATACAAATTTACATTATTTTATGTATTTTGTATATACATTTCAATTCAAATTTAGCTTATTTTATCTGTATTTTGTATATCTATTTTCATACGAATTTAATTACTTCTGTGTATTTTTGTATATAGTTTTATACAAATTTACGTTATTTTATGTGTATTTTGTATATTTATATTTATACAAATACACATTCTTTTTTTTTTATTTATTTTATTTATTTTGACACGAATTTACATTATTTGATATGTATTTTGTATATATATTTTTATACGTATTTACTTCATTTTACGTGTATTTTGTATATATTTTTATACAAATCTACGTTATTTTATGTGTATTCGTATATATATTTTGAAACAAATTTACATTGTTTTATATGTATTTTGCATATCTATTTTAATACAGATTTACCTTATTGTATGTGTATTTTGTATATTTATTTTAATACAAATATTTTTTTTTATATGTATTTTTGTATATATATTTTTAAAAAAAATGCGTTATTTTATGGGTATTTTGCTTCTTTATTTTCATACAAATTTACATTATTTTATTAATATTCTGTGTATTTATTTTGATACGATTTTACATTATTCTATTTGTGTTTTGTATATATTTTTTTATACAAATTTACGTTATTTTAAGTGTATTTGTTTATGTATTTTCATTCAAATTTACATTATTTTATGTGTATTTTGTATATGTATTTAAATACAAATTAACCTATTTTTATATGTTTTTTGTATATTTATTTTCATACAAGTTTAAATTATTTATGTGCATTTTTGTATATAGTTTTATACAAATTTAGGTTATTTTATGTGTATTTTGTATATATATTTTCATACAAATACACATTCTTTTCATGATATTTTGTTTATTTACTTTGACACGAATTAACATTATTTAATGTGTATTTTGTATATATATTTTTATACGTATTTACATTATTTCAAGTGTATTTTGTATATATATTTCTATAGAAATCTGCGTTATTTTATGTGTATTCGTATATATATTTTGAAACAAATTTACATTGTTTTATGTGTATTTTGCATATTTTTTCAATACAAATTTACCTTATTGTATGTGCATTTTGTATATTAATTTTAATACAAATTTGATTAACCCTTTACCTCCTAAAAAAAATATTTTTTCAAATTTAGTTTTAACCTTCATAGTATTATTCTATTGAATGTAAAAATGATCAGAATGGCCCCTAAAGTGAAAATAATATACCGAATGCTGAGATATATATGGTGACCATATGGTTACCTAAGGAGAAAATGGATACAAAAAACTCCATATTCCGTAAACACTGCTTTATTGGCAACAAAAAACAAACCATTGTCTGACGTATACTTAAAGATAACATAAACGAAAATTGTCTCTTCTACGAAAATGACATTCCAAATTGTTGGAACTACTGAAACTAACATACATTCACATGTGTATCTTATTTACGCTTGTGGTAAGAAGCAAAACATGGAATACATAATCCGACATCACATTTGCAACACTCTGTACGCACTACAGATTTACAGTTCTCACCCACGCACTTCCTTCTTGCATGACCCTGAAGTGGTTGTACAAAGTGTCCCAAGTTGTCATATCTCATTTCTTCAACACCAGGTACAAAAAGCTTCCTTCTCCCTGGGCCTTTGGCTCTACTTTATACATGAATAAGTAGGCCATGGCTACCTCTCGCCTAAACATCAACTGGTCAATGTTTGTTCCTCTGCTTCGAGCTATTTGCCAAGCATTGTGAATAGCAGCATCTACCATCCATGTGAAAAGACACCACCACCACTTTTTTCCTCGAATACCAATGCGATACGCATTGATATTCTGATCCATCCTATCCGTCCCACCCATGTTGCTGTTGTAAACCTGAACAGCTTTAGGAATATCTATTTGTACATGCTTATTGTCTTTCTTTGACCACCTTTTCGCTTTTCCTGTAGGATTTTCACCATGGAGTGTAGAACATACAGTTACGACTGCATTATCTTTCCATCTTGTTACTTTTATTTCCTTTGAATGTACTTTTCCTGACACCGATGAAACAGCTCCCCTTTCTTTCTTATCTATTTGAGCAACACTGGGTAGAGGGCAGGTTTTATCTAACCTATTACTTTTAATGGTTCCTGTTCCATCATAGCCTCTCTTGGCTAACTCTACTAACAGTGGAACAGTAGTGAAAAAGTTGTCAAAAAAGAAATGGTATGGCAGAACTTTTGCACTATCACTGTACCCCCCAATGAGATGCATAACAGTAGAGGCAGCTTTTCCAAGGTCACTTTCCATGTTTTCATCCCCTTTGTAAGTCTTGCCTTGGTATGGATCAAAGGCATGCAGGTAGCCAGAGGTAGTGTTTTGGCACCATATTTTATAGCCAAAACGAATAGGTTTGTTGCGAATGGACTGTTTACACCCATGTTTCCCAAAATATTTCACCATTGCCTCATCATGTGATATACACTGTGAAGGGATGAAGTGTTCCATAAATTTCTCTTGGAGATGAGTGATCAGAGGGCGTAGTTTGGTGTATTTATCATTTTTGTCTTGATCGGTACTGGCGTTGAAATGAAGGCATTTCTTGATGGAATCAAATCTGTCCCGACGCATTGCATCACATATAGCTTTGTTGTGTAGATCAGGGTCATATGACCAATACATAGATTGGCTAGGCAATGAGTTGTAGCCAGAAACTATCAAAATGGCCAGAAAAACCTTTAGTTCATTTATGGATACACATATATCAGGCCAATTTTTCATCAAACAGTATTTTGTCACTTGTTCTTTCATGTGTGCAAGGATTTCTTCGTCAAAGAAGAGCTCAAAAAGTTCTACAAAGTTAAAGTCTCTATACTTACTGCAATTTACTTCAGGGAAAAAACCTGCTTGAGCCGCTGTTCCCTTATTCTTCCCCCACTTTATCTTTGCAGAAGTCTCTGACACTTTACGCTTCTTCCTTGTAGGTTTCTTTCTTGTTTCATTCTGTTCTACAAGAGATTCTTCATCTTCCTCTTCTTCTTCATCTTCTTCACGACGAGAAGCTCGGAATTCAGCAGGGGCTAATAATTGGTTTCCGGATAGGCTTTCTGGGTGAAAGACGGTGCCTTCATCCTCGGGACCAGAATCTTCATCAGTCAGGTTGCTTACATCTGGGGGCTCGATGTACAAGTCTTTGACATCATCCAACTCTTCTAAAAGATCTAAGGCTTCATTGACAGTCAGAATTTTTTTTCTGAAACATAAAAAAAAAAAACATATATCAATAATGATGTAACTGAAATCACACAGACTCATGAACAACAATAATTGTGCACACGTACTCCTAAGGTAACCATATGGTATCCAAAAATGACAAGTTCAATATCTACAACAATAATGAAAAATTTCAAGTGGCACTTTGGTACTAAATCACTCATATATATCCTTATAATATGCCAGAAAAGAATTGCATTTGAAAAAGGCAATCACTATTTTCAAGGCTCACCTTTTTGCAGCAGACATTGTAACCCAAACCAAAATGAATATAGTTGTCTTCAAAAGCGTCCACACCCTATGACTGCAGATCTGAAACTGAGTTCACCGCATTATATGTAAGAGGGGTGTCTCACACTCACGTTGAAACCTGTTTGAGCCTGTTTCCTGTAAAGGTGCTGTTGCCAGCGTGGAGAAAAAATGGGCTTATTTTTAGTAACCATTTGGTCATCTTAGGAGATAATGTGTATTTTTGTATATGTATTTTTATAAAAATATGCTTTATTTTATGGGTATTTTGCATCTTTATTTTCATACAAATTTACATTATTTTATTGATATTCTGTGTATTTATTTTGATATGATTTTACATTATTCTATGTGTATTTTGTATATATATTTTATATAAAATGTATTTGTTTTCATTTCATACAAATTTACATTATTTTATGTGTTTTTTGTACATGTATTTAAATACAAATTTAACTAGTTATATGTGTATTTTGTATATCTATTTTGTATGTATATTTCCATAGAAATTTACTCTATTTTATGAGTATTCGTATATATATTTTGATACAAATTTACATTATTAATGTGTATTTTGCATATCTATTTCAATACAAATTTACTTTATTGTACGTGCATTTTGTATATTTATTTTAATACAAATTTAATTATTTTATATGTATTTTTGTATATATATTTTTATGCAAATATCCGTTATTATATGGATATTTTGCATCTTTATTTTTATACAAATTTACATTATTTTATTGATATTCTCTTTATTTATTTTGATACGATTTAACATTATTCTATGTTTTTTGTATATATATTTTTTATATATATATTTACATTATTTAATGTTAATTTTGTATATATTTTTTATCCAAATTTACATTATTTTATGTGTATTTATTTATATATTTTCATACATATTTACACTATTTTATGTGTTTTTTGTATATATATTTTTCTACGTATTAAATTATTTTATGTGTATTTTGTATATACATTTTCATAAAAAATTTACATTATTTTACTGTGTGTATAAGTATATATTTTGATACACATTTTATACAAATTCAAGTTATTTAATGTGTATTTGTATATATATTTTCATACAAATTTATATTATTTTATGTGTATTTTTTCATATATTTCATTACAAATTTACCTTATTTTATGTTTATTTTGTATATTTATTTCATTCAATTTTAAATTATTTTATGTGTATATTTGTATTTGTATTTAGGTTATTTTATGTGTATTTTGTATATATATTTTCATCCAAAATTACATTATTTTATTAGTATTTCTTAATTTAATTCGATACGAATTTAGATTATTTCATAGGTATTTTGTATACATATTTTTATACTCATTTACATTATCTAATGTGTGTTTTGTATATATATTTTTAGGCAAATTTATCTAATGTTCATTTTTGTACATATATTTTTATAGAAATTTGCGTTATTTTATGTATATATTTTATATAAATTTACGTTATTTTATGTGCATTTTGTATATTTATATTTATACAAATACACATTCTTTTATTGGTATATTGTTTATTTACATTTATACGAATTTACATTATTTTATGTGTATTTTGTATACATTTTTTATACGTATTTACTTAATTTTATGTGTATTTTGTATATGTATTTTTATAGAAATCTACGTTATTTTATGTGTATTCGTATATATATTTTGAAACAAATTTACATTATTTTATATGTATTTTCCATATCTATTTCAATACAAATTTACCTTATTGTATGTGCATTTTGTATATTTATTTTAATACAAGTTCAAATATTTTATGTGTATTTTGGTATCAATAATTTTATAAAAAAATGCGTTATTTTATAGGTATTTTGCATCTTAATTTTCATTTTATATGTACTTTGTATATATATTTTTATACGCTCTTACATTATTTAATATTTATTTTGAATATAATTTTTTATACAAATTCATGGTATTTTATGTGTATTTGTATATATATTTTCATATAAATTTACATTATTGTATGTGTATTTTGTACATATATTTTATTACAAATCTACCTTATTTTATGTTTATTTTATATGTGTATTTTGTATATTTATATTTATCCAAATACACATTCTTTTATTGGTATTTTGTTTATTTAATGAGTATTTTTTATATATTTTATACAAATTTATGTTAATTTAAGTGTATTTGTTTATATATTTTCATTCAAATTTACATTATTTTATGTGTATTTTGTATATGTATTTCTTTACAAATTTACCTAATTTTATGTGTATTTTGTATATTTGTTTTCATACAAATTTAACTTATTTTTGTGTATTTTTTATATAGTTTTATACAAATCTACGTTATTTTATGTGTATTTTGTATATATATTTTCATGCAAATACACATTCTTTTATTGATATTTTAATTATTTATTTTGACACGAATTTACATTATTTAATGTGTATTTTGTATATATATTTTTATACGTATTTACAACATTTCAGGTGTATTTTGTATATATATTTCTATAGAAATCTACGTTATTTTATGTGTATTCGTATATATATTTTGAAACAAATTTACATTATTTTATATGTATTTTCCATATCTATTTCAATACAAATTTACCTTATTTTAAGTTTATTTTTATATCTATTTTCATTCAAATTCAAATCATTTTATGTGTATATATTTATTTGTATTTACGTTATTTTATGTGTATTTTCTATATATATTTTCATTCAAAATTACATTATTTTATCGGTAATTTGTTCATTTATTTCGATACGAATTTAGATTATTTCATGTGTATTTTCTATACATATACATATAGAGTAGATTTCTATGAAAATATATATTCAAAATACATATAAAATTATGTAAATAAGTATAAAAATATATATATCAAATACACCTAAAAAAAATGAAAATTCGTATCAAAATAAATAAATAAAATTCCGATAAAAGAACGTATATTTGTAGGAAAATAAATATACAAAATACACATAAAATTACAAAAATTTGAATAAAAATATATACAAAAATACACAAAATTAATTTCAATTTGTATGAAAATAGATATACAAAATACACATATAATTAGTTAAATTTGTATTTAAATACATGTACAAAATTCACATAAAATAATGTAAATTTGTATGAAATGAAAACAAATTCACATAAAATAACGTACATTGGTATAAAATAGATATACAAAATATACATAGAATAATGTAAAATCGTATCAAAATAAATACAAAGAATATGAATAAAATAATGTAGTTTTGTATGAAAATAAAGATGCAAAATACCCATAAAATAAAGCATATTTTTATAAAAATACATATACAAAAATACACATAGAATAGCTAAATTTGTATTAAAATTAATATACAAAATGCACGTACAATAAGGTAAATTTGTATTGAAAAAATATGCAAAATGCACATAAAACAATGTATATTTGTTTCAAAATATATATACGAATACACATAAAATAACGTATATTTCTATAGAAATATATATACAAAATACACATGAAATGACGTAAATACATATAAAAATATATATACACAATACACATTAAATAATGTAAATTCGCATCAAAATAAATAAACAAAATATCAATAAAAGAATGTGTATTTGTATGAAAATAGATATACAAAATACACATAAAATATTGTAAATTTGAATAAAACTCTATACAAAAATACACAAAAAATAATTTAAATTTGTATAAAATATATATACAAAATACACATGAAATTAGGTAAATTTCTATTGAAATACATATACAAAGTACACATAAAATTTGTAAATTTGAATAAAAATATATAAACAAATACACTTAAAATAACGAAAATTTGTATGAAATATATATAGAAAATACACATTAAATAATGTAAATATGTATAAAAAAATATATACAAAACACAAATAGAATAATGTAAAATAGTATCAAAATAAATACACAGAATATTAATAAAATAATGTAAATTTGTATGAAAATAAAGATGCAAAATACCCATAAAACAACGCATTTTTTATGAAAATATATATACCAAAATGCACATAAAATATTTAAATTTGTATTACAATAAATATACAAAATGCACATACAATAAGGTAAATTTGTATTGAAATAGATATGCAAAATACATATAAAACAATGTAAATTTGTTTCAAAATATACGTACGAATACTCATAAAATAACGTAGATTTCTATAAAATATATATACAAAATACACATAAAATGAAGTAAATACGTATAAGAAAATGTATACAAAATACACATAAAATAATGTAAATTCGTATCAAAATAAATAAACTAAATGCCAATAAAAGAATGTTTACTTGTATAAATATAAATATACAAAATACACATAAAATAACGTAAAATTGTATAAAACTATATACAAAAATAAACAAAAATAATTAAATTTGTATGAAAATAGATATACAAAAGACACATAAAATAAGCTAAATTTGAATTGAAGTAAATATAGAAAATACATAAAATAATGTAAATTTGTATCAAAATATATATTCAAATACACATATAATAACGTAGATTTGTTTAAACATATATAAACAAAATACACATTAAATAATGTAAATACGTATCATGTACTTATACATTAAATATAAAAAAAAAATATAGATAAACATGTATTTGGATAAAATAAAATATACAAAATACTACATATAAAATAAACATAAAAATAAAAGAGTAAGTAAAAAATAAAATATAAAAACAAAATACACATACATATATACAAAATTTAGTAAAATAAATGTATGCTATAAAAATACCATTCAAAAGATATGTACAATAATGTAAGAGCATATAAAATATATATACAAAAGTATTAAAGATGCAAATTACCCATAAAATATCTTATATTTAAAAAAATATATATACAAAAATACACATAAAATAATTAAATTTGTATTAAAATAAATATACAAAATACATATACAATAAGGTAGATTTTTATTGAAATAGATATGCAAAAAACACATAAAATAATGAAATTTTTTATCAAAATATATACGAATACACACAATAAAATTACGTAAATTTTTATGAAAATATATATACAAAATACACATAAAATAATGTAAATACATAGAAAAATATATATATACAAAATACACATAAAATAATATAAATTCGTATCAAAATAAATAAACAAAATTTCCTCTAAAAGAATGTATATGTGTAGGAAAATATATATACAAAATACAAATAAAATAAAAAAAATTGTATAAAAATAATACAAAAATACACAAAAATAATTTAAATTTGTTTGAAAATAGATATGCAAAATACAAATGAAATTAGGCAAATTTTTATTGAAATACATATACAAAATACACATAAAATAATGTAAATTTGTATGAAAATATATAAACAAATACACATAAGATAACGTAAATTTCCATAAAATATATGTACAAAATATACATTAAATAATGTAAATATGTCTAAAAATATATATACAAAATACACAGAATAACGTAAAATCGTATCAAAATAAATAAACAGACAATCAATAAAATAATGTAAATTTGTATGAAAATAAAGATGCAAAATACCCATATAATAACGCATATTTGTTTAAAAATATATATACAAAAATACACATAAAATAATTAAATTTGCATCAAAATAAATATACAAAAGGCACATACAATAAAGAAAATTTGTATTGAAATAGATATGCGAAATACACATAAATAATGTAAATTTGTATCAAAATATATATACGAATACACATAAAACAGAGTAAATTTCTATGAAAATATATATTCAAAATACATATAAAATTTTGTAAATAAGTATAAAAATATATACCTATATCAAATACACCTAAAATAATGAAAACTCGTATCAAAATAAATAAACAAAATTCCGATAAAAGAACGTATATTTGTACGAAAATAAATATACAAAATTCACATAAGATTACGAAAATTTGAATAAAAATATATACTAAAATACACAAAATTAATTTCAATTTGTATGAAAATAGATATACATAATACACATATAATTAGTTAAATTTGTATTTAAATACATGTATAAAATACACATAAAATAATGTAAATTTGTATGAAATGAAAACAAATTCACATAAAATAACGTTCATTTGTCTGAAATATATATACATAATATACATAGAATAATGTAAAATCGTATCAAAATAAATACACTGAATATCAATAAAATAATGTAAATTTGTATGAAAATAAAGATGTAAAATACCCATAAAATAAAGCATTTTTTTATGAAAATACATATACAAAAATACACATAGAATAATTAAATTTGTATTAAAATTAATATACAAAATGCACGTACAATAAGGTAAATTTACATTGAAAAAATATGCAAAATGCACATAAAACAATGTATATTTGTTTCAAAATATATATACGAATACACATAAAATAACATATATTTCTATAGAAATATATATACAAAATACACATGAAATGACGTAAATACGTATAAAAATATATATACACAATACACATTAAATAATGTGAATTCGCGTCAAAATAAATAAACAAAATATCAATAAAAATGTGTATTTGTATGAAAATAGATATACAAAATACACATAAAATATTTTAAATTTATATAAAACTCTTTTTATAAAAATATATATACCAAAATAATAAAATTTTAAAATTTGTATTACAATAAATATACAAAATGCACATAAAATAAGGTAGATTTATATTGAAATAGATATGCTAAATACATATAAAACAATGTAAATTTGCTTCAAAATATATATACCAATACACATAAAATAACGTAGATTACTATAAAAATATATATACAAAATACACATTAAATGAAGTAAATACGTATAAGAAAATGTATACAAAGTACACATAAAATAATTAAATTTGTATTAAAATAAATATACAAAATACGCATACAATAAGGTAAATCTATATTGAAATAGATATGCAAAATAAACATAAAATAATGTAAATTTGTATCAAATCATATGCGAATACACACAATAAAATAACGTAAATTTTTATGAAAATGTATATAAAAAATACACATAAAATAATGTAAATACGTAGAAAAATATATATACAAAATACACATAAAATTATGTAAATTCTTATGAAAATAAATCAACAAAATTCCACTAAAAGAATGTATATTTGTAGGAAAATATAAATACAAAATACAAATAAAATAACTAAAATTTGTATAAAAATATATAAAAAATACATAAAAATAATTTAAATTTGTTTGAAAATAGATATGCAAAATACACAAAATTAGGCAAATCTGTATTGAAATACATATACAAATTACACATAAAATATTGTAAATTTGTATGAAAATATATAAACAAATACATAAAATAGCGTAAATTTATATAAAATATATATACAAAATATACATTAAATAATGTAAATGTGTATAAAAATATATATATACAAAATACACATAGAATAATGTAAAATCGTATCAAAATAAATAAACAGAATATCAATAAAATAATGTAAATTTGTATGAAAATAAAGATGCAAAATACCCAAATAATAACGCATATTTTTACAAAAATACACATAAAATAATTAAATTTGTATTAAAATAAATATACAAAATACACATACAATATGGTAAATTTGTATTTATATAGATATGCAAAATAAACATAAATAATGTAAATTTGTATCAAAATATATATACGAATACCCATAAAATAGAGTAAATTTCTATGAAAATATATATTCAAAACACAAATAAAATGATATAAATATGTATAAAAATATACATATCAAATACACCTAAAATAATGTAAATTCGTATAAAAATAAATAAACAAAATTACGATAAAAGATGCAAGATACACATTAAATAATGTAAATATTTATAAAAAAAATATATACAAAAAAAAATTGAATACTGTGAAATCGTATCAAAATAAATACACCGAATATTAATAAAATAATGTAAATTTGTATGAAAATAAAGATGCAAAATTCCCATCAAATAGCGCATTTCTTATAAAAATATATATACCAAAATACACATAAAATATTTAAATTTGTATTGAAATAAATATACAAAATGCACATACAATAAGGTAAATTTGTATTGAAAGAGATATGCAAAAATACATATAAAACAATGTAAATTTGTTTCAAAATATATATACGAATGCACAAAAAATAACGTAGATTTCTATAAAAATATATATACAATATACACATAAAATTAAGTAAATACGTATAAAAATAGATATACAAAATACACATAGAATAATGTAAAATTGTTTAAAAAAAACCAGAATATAAATAAAATAATGTAAATTTGTATGAAAATAAAAATGCAAAATACCCATAAAATAAAGCATATTTTTATAAAAATACATATACAAAAATACACATAGCATAATTAAATTTGTATTAAAATTAATATACAAAATGCATCTACAATAAGGTAAATTTGTATTGAAAAAATATGCAAAATACACATAAAACAGTGTAAATTTATTTCAAAATCTATATACGAATACTCATAAATCAACGTAGATTTCTATAGAAATATATATATATATATATATATATATATATATATATATATATATATATATATATATATATATATATATATATGTAAATACAAAATAAATAAACAAAATATATATATATATATATATATATATATATATATATATATATATATATAATATATATATACATTATATATATATATATATATATATATATATATATATATATATATATATATATATATATAATGTATATATATATATATATATATATATATATATATATACAGTATATATATATATATATATATATATATATAAATACACATAAAATAATGTAAACTCGCGTCAAAGTAAATAAAAAATATAAATAAAAGAATGTGTATTTGTATTGAAATAGATATTCAATATACACATAAAATCACCTAAATTTGTATAAAATATATATACAATAAATAAAAATAATTTTAATTGGATGAAAATAAATATACAAAATACACATAAAATTAGGTAAATTTGTATTGAAATACATTTACAAAATACACATAAAATAATGTAAATTTGAATGAAAATATATAAAAAAATACACTTAAAATAACGTAAATTTGTATAAAATATATATAAAAAATACACATTAAATAATGTAAATATGTTTAAAAGAATATATACAAAACACAAATAGAATAATATAAAATCGTATCAAAATAAATACACAGAATATTAATAAAATAATGTAAATTTGTATGAAAATTAAGATGCAAAATACCCATAAAATAACGCATTTTTTTCTAAAAATATTTATACCAAGACACACATAAAATATTTGAATTTGTATTAAAATAAATATACAAAAAGCACATACAATAAGGTAAATTTGCATTGAAATAGATATGCAAAATACATATAAAACCATGTAATTTTTTTAAAAAATATATATACGAATAAACATAAAATAACGTAGATTTCTATGAAAATAAATATACAAAATACACATAAAATGAAGTAAATACGTATAAAAAAAGGTATACAAAATACACATAAAATAATGTAAACTTGTATCAAAATAAATAAACAAAATACTAATAAAAGAAAGTGTATTGTATATATATATATATATATATATATATATATATATATATATATATATATATATATATATATATATATATATATATATATATATATATATATATATATATATATATATATATATATATATATATATATATATATATATATATATATATATAAATTTACTAAATACAAATAAAATAACGTAAATTTATATAAAACTATATGCAAAAATACACAAAAGTAATTAAATTTGTGTGAAAATAGATATACAAAATACATGTGTATTTTGTATATTTATTTTCATACAAATTGAAATTATTTTTGTTTAATTTTTTATATATTTTCATACAAATTTTCGTTATTTAATGTGTATTTTGTATATTTATTTTTCCTACAAATATACGTTCTTTTATCTGAATTTTGTTTATTGAATTTGTAACGAATTTACCTTATTTTGTTTATCTATTTTCATAAAAATTAAAATACTTCTGTGTATTTGTGAATATAGTTTTATATAAATTTACGTTATTTTATGTGTATTTTGTATATTTATATTTATACAAATACACATTCTTTTATTGGTATTTTGTTTATTTATTTTGATACGAATTTACATTATTTTATGTGTATTTTGTATACATTTTTTTATACGTATTTACTTCATTTTATGTGTATTTTGTATATATATTTTTATAGAAATCTACGTTCTTTTATGTGGATTCGTATATATATTTTGAAACAAATTTACATTGTTTTATATGTATTTTGCATATCTATTTCAATACAAATTTACCTTATTGAATGTGTTTTTTGTATATTTATTTTAATGCAAATTTAATTTTTTGATGTGTATTTTGGTATATATATTTTTATAAATAAAAAAAATGCGTTATTTTATGGGAGTTTTTATAAATATTTTGATACAAATCTACATTATTTTATGTATTTTGTATATACATTTCAATTCAAATTTAGCTTATTTTATCTGTATTTTGTATATCTATTTTCATACGAATTTAATTACTTCTGTGTATTTTTGTATATAGTTTTATACAAATTTAAGTTATTTTATGTGTATTTTGTATATTTATATTTATACAAATACACTTTCTTTTATTGGTATTTTGTTTATTTATTTTGATACGAGTTTACATTATTTTATGTGTATTTTGTATACATTTTCTTATACGTATTTACTTCATTTTATGTGTATTTTGTATATATATTTTTATACAAATCTACTTTATTTTATGTGTATTCGTATATATATTTTGAAACAAATTTACATTGTTTTATATGTTTTTTGCATATCTATTTCAATACAGATTTACCTTATTGTATGTGTATTTTGTATGTTTATTTTAATACAAATTAATTTTTTCATGTGTATTTTGGTATATATATTTTTATAAAAAATGCGTTATTTAATGGGTATTTTGCATCTTTATTTTCATACAAATTTACATTGTTTTATTAATATTCTGTGTATTTATTTTGATACGATTTTACATTATTCTATCTGTGTTTTGTATAAAATAATGTAAATTCGATTTAAAATAAATAAACAAAATACCAATAAAAGAATATGTATTTGGATAAATATAAATATACAAAATACATATACAAAATAAACAAAATAAGGTAGATTTGTAATAAAATATACGTACAAAATACACATAAAATAATGTAAATTTATATGAAAATATATATAGAAATACACATAAAATACCATGAATTTGTATAAAAATATATATTCAAAATAAATATTAAATAATGTAAAAGCGTATAAAAATATATATACAAAGTACATATAAAATAACGTAAATTCGTATCAATATAAATCAACAAAACACCAATAAAATAATATATATATATGAATGAAAATAAATTTACAAAATACACATAACATAACTAAAATATGTATTAAAATATATACAAAAATACATAGAAATAATTTGAGTTTGTATGAAAATAGATATTCAAAATACACATAAAACTAGGTAAATTTCTTTTTAAATGTATATACAAAATAGCCATAAAATATTGTAAATTTGTGTCAAAATATATAAACAAATACACATAAAATAACGTAAATTTGTGTGAAAAATATATACAAAATATACTTAGAATAATGTCAATTCGTATCAAAATGAATGAGCAGAATATCAATAAAATAATGTATATTTGTATGAAAATAAAGATGCAAAATACCCAAAAAATAAAGCATATGTTTATAAAAATACAGATACAAAAATACACATCGAATAATTAAATTTGTATTAAAATTAATATACAAAATGCGTATATAATAAGGTAAATTTATATTGAAAAAATATGCAACATACACGTTTACTCATACAAATTTATATTATTTTATTGGTATTTTGTTTATTTATTTTGATACGAATTACATGATTATATGTGTATTTTGTAAACATTTTTTATACGTATTTACATTATTTAATGTGTATTTTGTTTATATATTTTCATACAAATTTACGTTATTATATGTGTATTTGTATAAATATTTTGATACAAATTTACTTTATTTCATGTATTTTGTATATATATTTCAATTCAAATTTAGCTTATTTTGTGTGTATTTTGTATATATTTTCATACAAATTTAATTACTTCTGTGTATTTATGTATATAGTTTTATATAAATTTACGTTATTTTATGTGTATTTTGTATATTTATATATATACAAATACACATTCTTTTATTGGTATTTTGTTTATTTATTTTGATACGAATTTACATTATTTTATGTGTATTTTGTATACATTTTTTTTATACGTATTTACTTAATTTTATGTGTATTTTGTATATATATATATATATTTATAGAAATCTACGTTATTTTATGTGTATTCGTATACATATTTTGAAACAAATTTACATTTTGATACTAATTTACATTATTTTATGTGTATTTTGTATACATTTTTTATACGTTTTACTAATTTTATGTGTATTTTGTATATATATTTTTATAGAAATCTACCTTATTTCATGTGTATTCGTATATATATTTTGAAACAAATTTACATTGTTTATATGTATTTTGCATATCTATTTTTGTGTATTCTGTATTTATTTTTGTTATACATAGAATAAAGTAAAATCGTATCAAAATAAGTACACAGAATATCAATAAAATAATTTAAATTTGTACGAAAATAAAGATGCAAAATACCTATAAAATAAAGCATTTTTTTTTTAAATACATATACAAAAATACACATAGAATAATTAAATATGTGTTAAAATTAATATACAAAATGCACATACAATAAGGTAAGTTTGTATTGAAAAAAAAAAGCAAAATACACATAAAACAGTGTAAATTTGTTTCAAAATATATATACGAATACACATAAAATAACGTTGATTTCTATAGGAATATATATACAAAATGCACATAAAATGATGTAAATACGTATAAAAATATATACAAAATACACATTAAATGCTGTAAATTCGCGTCAAAATAAATAAACAAAATATCAATAAAAGAATGTGTATTTGTATGAAAATAGATATACAAAATACATAAAATAACCTAAATTTGTATCAAACTATATTCTAAAATGCACAAAAATATTTTAAATTTGTATGAAAATAAATATACAAAATACACATAAAATTAGGTAGATTTGTATTGAAATACATATACAAAATAAATAAAAGAATGTAAATTTGAATGAAAAGACATAGACAAATACACTTAAAATAACGTAAATTTGTATAAAAAAATATATACAAAACACAAATAGAATACTGTAAAATCGTATCAAAATAAATACACAGAATATTAGTAAAATAATGTATACTTGTATGAAAATAAGCAAAATACCCATAAAATAACGCATTTTTTATTTATAAAATATATATACCAAAATATACATAAAAAATTGAATTAAAATAAATATATAAAAACACATACAATAAGGTAAATTTGTATTGAAATAGATATGCAAAATACATATAAAACAATGTAAATTTGTTTCAAATATATATACGAACGTAGATTTCTATAAAAATATATATACAAAATACACATAAAATGAAGTAAATACGTATAAGAAACTGTATACAAAATACACATAAAATAATGTAAATTCGTATCAAAATAAATAAACAAAATACCAATAAAAGAATGTGTATTTGTATAAATATAAATATGCAAAATACACATAAAATAACGTAAATTTATATAAAACTATATACAAAAATACACAGAAGTATTTTAATTTGTATGAAAATAGATATACAAAATAAGGTAAATTAGTTTCAAATTCAATAAACAAAATTCAGATAAAAGAAAGTATATTTGTAGAATAAATAAATATACAAAATACACATAAAATAACGAAAATTTGTTTGAAAATATATAAAAAAATAAACAAAAATAATTTCAATTTGTATGAAAATAAATATACAAAATTCACATGTATTTTGTATATCTATTTTCACACAAATTTAATTACTTTTGTGTATTTTTGCATATAGTTTTATATAAATTTACGTTATTTTATTTGTATTTTGTATATTTATATTTATACAATACACATTCTTTTATTAATATTTTGTTTATTTATTTTGATACGAGTTTACATTATTTTATGTGTATTTTGTATACCTTTTTTTATACGTATTTACTTCATTTTATGTGTATTTTGTATATTTATTTTCATAGAAATCTACGTTATTTTATGTGTATTCGTATATATATTTTGAAAAATTTTTACATGGTTTTATATGTATTTTGCATATCTATTTCAATACAAATTTACCTTATTGTATGTGCATTTTGTATATTTATTTTAATACAAATTCAAGTATTTTATGTGTGTCTTTGTATAAATATTTTTATAAAAAATGCGTTATTTTATGGGTATTTTGCATCTTAATTTTCATACAAATTTACATTATTTTATTAATATTCTGTGTATTTATTTTGATACGATTTTATATTATTCTATTTGTGTTTTGTATATATATTTTTTATACATATTTACATTATTTAATGTGTATTTTTTATATATATTTTATACAAATTTACGTTATTTTAAGTGTATTTGTTTATATATTTTCATTAAAATTTATGTGTATTTTGTAAATGTATTTCAATACAAATTTACCTAATTTTATGTGTATTTTGTATATTTATTTTCATACAAATTAAAATTATTTTTGTGTATTTTTGTATATAGTTTTATACAAATTTAGGTGATTTTATGTGTATATTGTATATCTATTTTCATACAAATACACATTCTTTTATTGATATTTTGTTTATTTATTTTGACATAATTTACATTATTTAATGTATTTATATATATATATATATATATATATATATATATATATATATATATATATATATATATATATATATATATATATATATATATATATATATATATATATATATATATATATATATATATATATATATATATATATATATATATATATATATATATATATATATATATATATATATATATATATATATTTACATCATTTGGATGTATTTTGTATATATATTTCTATAAATCTACGTATTCGTATATAGATTCTGAAATAAATTTACACTGTTTTATGTGTATTTTGCATATTTTTTCAATACAAATTTACCTTATTGTATATGCATTTTGTATATTAATTTTAATACAAATTTAATTATGCTATGTGTATTTTGTATATGTATTTTTATAAAATATGCTTTATTTTATGGGTATTTTGCATTTTATTTTAATACAAATTTACATTATTTTATTTTTATTTTGTTTGTTTTTTTTCAAACTTTTTTAAATTATTCTATGTGTATTGGGTATATCTATTTATATACGTATTTACTTAATTTATGTGTATTTTGTATATATATTTTTATAGAAATCTACGTTAATTTATGTGTATTCGTATATATTTTGAAACAAATTTACATTGTTTTATATTTACTTTGCATATCTCTTTCAATACAAGTTTACCTTATTGTATGTGCATTTTGTATATTTACTTCAATACAAATTTAAATATTTTATGTGTATTTTGGTATATATATTTTTATAAGAAATGCGCTATTTGATTGGAATTTTGCATCTTTATTTTCATACAAATTTACATTATTTTATTAATATTCGGTGTATTTATTTTGATACGATTTCACATTATTCTATTTGTTTTTTGTATAAATTTTTTTATACATATTTACATTATTTAATGTGTATCTTGCATATATATTTCATACAAATTTATTATCTATTATTTATTTTCATACAAATACACATTCTTTTCATGATATTTTGTTTATTTATTTTGACACGAATTTAATTAGATATGTATTTTGTATATATATTTTTATACGTATTTACATAATTTCATGTGTATTTTGTATATATATTTCTATAGAAATCTACGTTATTTTATGTGTATTCGTATATATATTTTGAAACAAATTTACTTTGTTTTATATGTATTTTTGAATATCTCTTTCAATACATATTTACCTTACTGTATATGCATTTTGTATATTTATTTCAATACAAATTTAAATATTTTATGTGTATTTTGGTATATATATTTTTTATAAAAAATGCGCTATTTTATGGGAATTTTGCATCTTTCTTTTCATACAAATTTACATTATTTTATTGATATTCTGTGTATTTATATTGATAGGATTTTACATTATTCTATTTCTTTTTTGTATATATTTTTTTATACACATTTACATTATTTAATGTGTATCTTGCATATATATTTTAAACAAATTTACGTTATTTTAAGTGTATTTGTTTATATATTTTCAATCAAATTTACATTATTTTATGTGTATTTTGTATATGTCTTTCAATACAAATTTACCTAATTTTATGTGTATTTTGTATATTTCTTTTCATACAAATTTTAAATATTTTTGTGTATTTTTGTATATAGTTTTATACAAATTTAGGTTATTTAATGTGCGCATTTACTTTATTTAATGTGTGTTTTGTATATATTTTTTTATGGAAATTTACTTTATTTTATGTGCATTTTTGTACATATATTTTTTTAGAAATTTGCGTTATTTTATGTGTATTTGTACATGTTTTCTCATACAAATTTACATTATTTTATTGCTATTTTGTTTATTTATTTTGATACGAATGAAAATAGATATACAAAATATACATAAAATAAACTAAATTTGTATTGAAATATATATACAAAATACATAAAATAATGTAAATTTGTATCAAAATATTTTAACAGATGCGCATAAAATAACGTAAATTTGTTTTAAAATATACAAAATACACATTAAATAATGTAAATATGTAAAAAAAAATATATACAAAACACAAATAGAATAATGTAAAATCGTATTAAAATAAATACACAGAATATTAATAAAATAATGTAAATTTGTATGAAAATAAAGATGCAAAATACCCATTAAATAACGCATTTTCTATAAATATATATACCAAAATACACAGTAAAAAACAAATTTGTATTAAAATAAATATACAAAATACACATACAATAAGGTAAATCTGCATTAAAAATAGATATGCAAAATACATATAAAACAATGTAAATTTGTTTCAAAATATATATAAAACACATAAAATAACGTAGATTTGTATAAAAATATATATACAAAATACACATAAAATGAAGTAAATAAGTATGATAAAATGTATACAAAATACACATAAAATAATGTAAATTCGTATCAAAATAAATAAACAAAATACCAATAAAAGAATGTGTATTTGTATAAATATAAATACAAAATACATAAAATAACGTAAATTTATATAAAACTATATACAAAAATACACAGAAGTATTTTAATTTGTATGAAAATAGATATACAAAATAAAATAAATTGTTTCAAATTCAATAAACAAAATTCAGATAAAAGAAAGTATATTTAGAATAATAAATATACAAAATACACATAAAATAACGAAAATTTGTTTGAAAATATATAAAAAAATAAACAAAAATAATTTCAATTTGTATGAAAATAAATATACAAAATTCACATGTATTTTGTATATCTATTTTCACAAAAATTTAATTACTTTTGTGTATTTTTGCATATAGTTTTATATAAATTTAAGTTATTTTATTTGTATTTTGTATATTTATAATAACACACATTCTTTTATTAATATTTTTTTTATTTATTTTGATACGAGTTTACATTATTTTATGTGTATTTTGTATACCTTTTTTATACGTATTTACTTCATTTTATGTGTATTTTGTATATTTATTTTCATAGAAATCTACGTTATTTTATGTGTATTCGTATATATATTTTGAAAAAAAATTACATGGTTTTATATGTATTTTGCATATCTATTTCAATACAAATTTACCTTATTGTATGTGCATTTTGTATATTTATTTTAATACAAATTCAAGTATTTTATGTGTGTCTTTGTATAAATATTTTTATAAAAAATGCGTTATTTTATAGGTATTTTGCATCTTAATTTTCATACAAATTTACATTATTTTATTAATATTCTGTGTATTTATTTTGATACGATTTTATATTATTCTATTTGTGTTTTGTATATATTTTTTTATACATATTTACATTATTTAATGTGTATTTTTTATATATATTTTATACAAATTTACGTTATTTTAAGTGTATTTGTTTATATTTTTTAATTCAAATTTTATGTGTATTTTGTAAATGTATTTCAATACAAATTTACCTAATTTTATGTGTATTT
Source organism: Eriocheir sinensis (assembly GCF_024679095.1). NCBI lineage: Eukaryota > Metazoa > Arthropoda > Malacostraca > Decapoda > Varunidae > Eriocheir > Eriocheir sinensis. The sequence continues at coordinate 324,099 of NW_026110762.1, forward strand.
TGTATATTTATTTTCATACAAATTAAAATTATTTTTGTGTATTTTTGTATATAGTTTTATACAAATTTAGGTGATTTTATGTGTATATTGTATATCTATTTTCATACAAATACACATTCTTTTATTGATATTTTGTTTATTTATTTTGACGCGAATTTACATTATTTAATGTGTATTTTATATATATATATATATTTTTATACGTGTTTACATCATTTGATGTGTATTTTGTATATATATTTCTATAGAAATCTACGTATTCGTATATAGATTCTGAAATAAATTTACACTGTTTTATGTGTATTTTGCATATTTTTTCAATACAAATTTACCTTATTGTATATGCATTTTGTATATTAATTTTAATACAAATTTAATTATGCTATGTGTATTTTTGTATATGTATTTTTATAAAAATATGCTTTATTTTATGGGTATTTTGCATTTTTATTTTCATACAAATTTACATTATTTTATTTATATTCTGTTTATTTTTTTTTCAAACTTTTTTACATTATTCTATGTGTATTGTGTATATCTATTTATATACGTATTTACTTAATTTATGTGTATTTTGTATATATATTTTTATAGAAATCTACGTTATTTTATGTGTATTCGTATATATTTTGAAACAAATTTACATTGTTTTATATGTATTTTTGCATATCTCTTTCAATACAAGTTTACCTTATTGTATGTGCATTTTGTATATTTACTTCAATACAAATTTAAATATTTTATGTGTATATTGGTATATATATTTTTATAAGAAATGCGCTATTTGATGGGAATTTTGCATCTTTATTTTCATACAAATTTACATTATTTTATTAATATTCGGTGTATTTATTTTGATACGATTTCACATTATTCTATTTGTTTTTTGTATAAATTTTTTTTATACATATTTACATTATTTAATGTGTATCTTGCATATATATTTCATACAAATTTATTATCTATTATTTATTTTCATACAAATACACATTCTTTTCATGATATTTTGTTTATTTATTTTGACACGAATTTAATTAGATATGTATTTTGTATATATATTTTTATACGTATTTACATAATTTCATGTGTATTTTGTATATATATTTCTATAGAAATCTACGTTATTTTATGTGTATTCGTATATATATTTTGAAACAAATTTACTTTGTTTTATATGTATTTTTGAATATCTCTTTCAATACATATTTACCTTACTGTATATGCATTTTGTATATTTATTTCAATACAAATTTAAATATTTTATGTGTATTTTGGTATATATATTTTTATAAAAAAAATGCGCTATTTTATGGGAATTTTGCATCTTTCTTTTCATACAAATTTACATTATTTTATTGATATTCTGTGTATTTATATTGATAGGATTTTACATTATTCTATTTCTTTTTTGTAAATATTTTTTTATACACATTTACATTATTTAATGTGTATCTTGCATATATATTTTATACAAATTTACGTTATTTTAGGTGTATTTGTTTATATATTTTCATTCAAATTTACATTATTCTATGTGTATTTTGTATATGTATTTCAATACAAATTTACCTAATTTTATGTGTATTTTGTATATTTCTTTTCATACAAATTTTAAATATTTTTGTGTATTTTTGTATATAGTTTTATACAAATTTAGGTTATTTTATGTACGCATTTACTTTATTTAATGTGTGTTTTGTATATATATTTTTATGCAAATTTACTTTATTTTATGTGCATTTTTGTACATATATTTTTTTAGAAATTTGCGTTAATTTATGTGTATTTGTATATGTTTTCTCATACAAATTTACATTATTTGATTGCTATTTTTTTTATTTATTTTGATACGAATGAAAATAGATATACAAAATATACATAAAATAAACTAAATTTGTATTGAAATATATATACAAAATACATAAAATAATGTAAATTTGTATCAAAATATTTTAACAGATGCGCATAAAATAACGTAAATTTGTTTTAAAATATACAAAATACACATTAAATAATGTAAATATGTATAAAAAATATACAAAACACAAATAGAATAATGTAAAATCGTATCAAAATAAATACACAGAATATTAATAAAACATTGTAAATTTGTATGAAAATAGAGATGCAAAATACCCATTAAATAAGGCATTTAAAAAAAAAAAATATATATACCAAAAAAAACACATGAAAAAATTTATTTGTATTAAAATAAATATACAAAATACCCATACAATAAGGTAAATCTGTATTGAAATAGATATGCAAAATACATATAACACAATGTAAATTTGTTTCAAAATATATATACGAATACACATAAAATAACGTAGATTTGTATAAAAATATATATACAAAATAAACATAAAATGAAGTAAATACGTATAATAAAATGTATACAAAATACACATAAAATAATGTAAATTCGTATCAAAATAAATAAAAAAAATACCAATAAAAATGTGTATTTGTATAAATATAAATATACAAAATTCACATAAAATAACGTAAATTTGTATAAAACTATACAAAAATACACAAAGGTAATTAAATTCGTATGAAAATAGATATACAAAATACAGATAAAATAAGCTAAATTTGAATTGAAATGTATATACAAAATACAATATTTTATGTGTATATTTGTATTTGTATTTAGGTTATTTTATGTGTATTTTGTATATATATTTTCATTCAAAATTACATTATTTTATTGGTATTTTCTTAATTTAATTCGATACGAATTTAGATTATTTCATAGGTATTTTCTATACATATTTTTATACTCATTTACATTATCTAATGTGTGTTTTGTATATATATTTTTATGCAAATTTATTTTATGTTCATTTTTGTACATATATTTTTATAGAAATTTGCGTTATTTTATGTATATAGTTTTATATAAATTTACGTTATTTTATGTGCATTTTGTATATTTATATTTATACAAATACACATTCTTTTATTGGTATATTGTTTATTTACATTTATACGAATTTACATTATTTTATGTGTATTTTGTATACATTTTTTATACGTATTTACTTTATTTTATATGTATTTTGTATATGTATTTTTATAGAAATCTACGTTATTTTATGTGTATTCGTATATATATTTTGAAACATATTCACATTTTTTTATATGTATTTTGCATATCTATTTCAATACAAATTTACCTTATTGTATGTGCATTTTGTATATTTATTTTAATACAAATTTAAATATTTTATGTGTATTTTGGTATCAATAATTTTATAAAAAAACGTAAATTTGTATAAAAAAATATGTACAAAACACAAATAGAATAATGTAAAATCGTATCAAAATAAATACACAGAATATTAATAAAATAATGTAAATTTGTATAAAAATAAAGAAGCAAAATACCCATAAAATAACGCATTTTTTTTATTTATAAAAATATGTATACCAAAATACACATCAAAAAATTAAATTTGTATTAAAATTAATATACAAAAAACACATACAATAAGGTAAATTTGTATTGAAATAGATATGCAAAATACATATAAAACAATGTAAATTTGTTTCAAAATATATATACGAATACACATAAAATAACGTAGATTTCTATAAAAATACACATAAAATGAAGTAAATACGTATAAAAAAATGTATACAAAATACACATAAAATAATGTAAATTCGTATCAAAATAAATAAACAAAATACCAATAAAAGAATGTGTATTTGTATAAATATAAATATACAAAATACACATAAAATAACGTAAATTTATATAAAACTATATACAAAAATACACAGAAGTAATTAAATTTGTATGAAAATATATACAAAATACACACAAAATAAGCTAAATTTGAATTGAAATATATATACAAAATACACATATTTTGCATATCTATTTTCAAACAAATTTAAATTATTTTTGTGTATTTTTATATATTTATTTTTGTTATACATAGAATAATGTAAAATCGTATCAAAATAAGTACACAGAATATCAATAAAATAATTTAAATTTGTATGAAAATAAAGATGCAAAATACCCATAAGATAAAGCATATTTTTTTTAAATACATATACAAAAATACACATAGAATAATTAAATTTGTATTAAAATTAATATACATATTGTACACATACAAAATGGTAGATTTGTATTGAAAAAAAACGCAAAATACAAATAAAACAGTGTAAATTTGTTTCAAAATATATATACGAATACACATAAAATAACGTGTATATTGTATATCTATTTTCATACAAATACACATTCTTTTATTGATATTTTGTTTATTTATTTTGACGCGAATTTACATTATTTAATGTGTGTGTGTGTATATATATATATATATATATATATATATATATATATATATATATATATATATTTATATATATATATATATATATATATATATATATATATATATATATATATATATATATATATATATATATATATATATATATATATATATATATATATATATATATATATATATATATATATATATATATATATACGTGTTTACATCATTTGATGTGTATTTTGTATATATATTTCTATAGAAATCTACGTTGATTTATGAGTATTCGTATATAGATTTTGAAATAAATTTACACTGTTTTATGTGTATTTTGCATATTTTTTCAATACAAATTTACCTTATTGTATATGCATTTTGTATATTAATTTTAATACAAATTTAATTATGCTATGTGTATTTTGTATATGTATTTTTATAAAAATATGCTTTATTTTATGGGTATTTTGCATTTTTATTTTCATACAAATTTACATTATTTTATTTATATTCTGTTTATTTTTTTTAAAACAATTTTACATTATTCTATGTATATTTTGTATATCTATATTTATACGTATTTATTTAATTTTATGTGTGTTTTGTATATATATTTTTATAGAAATCTACGTTATTTTATGTGTATTCGTATATATATATTTTGAAACAAATTTACATTGTTTTATATGTATTTTTGCATATCTCTTTCAATACAAATTTACCTTATTGTATGTGCATTTTGTATATTTATTTCAATACAAATTTAAATATTTTATGTGTATTTTGGTATATATATTTTTATAAGAAATGCGCTATTTGTTGGGAATTTTGCATCTTTATTTTCATAAAAATTTACATTATTTTATTAATATTCGGTGTATTTATTTTGTTACGATTTCACATTATTCTATTTGTTTTTTGTATAAATTTTTTTTTACATATTTACATTATTTAAAGTGTATCTTGCATATATATTTCATACAAATTTATTATCTATTATTTATTTTCATGCAAATACACATTCTATTCATGATATTTTGTTTATTTATTTTGACACGAATTTACCTTGATATGTATTTTGTATATATATTTTTATACGTATTTACATAATTTCATGTGTATTTTGTATATATATTTCTATAGAAATCTACGTTATTTTATGTGTATTCGTATATATATTTTGAAACAAATTAACTTTGTTTTATATGTATTTTTGAATATCTCTTTCAATACATATTTACCTTACTATATATGCATTTTGTATATTTATATCATTACAAATTTAAATATTTTATGTGTATTTTGGTATATATATTTTTATAAAAAATGCGCTATTTTATGGGAATTTTGCATCTTTCTTTTCATACAAATTTACATTATTTTATTGATATTCTGTGTATTTATATTGATAGGATTTTACATTATTCTATTTCTTTTTTGTATATATTTTTTTATACACATTTACATTATTTAATGTGTATCTTGCATATATATTTTATACAAATTTACGTTATTTTAAGTGTATTTGTTTATATATTTTCATTCAAATTTACATTATTTTATGTGTATTTTGTATATGTATTTCAATACAAATTTACCTAATTTTATGTGTATTTTGTATATTTCTTTTCATACAAATTTTAAAAAAATTTGTGTATTTTTGTATATAGTTTTATACAAATTTAGTTTATTTTATGTACGCATTTACATTATTTAATGTGTGTTTTGTATATATATTTTTATGCAAATTTACTTTATTTTATGTGCATTTTTGTACATATATTTTTTTAGAAATTTGCGTTATTTTATGTGTATTTGTATATGTTATCTCATACAAATTTACATTATTTTATTGCTATTTTGTTTATTTATTTTGATACGAATGAAAATAGATATACAAAATATACATAAAATAAACTAAATTTGTATTAAAATATATATACAAAATACATAAAATAATGTAAATTTGTATCAAAATATTTTAACAGATGCGCATAAAATAACGTAAATTTGTTTTAAAATATACAAAATACACATTAAATAATGTAAATATGTATAAAAAATATATACAAAACACAAATAGAATAATGTAAAATCGTATCAAAATAAATACACTGAATATTAATAAAACAATGTAAATTTGTATGAAAATAAAGATGCAAAATACCCATTAAATAACGCATTTTTTTAAAAAATATATATACCTAAATACACATGAAAAAAATAATTTGTATTAAAATAAATATACAAAATACACATACAATAAGGTAAATCTGTATTGAAATAGATATGCAAAATACATATAAAACAATGTAAATTTGTTTCAAAATATATATACGAATACACATAAAATAACGTAGATTTGTATAAAAATATATATACAAAATACACATAAAATGAAGTAAATACGTATAAGAAAATGTATACAAAATACACATAAAATAATGTAAATTCGTATCAAAATAAATAAACAAAATACCAATAAAAGAATGTGTATTTGTATAAATATAAATATACAAAATACACATAAAATAACGTAAATTTTTATAAAACTATATACAAAAATACACAGATGTTATTAAATTCGTATGAAAATAGATATACAAAATACAGATAAAATAAGCTAAATTTGAATTGAAATGTATAAACTACGTTATTTTAGGTGTATTCCTTTATATATTTTGAAACAAATTTACATTGTTTTATATGTATTTTGCGTATCTATTTCAATACAAATTTACCTTATTGTATGTGCATTTTGTATACTTATTTTAATACAAAATCAGATATTTTATGTGTTTTCGTATTTATATTTTTATAAAAAATGCGTTATTTTATGGGTATTTTGCAACTTAATTTTCATACAAATTTACATTATTTTATTAATATTTACATTATTCTATTTGTGTTTTGTAAATATGTATAAAAAATATATTTACAAAACACAAATAGAATAATGTAAAATCGTATCATAATAAATACATAGAATGTAAATAAAATAATGTAAATTTGTATGAAAATAAAGATGCAAAATACCCATAAAATAACGCATTTTTTATAAATATACAAAATACACATGAAAGGATGTAAATATGTATAAATATATATATACAAAATACACATTAAATAATGTAAATTCGTGTCAAAATAAATAAACAAAATATCAATAAAAGAATCTGTATTTGTATGAAAATATATATTCAAAATACACATAAGATAACATAAATTTGTATAAATCTATATAAAAATACACAAAAATAATTTATATTTGTATGAAAATAAATATACAAAATACACATAAAATTAGGTAAATTTGTATTGAAATACATATACAAAATACACATAAAATAATGTAAATTTGAATGAAAATACATAAACAAATACACTTAAAATAACGTAAATTTGAATAAAAAAAATATATACAAAACACAAATAGAATAATGTAATATCGTATCAAAATAAATACACAGAATATTAATAAAATAATGTAAATTTGTATGAAAATAAAGATGCAAAATACCCATAAAATAACGCTTTTTTTTTTTGAAATATATTTATACAAAAATATACATTAAAAAATTAATTTGTATTAAAATAAATATACAAAATACACATACAATAAGGTAAATCTGTATTGAAATAGATATGCAAAATACACATCAATAATGTAAATTTGTATCAAAATATATATACGAATACTCATAAATAGAGTAAATTTCTATGAAAATAAAATAATGTAAGTTTGATTGAAAATAAAGATGCAAAATTCCCTTAAAATAGCGCATTTCTTATAAAAATATATATACCAAAATACACATAAAATATTTAAATATGTATTGAAATAAATATACAAAATGCACATACAATAAGGTAAATTTATATTGAATTTTCATTTTTTTAGGTGTATTTGATATATATATTTTTATACTTATTTACATAATTTTATATGTATTTTCAATATATATTTTCATAGAAATTTACTCTATATGTATATGTATAGAAAATACACATGAAATAATCTAAATTCGTATCGAAAAAAATGAACAAAAAACCGATAAAATAATGTAATTTTGAATGAAAATATATATAGAAAATACACATAAAAGAACGTATATACAAATAAATATATACACATAAAATAATTTGAATTTGAATGAAAATAGATATAAAAATAAACATAAAATAAGGCAAATTTGTAATGAAATATATATACAAAATACACATAAATAATGAAGATTTGTTTCAAAATATATATACGAATACACTTAAAATAACGTAGATTTCTATAGAAATATATATACAAAATACACATGAAATGATGTAAATACGTATAAAAATATATATACAAAATACACATTAAATAATGTAAATTCGTGACAAAATAAATAAGGAGAATATCAATAAGAGAATGTGTATTTGTATGAAAATACATGTATAAAATACACATAAAATAACGTAAATTTGTATAAAACTATATATAAAAATACACAAAAATAAATTAAATTTGTGTGAAAATAAATATACAAAATACATATAAAATTAGGTAAATTTGTATTGAAATACATATACAAAATACACATAAAATAATGTAAATTTGAATGAAAATATAAACAAATACACTTAAATTAACGTAAATTTGTATAAAATATATATACAAAATACTCATTAAATAATGTAAATATGTATAAAAAATATATATACAAAACACAAATAGAATAATGTAAAATCGTATAAAAAAATACACAGAATGTTAATAAAATAATGTAAATTTGTATGAAAATAAAGATGCAAAATACCCATAAAATAACGCATTTTTTATAAAAATATATTTACAAAAATACACATAAAAAAAATTATTTGTATTAAAATAAATATACAAAATACACATATAATAATGTAAATCTGTATTGAAATAGATATGCAAAATACATATAAAACAATGTAAATTTGTTTCAAAATATATATACGAATACACATAAAATAACGTAGATTTCTATAAAAATATATATACAAATAAATAAATGAATAAATGAAGTAGATACGTATAAAAAAATGTATACAAATTACACATAAAATAATGTAAATTCGTATCAAAATAAATAAACAAAATACCAAAAAAAGAATGTGTATTTGTATAAATATAAATATACAAAATACACATAAAATAACGTAAATTTGTATAAAACTATATACAAAAATACACAGAAGTAATTAAATTCGTATGAAAATAGATATACAAAATACAGATAAAATAAGCTAAATTTGAATTGAAATATATATACAAAATGCATGAAATAAAGTAAATTTGTATCAAAATATTTATACAAATACACATATAATAAATTTGTATCAAAATATATATACGAATACACATAAAATAACGTAGATTTGTATAAAAATATATATACAAAATACACATAAAAATGAAGTAAATACGTATAAAAAAATGTATACAAATTACACATAAAATAATGTAAACTCGTATCAAAATAAATAAACAAAATACCAAAAAAAGAATGTGTATTTGTATAAATATAAATATACAAAATACACATAAAATAACGTAAATTTGTATAAAACTATATACAAAAATACACAAAAGTAATTAAATTTGTATGAAAATAGATATACAAAATACTCACAAAATAAGCTAAATTTGAATTGAAATATATATATACAAAATACATAAAATAAAGTAAATTTGTATCAAAATATTTATACAAATACACATATATTAAGGTAAATTTGTATGAAAATATATAAACAAAATACACATTAAATAATGTAAATACGTATAAAAAATATGTACAAAGTACACATATAATCATGTAATTCGTATCAAAATAAATAAACAAAATACCAATGAAATAATATAAATTTGTATGAAAAAACATATACAAATAAACAAATAATCAAGACATTCGTATCAAAATAAATAAACAAAAAACTAATTAAATAAAGTAAATTTGTATGAGAAAACATATACAAAATACACATAAAATATCGTTTTAAGTTTCTATAAAAATATATGTACAAAAATGCACATAAAATTAGTTTGCATAAAAAAATATATACAAAACACATTAGATAATGTAAATGAGTATAAAAATATGTATACAAAATACCTATGAAATAATCTAAATTCGTATCGAGTTAAATTAAGAAAATAACAATAAAATAATGTAATTTTGGATGAAAATATATATAGAAAACACAAATAAAATAACCTAAATACAAATACAAATATACACATTAAATAATTTAAAATTGAATGAAATAAATATACAAAATAAACATAAAATAAGGTAAATTTGTAATAAAATATATGTAAGAATACACATAAAATAATATAAATTTGTATGAAAATATATATACAAATACACATAAAATAACATGAATTTGTATAAAATTTGTTTCAAAATATATACGAATACACACAATAAAATAACGTAAATTTTTATGAAAATGTATATATAAAATACACATAAAATAGTTTAAATACGTAGAAAAATATATATACAAAATACACATAAAATAATGTAAATTCGTAAAAAATTAAATACACAAAATTCCAATAAAAGAATGTATATTTGTAGGAAACTATATATATAAAAAATAAATAAAATAACTAAAATTTGTATAAAAATATATACAAAAATACACAAAAATAATTTAAATTTGTTTGAAAATAGATATGCAAAATACACATAAAGTTAGGCAAATTTGTATTGAAATACATATACAAAACTCACATAAAATAATGTAAATTTGTATGGAAATATATAAACAAATACATATAAAATCACGTAAATTTGGATAAAATATATATATACAAAATATACATTAAATATTTTAAATATGTATAAAAATATATTATATTATATATATTTTTATTGACATTTGCGTTATTTATGTGTATTTTGTATATGTTTTCTCATAGAAATTTACATTATTTTATTGGTATTTTGTCTATTTATTTTGATACGAATTACATGACTATTTGTGTATTTTTTACATTTTTTTTATACGTATTTACATTATTTAATGTGTATTTTGTTTATATATTTTTATAAATTTACGTTATTATATGTGTATTTGTATAGGTATTTTGATACAAATTTACATTATTTTATGTATTTTGTATATATATTTCAATTCAAATTTAGCTTATTTTATGTGAATTTTGTATATCTATTCTTTTATTGGTATTTTGTTTATTTATTTTGATACGAATTTACATTATTTTATGTGTATTTTGTATACATTTTTTTAAACGTATTTACTTCATTTTACGTGTATTTTGTATATATATTTTTATACAAATCTACGTTATTTTATGTGTATTCGTATATATATTTTGAAACAAATTTACATAGTTTTATATGTATTTTGCATATCTATTTCAATACAGATTTACCTTATTGTATGTGTATTTTGTATATCTATTTTAATACAAATAATTTTTTTATATGTATTTTTGTATATATATTTAAAAAAATGTGTTATTTTATGGGTATTTTGCTTCTTTATTTTCATACAAATTTACATTATTTTATTAATATTCTGTGTATTTATTTTGATACGATTTTACATTATTCTATTTGTGTTTTGTATATATTTTTTTATACAAATTTACGTTATTTTAAGTGTATTTGTTTATGTATTTTCATTCAAATTTTCAGTATTTTATGTGTATTTTGTATATTTCAATACAAATTTACCTAATTTTATGTATTTTGTATATTTATTTTCATACAAATTTAAATTATTTTTGTGTATTTTTGCATATAGTTTTATACAAATTTATGTTATCTTATGTGTGTTTTGTATATTTATTTTCATACAAATACACATTCTTTTATTGACATTTTGTTTATTTATTTTGACGCGAATTTACATTATTTAATGTGTATTTTGTATATATATTTTTATACGTATTTACATCCTTTCATGTGTATTTTGTTTATTTATAAAAAAATGCGTTATTTTATGTGTATTTTGCATCTTTATTTTCATACAAATTTACATTATTTTATTTACATTCTGTGTATTTATTTTAATACGATTTTACATTATTCTATTTGTGTTTTGTATATATACTTTTTATACATATTTACATTATTTAATGAGTATTTTTTATATATATTTTATACAAATTTATGTTAATTTAAGTGTATTTGTTTATATATTTTCATTCAAATTTACATTATTTTATGTGTATTTTGTATATGTATTTCTTTACAAATTTACCTAATTTTATGTGTATTTTGTATATTTATTTTCATACAAATTTAACTTATTTTTGTGTATTTTATATATAGTTTTATACAAATTTACGTTATTTTATGTGTATTTTGTATATGTATTTTCATACAAATACTCATTCTTTAATTGATATTTTAATTATTTATTTTGACACGAATTTACATTATTTAATGTGTATTTTGTATATATATTTTTATACGTATTTACAACATTTCATGTGTATTTTGTATATATATTTCTATAGAAATCTACGTTATTTTATGTGTATTCGTATATATATTTTGAAACAAATCTACATTATTTTATGTGTATTTTGTATATATATTTCATTATAAATTTGCCTTATTTTAAGTTTATTTTTATATCTATTTTCATTCAAATTCAAATCATTTTATGTGTATATATTTATTTGTATTTACGATATTTTATGTGTATTTTCTATATACATTTTCATTCAAAATTACATTATTTTATCGGTATTTTGTTCATTTATTTCGATACGAATTTATATTATTTCATGTGTATTTTCTATACATATATATATAGAGTAAATTTCTATGAAAATATATATTCAAAATACATATAAAATTATGTAATTAAGTATAAAAATATATATATCAAATACACCTAAAAAAAATGAAAATTCGTATTAAAATAAATAAACAAAATTCCGATAAAAGAACGTAAATTCGAATTAAAATAAATAAACAAAATACCAATAAAAGAATGTGTATTTGGATAAATATAAATATACAAAATACACATACAAAATAAACAAAATAAGGTAGATTTGTAATAAAATATATGTACAAAATACACATAAAATAATGTAAATTTATATGAAAATATATATACAAATACACATAAAATACCATGAATTTGTATAAAAATATATATTCAAAATAAATATTAAATAATGGAAAAGCGTATAAAAATATATATACAAAGTACATATAAAATAATGTAAATTCGTATCAATATAAATCAACAAAACACCAATAAAATAATATATATTTGAATGAAAATAAATTTACAAAATACACATAACATAACTAAAATTTGTATTAAAATATATACAAAAATACATAGAAATAATTTGAGTTTGTATGAAAATAGATATACAAAATACACATAAAACTAGGTAAATTTCTTTTGAAATGTATATACAAAATACTCATAAAATATTGTAAATTTGTGTCAAAATAAATAAACAAATACACATAAAATAACGTAAATTTGTATGAAAAATATATACAAAATACACATAGAATAATGTCAATTCCTATCAAAATGAATGAGCAGAATATCAATAAAATAATGTAAATTTGTATGAAAATAAAGAGACAAAATACCCAAAAAATAAAGAATATGTTTATAAAAATACAGATACAAAAATACACATCGAATAATTAAATTTGTATTAAAATTAATATACAAAATGCGTATATAATAAGGTAAATTTGTATTGAAAAAAAATGCAACATACACGTTTACTCATACAAATTTATATTATTTTATTGGTATTTTGTTTATTTATTTTGATACGAATTACATGATTATATGTTTAATTTGTACATATTTTTTTATACGTATTTACATTATTTAATGTGTATTTTGTTTATATATTTTCATACAAATTTACGTTATTATATGTGTATTTGTATAAATATTTTGATACAAATTTACTTTATTTCATGTATTTTGTATATATTTCAATTCAAATTTAGCTTATTTCGTGTGTATTTTGTATATATTTTCATACAAATTTAATTACTTCTGTGTATTTTTGTATATAGTTTTATATAAATTTACGATATTTTATGTGTATTTTGTATATTTATATTCATACAAATACACATTCTTTTATTGGTATTTTGTTTATTTATTTTGATACGTATTTACATTATTTTATGATATATATTTTATCCATATTTACATTATTTTATGTGTTTTTTGTATATATATTTTTCTACGTATTTAAATTATTTTATGTGTATTTTGTATATACATTTTCATAAAAAAATTACGTTATTTTATTGTGTGTATAAGTATATATTTTGATACAAATTTTATACAAATTCATGTTATTTAATGTGTATTTGTATATATATTTTCATACAAATTTATATTATTTTATGTGTATTTTTTCATATATTTCATTACAAATTTACCTTATTTTATGTTTATTTTGTATATTTATTTCATTCAATTTTAAATTATTTTATATGTATACTTGTATTTGTATTTAGGTTATTTTATGTGTATTTTGTATATATATTTTCATCGAAAATTATATTATTTTATAGGTATTTCTTAATTTAATTCGATACGAATTTAGATTATTTCATAGGTATTTTGTATACATATTTTTATACTCATTTACATTATCTAAAGTGTGTTTTGTATATATATTTTTTATGCAAATTTATTTTATGTTCATTTTTGTACATATATTTTTATAGAAATTTGCGTTATTTTATGTATATAGTTTTATATAAATCTACGTTATTTTATGTGCATTTTGTATATTTATTTTTATACAAATACACATTCTTTTATTGGTATATTGTTTATTTACATTTATACGAATTTACATTATTTTATGTGTATTTTGTATACATTTTTTTATACGTATTTACTTAATATTATGTGTATTTTGTATATGTATTTTTATAGAAATCTACGTTATTTTATGTGTATTCGTATATATATTTTGAAACAGATTTACATTATTTTATATGTATTTTGCATATCTATTTCAATACAAATTTACCTTATTGTATGTGCATTTTGTATATTTATTTTAATACAAGTTCAAATATTTTATGTGTATTTTGGTATCAATAATTTTATAAAAAAATGCGTTATTTTATAGGTATTTTGCATCTTAATTTTCATTTTATATGTACTTTGTATATATATTTTTATACACTCTTACATTATTTAATATTTATTTTGAATATATATTTTTATACAAATTCATGGTATTTTATGTGTATTTGTATATATATTTTCATATAAATTTACATTATTTTATGTGTATTTTGTACATATATTTTATTACAAATCTACCTTATTTTATGTTTATTTTGTATGTGTATTTTGAATATTTATATTTATCCAAATACACATTCTTTTATTGGTATTTTGTTTATCTATTTTAATTCGAATTTACATTATTTTATGTGTATTTTGAATACATTTTTTTATACGTATTTACTTAATTTTATGTGTATTTTGTATATATATTTTTTATAGAAATCTACGTTTTTTATTTGTATTCGCATATATATTTTGAAACAAATTTACATTGTATTTTTGGATATCTCTTTCAATACAAATTTATCTTATTGTATATGCATTTTGTATATTTATTTCAATACAAATTTAAAAATTTTATGTGTATTTTGGTATATATATTTTTATAAGAAATGCGCTATTTTATGGGAATTTTGCATATTTATTTTCATACAAATTTACATTATTTTATTAATATTCTGTGTATTTATTTTGATACGATTTTACATTATTCTATTTGTTTTTTGTATATACTTTTTTATACATATTTACATTATTTAATGTGTATCTTGCATATATATTTTATACAAATTTATTATCTATTATCTATTTTCATACAAATACACATTCTTTTCATGATATTTTGTTTATTTATTTTGACACGAATTTACATTATTTGATATGTATTTTGTATATATATTTTTATACGTATTTACATAATTTCAAATGTATTTTGTATATATATTTAATAGATATTCAAAATACACATAAAATAACCTAAATTTGTATCAAACTATATACAAAAATACACAAAATTTTTTTAAATTTTTATGAAAATAAATATACAAAATACATATAAATTAGGTAGATTTGTATGGAAATACATATACAAAATACACATAAAATAATGTAAATTTGAATGAAAATACATAAACAAATACACTTAAAATAACGTAAATTTGTATAAAAAAAATATATACAAAACACAAATAGAATAATGTAAAATCGTATCAAAATAAATACACAGAATATTAATAAAATAATGTAAATTTGTATGAAAATAAAGAGGCAAAATAACCATAAAATAGCGCATTTTTTTTTTTAAATATATATACCAAAATACACATAAAAAAATTAGATTTGTATTAAAATAAATATATAAAAAACACATACAATAAGGTAAATTTGTATTGAAATAGATACGCAAAACACATATAAAGCAATGTAAATTTGTTTCAAAATATGTATACGAATACACATAAAATAACGTAGATTTCTATAAATATATATATACAAAATACACATAAAATGAAGTAAATACGTATGAAAAATGTATACAAAATACACATAAAATAATGTAAATTCGTATCAAAATAAATAAACAAAATACCAATAAAAGAATGTGTATTTGTATAAATATAAATATACAAAATACACATAAAATAACGTAAATTTATATAAACTATATACATAAATACACAGAAGTAATTAAATTTGTATGAAAATATATACAAAATACACACAAAATAAGCTAAATTTGCATTGAAATATATATACAAAATACATGAAATAAAGTAAATTTGTATCAAAATATTTATACAAATACACATATAATAACGTAAATTTGTATGAAAATATATAAACAAAATACACATTAAATAATGAAAATACGTATAAAAAAATGTGTACAAAATACACATATAATCATGTAATTCGTATCAAAATAAATAAACAAAATACCAATAAAATAATATAAATTTGTATGAGTAAACGTGTATATTGCATATTTTTTCAATACAAATTTACCTTATTATATACGCATTTTGTATATTAATTTTAATACAATTTAATTATTCGATGTGTATTTTTGTATCTGTATTTTTATAAACATATGCTTTATTTTTTGGGTATTTTGCATCTTTATTTTCATACAAATATACATTATTTTATTGATATTCTGCTCATTCATTTTCATACGAATTGACATTATTCTATGTGTATTTTGTATATATTTTTCATACAAATTTACGTTATTTTATGTGTATTTGTTTATATATTTTGACACAAATTTACAATATTTTATGGCTATTTTGTATATACATTTCAAAAGAAATTTACCTAGTTTTATGTGTATTTTGTATATCTATTTTCATACAAACTCAAATTATTTCTATGTATTTTTGTATATATTTTAATACAAATTTTAGTTATGTTATGTGTATTTTGTAAATTTATTTTCATTCATATATATATATATATATATATATATATATATATATATATATATATATATATATATATATATATATATATATATATATATATATATATATATATATATATATATTTTTTATTGGTGTTTTGTTGATTTATATTGATACGAATTTACATTATTTTATATGTACTTTGTATATATATTTTTATACGCTTTTACATTATTTAATATTTATTTTGAATATATATTTTTATACAAATTCAAGGTATTTTATGTGTATTTGTATATATATTTTCATATAAATTTACATTATTGTATGTATTTTGTACATATATTTTATTACAAATCTACCTTATTTTATGTTTATTTTGTATATGTATTTTGTATATTTATATTTATCCAAATACACATTCTTTTATTAGTATTTTGTTTATTTATCTTAAATCAATTTACATTATTTTATGTGTATTTTGTATACATTTTTTATACGTATTTACTTAATTTTATGTATTTTGTATATATATTTTATAGAAATCTACGTTTTTTATTTGTATTCGTATATATATTTTGAAACAAATTTACATTGTTTTATATGTATTTTTGCATATCTCTTTCAATACAAATTTACCTTATTGTATGTGCATTTTGTATATTTATTTCAATACAAATTTAAATATTTTATGTGTATTTTGGTATATATATTTTTATAAGAAATGCGCTATTTTATGGGAATTTTGCATCTTTATTTTCATATAAATTTACATTATTTTATTAATATTCGGTGTATTTATTTTGATACGAATTTACATTATTCTATTTGTTTTTTGTATATACTTTTTTATACATATTTACATTATTTAATGAGTATCTTGCATATATATTTTATACAAATTTATTATCTATTATCTATTTTTATACAAATACACATTCTTTACATGATATTTTGTTTATTTATTTATTTTGACACGAATTTACATTATTTGATATGTATTTTGTATATATATTTTTATACGTTTTTACATAATTTCATATGTATTTTGTATATATATTTCTATAGAAATCTACTTTATTTTATGTGTATTCGTATATATATTTTGAAACAAATTTCCATTGTTTTATATGTATTTTTGAATATCTCTTTTAATACAAATTTACCTTACTGTATATGCATTTTGTATATTTATTTCAATACAAATTTAAATATTTTATGTGTATTTTGGTATATTTAATTTTATAAAAAATGCGATAATTTTTGGGAATTTTGCATCTTTATTTTCATACAAATTTACATTATTTTATTGATATTATGTGTATTTATTTTGATACGATTTTACATTATTCTATTTGTTTTTTGTATATATTTTTTTATACACATTTACATTATTTAATGTGTATCTTGCATATATATTTTATACAAATTTACGTTATTTTAAGTGTATTCGTTTTTATATTTTCATTCAAATTTACATTTATTTTAATTCGAAATTACATTATTTTATGTGTATTTTGTATACATTTTTTTATACGTATTTACTTAATTTTATGTGTATTTTGTATATATATTTTTATAGAAATCTACGTTTTTTTATTTGTATTCGTATATATATTTTGAAAGAAATTTACATTGTTTTAAATGTATTTTTGCATATCTCTTTCAATACAAATTTACCTTATTGTATGTGCATTTTGTATATTTATTTCAATGCAAATTTAAATATTTTATGTGTATTTTGGTATATATATTTTTATAAGAAATGCGCTATTTTATGGGAATTTTGCATCTTTATTTTCATACAAATTTACATTATTTTATTAATATTCAGTGTATTTATTTTGATACGATGTTACATTATTCTATTTGTTTTTTGTATATCGTTTTTATACATATTTACATTATTTAATGTGTATCTTGCATATATATTTTATACAAATTTATTATCTATTATCTATTTTCATACAAATACACATTCTTTTCATGATATTTTTTTTATTTATTTTGACGAATTTACATTATTTGATATGTATTTTGTATATATATTTTTATACGTATTTACATAATTTCATATGTATTTTGTATATATATTTCTATAGAAATCTACTTTATTTTATGTGTATTCGTATATATATTTTGAAACAAATTTACATTGTTTTATATGTATTTTTGAATATCTCTTTCAATACAAATTTACCTTACTGTATATGCATTTTGTATATTTATTTCAATACAAATTTAAATATTTTATGTGTATTTTGGTAAATATATTTTTATAAAAAATGCGATAATTTTTGGGAATTTTGCATCTTTATTTTCATACAAATTTACATTATTTTATTGATATTCTGTGTATTTATTTTGATACGATTTTACATTATTCTATTTGTTTTTGTATATATTTTTTTATACACATTTACATTATTTAATGTGTATCTTGCATATATATTTTATACAAATTTACGTTATTTTAAGTGTATTTGTTTATATATTTTCATTCAAATTTACATTATTTGATGTGTATTTTGTATATGTATTTCAATACAAATTTACCTAGTTTTATGTGTATTTTGTATATTTCTTTTCAAACAAATTTAAATAATTTTGTGTATTTTTGTATATAGTTTTATACAAATTTAAGTTATTTTTGTACAATTTACATTATTTAGTGTGTGTTTTGTATATATATTTTTTGCAAATTTACTTTATTTTATGAGCATTTTTGTACATATATTTTTATAGAAATTTGCGTTATTTGTATATGTTTTCTCATACAAATTTACATTATTTTATTGCTATTTTGTTTATTTATTTTGATACGAATTACATGATTATATGTGTATTTTGTACATATTTTTTATACGTATTTACATTACTTAATGTGTATTTTGTTTATATATTTTTAAACAAATCTACGTTATTATATGTATTTGTATAAATATTTTGATACAGATTTACATTATTTTATGAATTTTGTATGTACATTTCAATTCAAATTTAGCTTAATTTAGCTGTATTTTGTATATATATTTTCATACAAATTTAATTACTTCTGTGTGTTTTTGTATATAGTTTTATACAAATTTACGATATTTTATGTGTATTTTGTATATTTATATTTTTACAAATACACATTCTTTTACTGGTATTTTGTTTATTTATTTTGATACGATTTTTATGTATTTTTTGTATTCATTTTTTTATACGTATTTACTTCATTTTATGTGTATTTTGTACATATTTTTATAGAAATCTACGTTATTTTATGTGTATTCGTATATATATTTTGAAACAAATTTACATTGTTTTATATGTATTTTGCATATCTATTTCAATACAAATTTGCAAATTTACTTTATTTTATGTGCATTTGTATATGTTTTCTCATACAAATTTATATTATTTTATTGCTATTTTGTTTATTTATTTTGATACAAATGAAAATAGATATACAAAATATACATAAAATAAACTAAATTTGTATTGAAATATATATACAAAATACATAAAATAATGTAAATTTGTATCAAAATATTTAACAGATGCGCATAAAATAACGTAAATTTGTTTTAAAATACAAAATACACATTAAATAATGTAAATATGTAAAAATATATACAAACACAAATAGAATAATATAAAATCGTATCAAAATAAATACACAGAATATTAATAAAACAATGTAAATTTGTATGAAAATAAAGAGATGCAAAATACCCATTAAATAACGCATTTTTATAAAATATATATACCAAAAATACATGAAAAAATTAATTTGTATTAAAATAAATATTCAAAATACACATACAATAAGGTAAATCTGTATTGAAATAGATATGCAAAATACATATAAGAGAATGTAAATATATATACGAATACACATAAAATAACGTAGATTTGTATAAAAATATATATACAAAATACACATAAAATGAAGTAAATACGTATAAGAAAATGTATACAAAATACACATAAAATAATGTAAATTCGTATCAAAATAAATAAACAAAATACCAATAAAAGAATGTGTATTTGTATAAATATAAATATACAAAATACACATAAAATAACGTAAATTTATATAAAACTATATACAGAAATACACAGAAGTATTTTAATTTGTATGAAAATAGATATACAAAATAAGGTAAATTCGTTACAAATTCAATAAACAAAATTCAGATAAAAGAACGTATATTTGTAGAAAAAATAAATATACAAAATTCACTTTAATAACGAAAATTTGTATGAAAATATATAAAAAAATAAACAAAAATAATTTCAATTTGTATGAAATAAATATACAAAATACACATGTATTTTGTATATCTATTTTCACACAAATTTAATTACTTTTGTGTATTTTTGCATCTAGTTTTATATAAATTTACGTTATTTTATTTGTATTTTGTAAATTTATATATATACAATACACTTTTTTTTATTAGTATTTTGTTTATTTATTTTGATACAAGTTTACATTATTTTATGTGTATTTTGTATACCTTTTTTTATACGTATTTACTTCATTTTATGTGTATTTTGTATATTTATTTTCATAGAAATCTACGTTATTTTATGTGTATTCGTATATATATTTTTAAAAAAATTTACATGG